>NC_056734.1:396594026-396806526 GCF_019279795.1 Protopterus annectens | reverse complement strand
GCAACCTGATTTGTTTTTTGATAACATGAGTAGATAGTCCATTAACCACTGATTATAAAGCATTTGTATCTTCTTACACTGCTAAATATTTGAATGTAGACAGCATTTTAATTTTTTGGTGGAGATGGTTTCATACAGCATCTTAGCCACAAGAAAGTTTTTCGATTTATGTACTTTTAAAGTATGGCTAGGCAAGTGTGATGTCTGAAAGTAAAATATGAAAATCTTGCTTTCGGCACTATGAATTCTCTGTGTATCAGATGAGTGCAGAGTCATTAAAGGTATGCAATCAGATTTGGGGAGGAGGACATTTTTAGCTGTAGCAAACCCATCTGCTGCAGACAGGAGATGTGATATTGTTTAACAACGCTCAAATTGAGTTAGAACACTGCTAATGATATTAATAAGTTGTGAAAGAAAATGACTGTTGAACTGCAATGCTTAAGGATTTGTATTTGGGAACAGTATTCCCGAGTGCCCTTAGGCAATGTTAGGCAAATTTGATATTTTGGGGGTTTGAAGCAAACAGTATTACGTTAGTTATCAAATATTAACCTGCCAAAATTGTGCAATGGCTAGCAGTTAATCATATATACATTTCCAAGCATTCTGATCAGTTGAGTAAAAGCTCAGGACATTTATCCAAATTTATCAGAAACTTTAAATCCTTGTTCAGATAAATATGCCAAAGTCTCAGAACACTGAGTGTCTGACTATATTATACAAGTTTTGAGCAAGACAAATGTTACATTTATAAGCATAAATACACAGATTGTGAAGAAAAATGATAAAATGTCTTAAACATTCATGAAACTGCTCCAAAGTTAGACGTTTATGAATGGCAAGGATGCATTACGATTAATTTTACAAATAATCAGATTACTTAGCCAATCATTTCGAAACATGCTTAAATTAGCAGTTCATTCAGCATATTATTCCAAAAGTTCTATGCATTTTTTATGGTGCAAATTATTAGATCAAAATACTTTCAACGTTAACACAAAATATCAAGGTGTTCTCAGCTTTCACAGAGATGTTTAAAACAAACAGGAACCTGTTCTTTAGTGTTTTGGAAAGCTATGGGCATTTGCCTGAATGGCACACATGTTCAGTGTTGTTTTACTTAGATAAACAATTAGATTAGCTTAATCAAATGTTTCAAATGACTTGCACATTCATAGAAAAATTATTTCTCCATTTGTATGTATGCTACAAATACTCAGAACTTTCAACAAACTGCTCTAAATGTAATGATCACTGCAAAATGATCTTACATTGAAATAAAAAAAAGTTTACCAAAACATGAAAATTCAAGTGCAGTTTTTTAAACCGCATACTATATTTACAGAAGTATTTCAAATGTTCTGAAATTTTAGACAAATTATCAGCATATTCTAGTATAAAGAACTCAGAAGCATAAACATAAAGACTTCTATAATTTACTCAGATGTTCAAAACATTCTATTGTTTTACACATACAAATGTTTTGGATTAGACAAATAGTAAAACTGTATATACAGTAAGAAGCAAGGAGGTCTACTGCTTTAATTTATGGACTTCTCAAGAAAAGTTGCTTTAATTGGGATTCACCTAGTGCAGGTGACATTAGAACTGATTATATTAAGGTGAAGGGGCAGGGGGTTGTGGAAGTGTGGCAGGGGCAAACCTACAGAATAAAAAACAACAGTCAGTGTGACAATCTTTTTTTAAGCGACTTGCATTATGATAACTCACATGGTGATAACCTGTCTTGGTTCCCTAAAAATGATATGGGAATTTAGACTAATGTTCCAAAGCCTACACTACTGAATAATCTACAACCAAAGCAATGAACATCTACAAAATTATGTAAAGATAGTTTACTCAAATTATCTTATCACTGCAAGCAAAAGAAGCCCACAGTATTTAGCTGAATAATCCCAACTCTCTGTGCATGTTGATAACCACTTCAAATGAACTGACCATATACCTGAACAATAGCTCAATCTCTCTTTAAATCATCAGCATTTATGCAAATCAGCATACTAAATATTATTATTGCAACTTGCCAGATATTCTGGAATAAAATGCCAAATGCAGGGTTTAATAAGTGTTCTAAATGCTGTTTGGAAAAACGTGTATGTGACCATCACATACTATCTTTTTTTGAGAAGAGACACGAGTGTGAGTATGTCAGCAGATGTTCACTGCAGCTATGTGCCCCAAGTACTCCCAATATATAATCAGGAACATGAAGAACTGATCCAAATACTGTAAGCTTTAACATGGAAAACTAAACAGCTCAGTTTGGTTAAAAGCTGCAAATGTAACTAAATATTTCCTGAAAAAATGTAATGCTTATTTACTTGTTGTGTCTTTTGGCTTTTCCCGGTTAGGGGTCGCCACAGCGGAACTCCGGTTCGCTAATGATTGGCAGTTGATTTTTATGTGCTGAGTTGCCGGCCCTAACGCACAACCTTCAACGAAGGTACACCCATTCATGCATGCCTCCACAGTAGATGCTCTAGCTGAGAATCGAACGGGACAACGTCTTGCTATGAGGCGACAACGCTACCGTATCATTCTGATAAATGCTGTCTATTATTGGAAAATTTATAAGAAGACTTTAAAATGCAGAATAGGTGTAGGAAAGGAAAAAAAACTGTTCCAAATGTTAAAACAATTCAGTCAAGTAGTGCAAATGCAGTCAGCAGTTACCTAGTCAAATGGTTACATTCTTTGTGAAAAGCTTTCAATTCTGTGGTTTTGGGAACAAATTATGAAACTTGTATATCAGGACATAAAGTATTCCGTCCGGAGAGGGAGCCTGAGAAACGGCTACCACATCCAAGGAAGGCAGCAGGCGCGCAAATTACCCACTCCCGACTCAGGGAGGTAGTGACGAAAAATAACAATACAGGACTCTTTCAAGGCCCTGTAATTGGAATGAGTACACTTTAAATTCTTTAACATTGGAGGGCAAGTCTGGTGCCAGCAGCTGTGGTAATTCCAGCTCCAATAGCGTAAAAAATAAGGGTGGGAGGTTGGCATAATGGTTAAGGTATTTACCTTTCAAACACAAGGTGCAGGGTTTGATTCTCACATGGGGTAATTGGCTAGGCTTAATATGGCCCACAAGGGCAGTTAGTGTAGTACTAATCTATGAACCTATGAACCTATCAGTTTGATTCCTAGTTGCTAAATGCTATAACTTTGCAAAGGCTTCAGTGAATGTAATGGATGGGATTTCATTGCTGAACCATGCTTGCTTTCCAACATTCCACTTTAAGTCAGTCTTCTACATTCCCCTTTATGTTACATCAAGGCAACCTGTGGTGATGAAACTTGCAATGGCACTTCGTTTCCCAATGATAATGACAGCATTCAAAGAAACACTGCCAGTTTCACCGTAAAAAGCTTTAAACACTATGATAAACAGCAAATATAGCATTGGTGGATTTATTTGTTTTACTCTAGTATGCAAAAGTAGTGATGGGTTCCATAAGGATCTAGGTAATCTGGACAAATGCACATTTTGTAAAAGGACATCATAGACAAAAAGCTGTCCCTGTCCATATACACCCTAGTGCATAGTGTTACATGCCTACATGACTGCTACTTACAGTAAACGCTGGGATGTCACATCTCAGGTATGGATAAAACTCACTCACTCACTGTAGTCTCTGTCCTCTGATAAATTTTGATTTGACTGTTATACTCAGAACTTGGAAAAAATTACTACAGACAAATACATACATCACAATACCTATATGGGATATAATAGCACATATCTAAAGAAAATGGAGGATCTGATAGATTTCGTATCACAACCCACAGGCAAGACAGAGAACAGGGATTGGAAAGAGAACACTTTGCTTTGATCTTCCAGGGACTATTATATCTTCTTCCTCAAAACAATGAATTTAATACTGAAGCATTAGCAATATTTCTAAAAGTGGGGCTATTTAAAAATGCTAATGCACTATTAAGGACAATTTTTCCAGTGCAAAAAAATTATGTCATAATGTTAGGGTTCGGACCACATTTTTCTAGTTTGCAAGCTGAGGCCTAAATCAGCATAGTCATCCTCAGTAGTACACAAAAGTTTCAGGTTAGGTATCCCCACAGACCTCTACAAATTTCCTTTAAAGTGATAGGAAAGGAATGCTATAAAGCAGTAGGTTCTACCATAATGACTCCACTGATATTAAATTTGTGTTTTATCTGGTAAACTACAAACATAAAGGAAGTCCAGTCAGATGAGTTGTTGTTGATGCTGATTTAGAAATGAGTCACGGTCACAGCTAGACAACCTAGAGATTAAGGCGAAAATCAACTAATGTCATTCTCTCCTTTGAGAGAGGGAATAAAGGTTTATTACCTTTATCCTGAAATGTAGTTGAACAAAAGGCACTGTCCCTAGCTGGTGTGACTACATTCCTTGGATGTCACTAGTGAAAGCAAGTGCATATACTGCACATTGCTGCACATTACATCTGTTTGACTAGGGTATGTTACCTGTCCACCTGCTCAGATGAAAGCTTCCAGCAGAGCTTCATATAATGTAAAGAAGCTTCACCTCCACAGCATTTTGTTTAAAAGAAGAAACATTTTTATTAAATTATCACATATGACAATCTTGCATTTATATAAATGAAAACAAATCATCCTGACACAATTCTAGTTGCACACATTATACATTACAAACCATTCTGACACTTGTAGTTGTAAACATTATACATCACTTATAATCTAACTAGTCACTGTCGGTCAAACATTACATAGCTCATTCAAATCCTGTCTTCTTTTAAACCTTGCTCTTACTCTGCATATATCACTCCCACAATACCTGTTGTTTTCAATGTAATTTGCTCCTACCCTTTTCTAAAGGTCCTGATTCCAGTTGTTTTATCTACGTTACTATAGTTGCTACTTCTAGTAAAGTTGGTTTAGACTTTGATTACCATTTTCTAGTAACTGCTTTTTTGGCAGTCACCATAATTAGACTCAGCAAGGCCTTACTATGTCTAGGCAATTCTGATTCTGTATCACAGCTCAAAAATAATTTCCTTATTTACACCAATTTGGTCACCCAGTATCTCTGACAAAGCTGTCTGCAGGGAATCTTTAAAGTCTACCAACTCATTACACTCACAGAAAATGTGTTGCCAGTTACCTCCTTCACACCCCATCACACCTCCAACATTTGCTGTCTACCTGAGGAAAAATTCTTTGGAGTCTACATGGGGTATAAAGATACCTATGTAAACACTTCCAAGCAAAGATCCTAAATCTTCTAGACTCTGTTGCATATTTGGGAGACATGCATATATCCCTCCCATTGTTTCTTTGTGAATTGCTTATCCAATCATTCTTCCCAATCATTTCTAACCTCCTCGGATTGATTCTTATAGTTGTCATGCAATATTTTAAATGCTCTACTAATTATTCCTTTTATACTGTCAGCTTCTGTTCTAGATTCCACTAAAAACTCTATCTCTAACTTGTGGTTCAAATCAATTCTTGTTGTCTTCCCATTCTATTACTTTTCACTCTCTAGTTATTTGTTCCCAATACCTTGGTTCCTTTGCCAGTTTTCTCCAATAAATTCCAGCCCTCTATTGCCCATTGTCTGTATCCCTAATTGCAGTCATTTCTATCAGCAGAACCTCCTTTCTCCATTCCCATGTTGCTACTTTATGAATATAATATTCTGTATGATTATGGCTATTTTCCTTAAAGGTTTTTATCCAAAATCCCAGTCTCTCCTAGTTTCTTGAGCTTCTCCCCTATTTCACCATCCCTTTCCACTTTGAATTATAATTTTCTTCTTGTGCTATGTATAGCAGTTTTAACTATGTTGCTCTGAAATACCCATCAAATTGGGAAATCCCAATCCCCCTTGTGCTATTGGTAGAATCAGCTTATCCCACTTGACTCTTGTCATCTCATTCTTCCAGATAAAATCCCTCAGCTATCCACAACTTTTCCTCTAGTTGATAAAAATATGCCTGACTTGTGTACAAGACAAAAGGGTGTAAAAACATTTTAACGGCTTGTATCTTACTATAGATATCCATGTAAGACAGCTACCATTTTTCTCGGTTTTTGTATTATCTTTTGTTTAGTCTCTTCCTACATATCCTTAGCTGGGACACCGGAATCATCTTTAATCCATACTCCTAAATACATTTTATCATGTCAAAATAAATATGGATATTGCTGAACCAATTCATATGTGGGTACATAATTCACCACTATTGACTTTGTTTTAGCTTCATTAATTTTGTATCCTGAAAAGATATGAAGCTTTCTCAAAATATTCCACATCACTCTTATGTCCCTTTTTGGTTTTGTCATGTATAAAATAATATCATCTGCAAACAGAGCCAGACTGTCTTGACTACCATACAATTATAGCCTTGGATTTCTGAGTCCTTTATTTTATTTGCCAATGGTTCTAAATATAATGCAAATAACAAAGGGGAGAAAGGACACCCCTGCCTGGTTCCTCTGTTCAAGCAAAAATTAATAGGAGGACCCCGCCCACTTTAATTTTCACCTCTGATCCCTCATATATCCTTCTAATCAACATTATAATTTAATCAGGGAATGTAAATGCTTCCAATGCCCTGCTCATAAAGTCCCAGCTCACTCTGTCAAATGCTTTCTCTGCATCAAGACCCACCAACAACTGTGGTATTTTCTTACATTCTGCTTCTCTCCGGATCATTAATGTTCTGTTAATGATGTCAAATGTTTGCCTCCCCTCCACAAAACCACATTTATCCATATCTATTAATCTTGGCATCACCTTTGCCATTCTTTTAGCCATTATAGCCATAAAAACTTCAAAATCATGGTTTAGAATTGAAATGGGCATATATGAAACTGAATCTGATGGGACTTTACTAATAGGTTCATAGGTCCATAATAGGTTAACTGCTCTGAAGGGCCATTTTTAAGCATAGCCAATATCCAAAAGTCAGAATCAAACCTTGTACCTTGTGTTTACAAGGTGAAGACATTAACCATTATGCCAGTATACCATCTTAAGCAATGACTGCCACCACCGCTATCTTCCTGGATGTTTGGTGCTTCAACTCCTCTTAAAATACTGTTAAACAAAACCTTCCAGATCTTTAACAGTTTATTCCCTTCTAGCTTCCAAACTTCCATAGGAATACCATCTATTCTTAGGGACTTTCCTGTAGATTGGTTATATATCACCATTTTTATCTCATCTGCTCTTACCCTGACTGTTAGTAATTGAGCGTCATCTACCTCTAACCTTGGCATAATTAATTCTTCCATAAACATTTCCATTTGTGTCTTTTCCTGATTTTCATATTTTTCTGCTTTATATAAACTTTCACAGAATTTCTTAAATATTTCTACTATTTATACAGTATCTCTTATCTTTCTTGTTATAGGCTCTTTAAGCTTGGCGACAGCCCTTTCTACTTTCTGTTGCCTGAATCATTGTGCTAAAAGTTTTTGTGCTCTTAAGTTATTGAAAAGCAGTTGCTTAACAGCAATCATTCTAAACTCCTGTATATTATCAAGATAATCCCTTATTTTCTGTTTAGCATTCTGCAGTTGCTCCTCTTCTTGTTCTGTTGGATTTCCCATATTTTGCAATACTTTAACATTTTGTTAGTCCCTCTAAATAATTGTTACTTCTTAACCACATCTCTCTTTCTTTTTCTATTTTTAAACTCCACTTTAATTTTATCCTACTTCCTAGCTATATTTTCAGAACAAAATTCTATCTTCTGTAATAGTTCCTGAATAATTTTCACTACCCATTCCTTAAATTCTTATTTTTTCAACATACAGGAGGGAAATTGCCAATGTCTGACCGTGTTTTTAATTTAATTATTATTGGCACATGATCAGAAATAGTTATTGGGTGTGTACCACGACCTTCAATAAAATACACACATACCTGTAAATGTAAAGTCTGTCTAGCCTAGTTTTTGTATCTTGGGGAATAATACAAAAATTCACTCCAAACACCTAGTACTGAATTCACATCTTCCATGCCAAATATATTTATAAATTTCTTCAAAAATCTACCCTCCTTTGTTAAATTTTCCCTTCTGTGCCTATCAGACACATCTTCACTGTTGCTGATCAAATTCCAGTCCCTACCTATAACTAATATTCCTTGCTGAAAGCTGATTATTTCTTCCACAATTTTCTTAAGCTCCATTATAACAGTTTTTGGTGGAATATAAATACATACCATTGTATTCCGCTTCCCTTGCCAGTAGACACTTAGTACTACAAACATAACATTATCTTTTTTTATCCTTTAATATTACTGCTGGATATCCTCTTGCAATTAATATAAGTACTCCTCTTTTCCTTTGCCGAAGGTATTCCACTGGATAACCATCCTGAATACCTTTCTTTACAAATTCACATGTTCAGTTTTTTCCAAGTGTGTCTCCTGTAACATAGCTATCTGTACTCTGCTTTTTTTGATAAAGTTCACTATACATTCTTTTTGTATTCATCTGTGAGACCATTGACACTTAAAGACATGACAGAAAGCATAATTTTCTTGAAAAGCTATTATTTCTAGCTTTTACATATAACATTTTTTGTTAAAAGTCTAGTTACAGCTTTTGTGTTACATGCATAAATGGTTAGGCAGGTTAATTTTTTATACAGTTGTTAGTGGTCATCTTCATTTCAGCCTATGTCACATCTTGTAAAACATTTTGTTTTATTGAAAGCCCTAAAACAAAAAAAAAACACATCCCTAAAACCTATTAAATTAATAACACAGAAAACTATGTACATCTTCAAATATTGAAATTTTACTCTCCTAACAGGAACAAATGTTCCAAACTGACAGCCAAACACATGGACTTGAAATAACCTAAAAGAAATGTTATTCATGCTAAGATGCATGGTACAGCCTTGTTTCTACTAAGTGCTATCTGGCTTTGACTTATCTTTATAGCTTTCCCAGCTGGAAAATACTTGAATGCTTTCAGAAAGCATTTTCTCCAAGCCATTTTTCTTTATCAGATAGGTGTTTCTTGTTTAAAAACAAAGGGTCAGGAAATAGTACAGTTGTGTACCTACCATAAATGTAGATGTTCGAGTGTATTCACTGTTGCAGTCATTACACTTGGGTTATCCTGCTGGCAGGCTACCCGCAGTCGGCCTGAATTCCAAAGTCTTGGTCTGGCATCGGTTGCTGTTGCCTCTTCACTGATGTCAGTGCGACAGGGGTATAAAAGATGCAGCCAATGCCATTTTCTTCAGTTTTTCTTGCCCCAGATGTCAGGTGCCCCCAAAAGGGTTAGGCTAAAAAAACATTGCTAATAAAAGCATGCACTAAAATAAACAATATCTTCATCTACAAGCAAATACACCACATAGGTTGTATAGGATAGAGAAGTACAGATAAGTCCCTGCAAAGAAAGGGGGATGGTGGGTGGGTAACCTGGACTGCAACAGTGAATACACTTGAACATCTACATTTATGGTAGGTACACAACTGTACTATGTTCATTGTGTTTCACTGTTGCAGTCATTACACTTGGGTTGAATCCCAAAGCTGAGGTTGGGCGGCTGGGTCTAAATAGAATTAGGTGCGACTATAAGGCCCTGCAAGACTGCAGTGGCAAAGCCTGCTCTGGATTTAGAGTAAAGAGGCAAGTGGTAGTGCTTAGTAAAAGTGTGCACTGAAGTCCAAGTTGCAGCCTTCAAAATATCCTTGGTTGGTACTCTTCTGAGGAAGGCTGCTGAGGTGGCTGCTGCCCTGGTAGAATGTGGTCTAGTGCCCTTAGGCCCTGATTTACCATGTTGTGAATAGCAGAAACGAATGCAGTGTCCTATCCATTTTTAAATAGTCTGCTTTGAGATAGCCTTTCCTTGTGATCCTGCAGCATATGCCACTAAAAGTTGTTCAGTCTTTCTGAAAGCTTTAGTTTTGTCCAAGTAGAAGCATAGCTGTCTCTGTATATCCAAAGAATGTAGAAGCCTCTCCCCTTTATTCTGCGGGTTTGGGTAAAAAATAAGCAAATGAATGGTTTGGTTAAGAGCCACCCTGGACACTAACTTAGGCATAAATGTTGGGTTTGTCCTTAGAGAAACCCTGTCCGGATGGAAGATAATAAAGGGTTCCACAGCCATTAATGCCTGTAACTCTGAGACTCTTCTTGCTGAAGTTATTGCTAGGAGCAGAGCTGTTTGCCATGATAAGAATTTTATCTCAGCTGTATTGGCTGGCTCAAAAGGAGGGAGTGTGAGTTTTTCCAAGACAAAATTGAGGTCCCATGCAGGTATTAGTGCTCTCCTTGGAGGTCTTATGTTTTTGGCCCCCCTAAGGAACTGCCTAAGCAATGGCTATGAAAAAATAGGCAGGTCTGTATTGTAATGAGCTGAAATGGCAGAGGCATGGATCTTAACTGATGAGAAGGATAGGCCTTTGTCCAGCATCTCAGTTAAATATTGTAAAATCTGAGGAATATTTGGAACAAGCGTGTCAACTCCTTGTGCCTGGTTCCAAGCACAGAATCTCTTCCATTTTTCTGCATAACATTTTCTAGTGCTGGGCCTCCTGGCCTCCAAAATGACATCCATAACCGCTTTAGAGAGAGAGATATTCTGAATGGTCACAGTATCCGCCATGCAGTTAGATTTAGAGTTCTGAGTTGGCTGTGCAGGATCTGATTATTTTGTTGGGTCAGTAAATGAGGAATTTGAGGCAATGTCCAGGCTGGGCCTTGGGACAAGCTCCTTAGGATTGGGTACCAGTGTTGGCGTGGCCAATCCGGGGCAATCAGAATCATTTGTGGCTTCTCTTGTCTGACCTTTAGGAGTACCTTGGGGAGGAGAGGCAGTGGAGGAAAGGCATATACTGTAAGGTTGTTCCAGCTGAATGCCAGAGTATCCACTTTCCATGCTTGTTTGTGATAAGTCCTTATGCAGAATGTCTGAAGTTGGCAGTTGTGAGGGGAGGCAAAAAGATGTTTGTCTGGGCGTCCCCATTTCCTTGTTATCATGCTGAAGATTTGTGGAACTAGTTTCCACTCGTGAGGATCCATGAGGTTTCTGCTTAGTTCGTCTGCCAGAGCATTTGTTTTTCCTGGCAGGAATTGTGCTTGCAGGTGTACTTGGTAAGTCAATGCTGTGTTCCACAAAATCATGGCTTGTCTGCAGTGGGGGTAGGAATGTGTTCCCCCCTGCTTGTTTATGTACCACATGACTGTAGTGTTGTCCGTCTTTATCAGCAGCTGTCCTGGATGAAGTAGGTCCTTGAAGGCTGTCAGAGCATTTTGTACAGCTAGCATCTCTTTTTGATTGATGTGTAGATGCCTTTGGCTTGGAAGCCATATGCCCTGAATACATTTTCCTGCCATGTGGGCCCCCCCAGGCATAATCTGATGCATCTGTTGTTACTGTTTGCCTGGCTGTGGGTAAAGTGAATGGCTGTCCCTTGTTATGGTGACAGGCCTGTGCCCACCATCAAAACTCCTGTTGCAGGCAGGGAATGAGTGAAATTAACGATTCCAGGCTGTGGCAATGTTAGAGTCCAAACACTTTTTAGGTACCATTGTAGTTCCTCATATGTAGTCTTGCATATGGAATTAGCAGAATGCCGGAGGCCATGTAGCCCAGAGCCTGCAAAATTTTTCTTGCAGATAAATGGTCTTTGTTGCCATGTTTTCAAAGTAAGAAGTCAGTTGCCTTTGTTTGTCTGGTGTGAGATAAGCCATCTGGGCAGTTGTATTTAAGCTTGCAGCCAGGAATATTATCTCTTGAGTGGGTACTAGTTTTGATTTCTTTTCATTTACTGTGTACCCTAGGCAAATTAGTAATATTTTTACAAACGCCAGATGCTTTAGTAGGATGTCTTTGGCCTCTGCTTGAATAAGGCAGTCGTCCAAGTAGGGATATATTTGAATTCCTCTTTGTCTGCAAAAAGCAATTACTGGTGCCAGGCATTTTGTGAAGACCCTGGGTGCAGTAGATAAGCCAAAGGGCAGTGCAGAGAATTGGCAGTGCACTGAGCCAGCTATGAATCTGAGGTATCGTCTGCTAAATTGTCTGATTGGGACATGCAGGTATGCCTCTGAGGTCCAAAGTTACAAGCCAAGCCTTTTTGTCCAGCATGGGCAGAAGCTGCTGCAGAGTCAACGTTTTGAATTTCGGAACGTCCAGAAAGTATTTAGAATGGACAGGTCCAGAATCGGTCTCCATGCTTTGTCCGTTTTTGGTACTCAGAAAAGCCTTAAGTAAAATCCTTGTCCCTGCTCTTGTTGTGGCACTGGCTGAATAGCCCTCATGTCCATGAGAGATGAGACTTAGTTTTGTGCCTCTGCCCATTGGTTGTGTGGCAGGTCTGGCATACCTTTTGCCTTTGGAAGGGTGTGAAAGTGGAACCTGTAGCCCTGAGAGTCTATATTTAAGACCCATTTGTCCTGGGTAATCATGTGCCAATTTTGTGAAAAAAGTGCTAGCTTTCCCCCCAAGGGTGCTGCCAAAAGATAAATGCTTGGCATTGGCAGAGGGAAGTCACTGGGACTGTTTCCTGTATGGTTGTGTTTTGTCTTCTCTGCTTTTGGAGGTAGAAGCACCCCACTGTTTGGACCTGTATGAGCCCTGGGGCTGTTGTCTGCCTCTAGGGCATCTGTATCTGCCTCTTTGTGGCCTGTCTGACACGGGAAAGGACCAGTTTTTAAAAGGCCAGTTCCTGCTAAATCTGGGTGGCTGTACTTGTAAGAAATCCTTCACTGTCTGCATAGATTTAGCGTTATCCTCCATTTTCTTTAACACATCTTCCGCCTTAACACCAAACAAAGTATCATGCTGTAATGGAGCATCCAATAATTTTGCTTTAACATGATCAGGCAGAGTCTGTTCCTTGAACCAAGCATGCCTTCTAATGACAGAGCTTGTTACAGCGGCCCTGCAAGAGGCCTCCAGTGAATCATAACCACATTGCAAAGTATGATTTCCCACTTGTTCAGCTGCATGCAATAAATCCTGCAATTCCTTATTCTCAGCACATTCAGAATTTGTCAATATTTTCTGTTTTAACAGAGACATTAAATATTGTTGATATTTAAGCATATGAAATTGAAAATTTAAAGCCCTTACAGCCAAGGTAGCAGAAGTGTAAACTTTTTTCCTCCATCTGTCCAGTGCCCTAGAATCTCTATCTGAGGGGACAGGGTTTTTTGCAGTAGCAGCCTTGACCCCTTTGGGACCCTGTGAAATAGTTTCTGGGTCAGCTGCAGGGTTTTTATATAGAAATTTATGAGAATCTGGCACACTGTAGTATCTGTCTGGCTTAACAGGTGCAGGAGGTACAGAGTCGGGAGACAGGACGGATTCTGAAAATACATCATCTACAATGTCTAGAACAGGAGGAATAGCAAGAGGTCTGTGTTGAGGTAGTAACAGAAAGTCTCTGAGCCTTTTCTTACAATCAGAATAATCTTGGCTCTCCCAGTGGAAATGCTCCCTCATGGTATGCAAGGTTTCCCCAAATGAGTAATCCTCAGGAGGAGAAGCTGAAGGAATAGATTCTTCAGCATCAGAATCCTCATAGGGAGGAATAGAGTATCCCTGTTCTGAAGAGGAGTCAGAGGAAATGGAAACTTCATCAGAGGAATCATATTCAGTGTCTTGCCTAGGCCTCTTATCAGGAGGGGGATGGGAACCCCTGATCACAGTAATTAGGTCTTCGGCCATTTTGAGCATCTGTTTCATAGGCATGGAAGTCTGTCCTGGAGAGTGCTGTACTTGCTTCTTTGTCTTTAAAACTGTTTTAGTCTTTGTCTTTGATGCTGAAGTTGGCTTGATATAAAGCTGTGTAGGTCTGAAAACACCCTCAGAAGCCGATGCCTGCTCAGCGGCTCTGGACCCATCTGAGGTATTAGTTTCCGAATGCCCAATACCTTGAGTATCCAGAGGCCTAGCTGTCTCTACATGGGAGTCGGAGGCGGCCTGTGGCTCTGAGGTAGTGGGTGTCAGGGGCTGCGAAAACGCCTCACTGAGAACCGGCGACTGGCCTAGAAGAGGCTTCATCATTGGATTTGGACCTCGGATGCCTGTCCTTTTCTTTTTCCTTGTGCTTTTTATGAACTCCGGTCATCGGTTGATCCGACGGCATTATGTAGTTAAACCTTCGGCCAAAGTAATGAAAAGCAAAATCGTACCGAAGCTTAACAGTGTGTTGGTTAAGTCTAGCACAAAACCGACAACTAGCAACGTCGTGGTTAGGGCCTAGGCAAGGAATACAGTAAGAGTGAAAATCCTTACGAGGTATTTGCTTTCCACAAGAAATACAATTGTTAACTTTTTCTGACATCGGTCTGGAGCAAGAAAAAAGTTTCCCCAATGGGGTACTTAGCTTTATAGAAGACTTCGGATCTGAAATTCAATTTTGAAAATCTCAGGAGTCGGCCGACCGGCACTTGTGAACTGCTTTTGCTTCGGGCACTGCACGGCAAGAAAGACTGAAGAAAATGGCGTCGGCTGCATATTTTATACCCCTGTCGCACTGACGTCAGGGAAGAGGTGACAGCAACCGATGCCGGACCAAGACTTTGGAATTCAGGCCAGCAGGATAACCCAAGTGTAATGACTGCAATAGTGAAACACGATGAACATGAATAATTTATGTAATGTTGCTTAGGTTATGTTTTATATATATATATATATATATATATATATATATATATATATATATATATATATATTTATATATCAATATGTGTGAAGTATAATGTTTGTTAATGTTAATTTAATGCAATTTGATTACTTTTGTATAAATGTAAATTTGCCTAGGTCACAAGTGATGATTCAATACAGATGTTTAAAAAAGATTTTCCGATAGAGGAATGAGAACCAGACATAAAACTGTCAAGCATACATTTGTTAACTATAAAAAAGCCTTATAATACTCAATATTCTTTTTTCATTTACTTGCTTTCTCTTAAAACATGTTACTAGTTTAAGCTAACAGCCTGCACCCAGTCACTCAAGAAAGAGAAAACTGCAGTGCATACATTTCTTAAAAATGAACAAGGAGAAAGAGAGAAGGGAGAAAGAAAAAGAAGCACATATTTACATTTGATCCCCATTACACTTAAATGTAACTGAGAAAACTTTACTTTATAGAATGCAAAGAAAATTATGCACTATTAAAATAGTGCCATTAAGAAAAAAAAAATGTTTTAATTACAATTAACTACCCCCCACCTGCTCCTCTCCTGAGTATTTTCTAAACATTAATAACATGAAGTAGGGGATATGCTTTAGAGTTCCATACAAGCCCAAAAAAGTCCAATATTTCAAGATTTTTATGTTCTGTTATGTTTCATAAATACAATTATTGCTTTGTAATCCCACATTTGTCAGTTTCCAAGTTAAGGGTTTTATTTTCCAAACATTAATGGCATGAAGTAGGGCATATGCTTTAGAATCCTCTACAAGTTTAACAAAGTCCAAGAAATTCCAATATTTCCAGATTTTCTTGATTTGTCATGTTTCACAAATCCCGCATTTGTCAATTTCCAAGTTACTGGTTTTATTCCTGTTCATCTCCCACATTCTGTCTGCATCATTTCCAATGTACTCTCGATTCTTCTAGTCGACTCCTGTGCTTTTTTCCTTCTGTCAAGCATTTTCCATTAAAATATTGGAAAAGGTTTCACTGGCACAGTCTCTCTGTGGTCTTTATTACGAGAAAGGACAAGAAGCAGAATCTCCTTCTGTCTCACAACTCACTTTTTATTGGACAAACGTTTGTACTTTTTCCTTAGCATGTACTTCATCAAAAAATATTTTGTCTCTCCAGGGAATATAATTTGAAGATAGTTGGGTACAGCAGTTTGAATCTCACACCTGCTTCTCAACTTTCCAAGAATAATGGAATACATTTACTCTTCTTCTGCCTGGTGTGCATTGAGTACTCATTCTTTACAAACACTCTGCTGTCTCCCATTTTCAGTACTTTGTTCTTCTGCCACAGTTTTGACAGAATCAACTCCTTCTGCTGGTAAGATTGCATCTTTACTATTAAAGGTCTAGGTTGCTTTCTCATAGCCAGGTTTGGAGCATTCACATGATGTGTCCTTTCAATTAACATTTGCTGTTGTGGAGTATCAGTCCAGTTGCTTACTTGTGCTTTTATACAATTAATACAGTCTCACTGATACAGCAGAAAACCTCAAGTTTTCCCTGCATGCTCTGTCCTCTAATTCTATTATTTTTGAAACATCTCTTCTTGTGCAGTCTCATAATTCAGCCAACCATTTCTTCATTTTGACCTCTGAGTTTTGCAGTTTTATTACCTTATCTGAATATCTGTTTAAAACTGCTTCCATTTTTCCAGGCTTTTATTGTTTGAGTTGCTATACTCCATCAGTAATTCTTTTATTTTAATCAGGTCTTTGTACAGTTGCCTTATACTTGTCTCTAGGTTACTGAAAGTCAAGTCTGGAGCTTTCACTTCTTTTTGCAGTACTTTTCCCAATCATTGTTTCCTAGGCACCTTTTGCAGCTGATTTTCCTTCAGATCCTCTTTATTTCCTTGTATCCTGCCATCCAGGCAGTGCACTTATTAGACGGTTACTGAAATTTACCGAGAAATTTAGGTCCACTGTCTTTTTCTGCTAAGTTTCTGTTTTCACACTGGGAGAGCTAGAATTAAGATGTTACTCAATGTGCAGCCATCTTGGAAGTCTCCACTTCCACAGCAGTTAATGTAAATATGCATGAGCCTTGTCTCCCTGAAATAACAACAGGCCCTCCTGGCAAGACAGAAACTACAACTGAAGATCATTAGCAAACTGAGGTGCAACACAGGGTCTGTGAGAGACAGATATGGAAGTAAAAAAAATCAGATTTATAGCTGAAAGGTTCTGCCTCATAAACTACATGTGTAATTAATGTACATATGCACTTATGAGTAGAGTGGTGGCATGCTAGTGGATAAGAACTTTACAATTAATACATTCACATTTCTATTGACTTGCATTACTGAAATAATCCAGAAATGACTTGTTTCAAAAATCAATAAAATACAACTAACAATGTAAGCTTATTGTTGTTTCAGCTAAGAAACCAGGCATATCTAGCTAGTCGCCCAGATTCCAGAACAATTGCTCTTAGTGTAAGTCTGCCCTGATTCTGAGATATGTGCTCTCAGTGGATGTGACTTACTTCAGTGTAAGGCCTATCTATTCATAAAGAGGCTTAATATGGGGACCAGATTCCAAAACACTGTTCTCAGGGTAAGTCGCCATTTACACCACCAGCAAGTCTTTAGGAAAAGGGGCCAGTGTGTGCATGCATATATTTCATTTAATATCTGCATTTGTGTTGACTAGTGCTAAACTAGAAATATTCCCATGCTTTTAACTCAAGAGCTACCTATCATTAAACCATCTTCTCATTGTTTTCAAGTTTTTTAAATCTTCATCATTATTATTAATAATAATTTATTTTTGCAAAATTAGGCTTATTTTATAGCATGCACACTCCTACTGTTTAGATTGAGCACTCATCTAACCCAGATCTAATAACTTAATTAGAAACACTGCAATCTCTGAATTTTAACTTCCTTTTTACATTAGTGATGGCCACTATTAAACTGGAAAAGTGTTTGTCGTTTAACTTCAGGAACTGACTCTCATGTTACTGCTACTGCTTTTTAAGCTTTGCTCACCAGACTGAGTTCATTTTATTGAGTGTGCATTCAGTGCAAATAATACATTTCAGTTTTGTTTAACAACTGATAATGTGTGTGTCAATGCTTGAGTGGTTTATGCAATATGCAAGCAAAGAAGCCCAAGAAATGCAACAAGAGGGCTTCCAAAATGGTTGTACACTGATTAACAGCTTAATTTCAGCTCTCCTAGTCTGAAAATAAACTCAAATAAGAGAGCCAGTGAATTTGTCTTTTTGGGTAAAATTCAGTATCTGGTTAGTAACTGCATGGACTGGAGATCAGCAAAAAAGAAATTTTGAGGACCTGAAAGAAAATCAATCACAAAAGTGAGGAAAAACACTGACTGGGAAGAATTCTGCAGTTGTTCAGCAAAAAGCACTGCAAGCTCCAGCTATGGTGCAAGATATGACTTCCAGTAATCTTGAGGAAATGTACTCAGACGTGATTAAAATAAACAAAACAGTGAAGGAGTAAATCAACTCAAATAACAAAAGGCTGGAAAAATGGAAGAAGCTTTAAACAGACATTCAGATGATGTGATAAAAATGCAAAAATTACAAACTTCTACCCTAAGCAAGATGGGACAGTGTGGCAACAAAGTTTGCCACAAACTCTAAATATCACACACCACTGTAATCCAACTAACTAGAACTCCCCAACTAAATTGCTTCAGCTATCTACTATGCACAACCTTATTTTCAGGCCTACTGCCTGCCCTGCGCTAACCAACCAAGTCACACCTTACACACCCAACAGATTCCCTGTGATCAGAAGACAAAAATTTCTTAGCTATCTCAAAACCCATAAAAAACAGGTCACACACTGTATTCATATTCTATCTGTAAACTATGGAATTCATACCTCTCAACCTCTTACAGAAAAAAATTTGGACAAAGCCACAAATAATGGGTGAACAAAGGCCCAAAAATAGGGACACTTTTTAAATACTGCTCTTAAAAACTTAGAAGTGTGATAGAATAAAAGGTTGTGCATTAGCATGCATTTTTTGAAGGATATTAAGTCTGAAAATAAAATATCTGCCTTTATTTTCTGACTTGAGTAATTAGTGATTTTCCAGGAAAAACTAAAACGTTATGTGAAATAGACCAAAAATATGAGTCAAAAATCTGGACATTCCACGAAAATCTGGACACGTGACAGGAATGATGGAATTCACTACCTCTAGCTACTAGGTCTATGCCTGGCCTAATCCACTATAAAGCCTCGAAAAAATAATCTCAACATGACATGGTTCTGCTCCTGTGTAAATGCAGCCTAATGTTTAGCTCTTCCTCTTTTTCCACACTAGCTTCATCCTCTTCTTCTGTCACATCTCACTTCTTCACAGACTGCCCGATTCTAAGTCTCTCCTAAATCCTTCTGTTTCTATACCATATCCTTAAGCTACTGCTCAGTCTGTAATGTCTCTATTCTTCTTAACTCTCTCACTATCTTCCTGCATCACTAACTCTTCAGCTATTACTTTCCTAACTTAGACCAACATTTTATTTTTCATAGCCTCTGTCATACAGAGGTGCTTTACATCCTTTATGTGCCCTATGCAATTTATCTCCCAAGTAAGTTATGTGGTCATATCACCAAACAAGTTTCCATTGGTCAATCTTCCATGTTTTGATCAAGATTCCTCAGCACCTCCGCTGAAAATCGTGGCAGGTTTTATCCTCTCCCACGGGTTTGACGGTCAAGATTCCTCTTGAGTGTTTTGTGGCTATTTATCTTTCAGCATATTACCGATTAAGTCGGTAAGCAAAGTCTGTCTAAGTCAGGGTGGTGTTATCTGATAAGCTCTATCAGATTGAATAGCTATGAGCAGTTCTTATAGAGCTGGCACATGTCCACATATAGCAGGCACCAGCAGCCTGAGCAATAGAGCTGAGACTGCCTAGCTTTGGCAGTCTTTCTGGCCTTTTTGATTGACATATCCATGAGACCCTTTATCCTTGAGGGGCTTTTAAAGCCTTTCGCTGCAGGTGTCTGGTCAGGAGACATTCCGAACGGGATGAAAACCTCAATCTTAGGTCTAATAAGTGTGTGATACAGGGGGACATCCCCCTCTTTATTAGAGATGTGTCATGACATGGTGGAAGGCTATATAGAAGGCTTTTTCCTAACTTCCAAATCAAGATGTCAAACTCTCAATTGTCTGCTCTTTGCCACCTAGGGAGTAGCTGCCTTCTTTTTTTTTTAGCCTGGTGGCATAAGCCACCTATATTAACTAGAGGGTGCATTGTTTTTCCCAAAGGGTATGACTATGCATTTTTGATGCTTAACCATCTGGCTGTCATCTGTGCTTACCCATTCTGTCAGGGTGCTCTGGAGTCTGCATCTGTTGCATGTGTATTCTGATTGTGGCTCTTTGTAGTCATGCCGTGACTTTGTCAAGATGCTGGACTTGAGTGCCCCCAAGAATTACACTGAAAGTAGATGTTTAACAAGAGTGATTCCAGGAACAGAATTCCCTGTGGGACACCACCCTGTGGCTTTGACTCTGTGACAGGCTTTGAGTCTCTCCATTGTATGGGGTTGCTTTACATTCAAGCTGATGAACCCATCTTGTATGGGCTTACTTTCAATTTGATCTGTTTTTTTTTGAGTCCTGATTAGGCCGGTATGGACTGGGGTGCCCTCATCAGGTTGGCTGGACTGGGTTTCAGGTAGGCTGGCCTTCAACACTGTCTTCAAAAGTCAACCAAGTTTAAAAAAGAAAATCTGGTAAAGTTAAAGCCAGGCACTGTCTTCTTTGAGTTGTTATCAATGAGTTGGATCCTTTATTTATGAGTTCCCCATAATTTATCTCCATAAGCTTGGGGATTCCTATCCAAGGCTTGTCACATAGGTACTTCTAGCCACTCCTTGGGCAAGTTGCCCCAGAGGTGTGGGACCAAGTGGTACCGCCTGCTGAGCCTTTGGGTTTAATTCCTGACTCCCGAGGTGTCCTAAATTCCCTCATTAACTATTGTGGTCCTAACAGTGGGATTGTTTTTCATCCCCATGGGGCAGTTCTCACCTCCGTCCGTGGGATGCTGTGTGGGCATTGGCGCTGTGCAGGCTCTTAGTGAGGGCAGTTGGAATAGATATCTCCAATCGGAACCTGTCAGCCAGTCTCTTGCTAGATATCGTAGGTTCAGCAATTGAACCCGTCAGTGAACAGTGTTGGCAATATGTGTAGGTTCAGTTCTTTTCTGAATTTTGGGAGTTTCCTCCTTCTAAAATCTGGCATAGCTTCTTTGAATTCCTTCTTTCTCTTTCATACTATATGATTCTTTCCCCTTTCTTATTATTTTTCAGTTTTTTTTTTGCTCTCTCAATTTTTTCTCTACCTTTCAGTTTTTACTTCTTTTTCTCAAAGGCTTTATACCTTGATCTTGCTTGCTATCTCTTAGTAGCTTCCAGTTCTTGTTTATGGCTTTTATGGCTGGGGTCCACCAGACTTGTTTGTTTTTGTTTGGTACAGAGAGTCTTAGTTTGCTTTGTAGATGCAGTTTTGTAAGTGATTTGTGAGGCCAGTGAAGGCATTTGTATGGATTCGCAGGGGTTTGAGTAATGTTTACCACTGGCTCTTTGAGTAATTAAAACCTTTTAGAAGGGGGCCTTAAAGGAGACCGCTTTTTTTTTTTTTTTCCTGTGGGCTTTTTTGGCTCAGGTGGGGAAGGGATGAGGACCTGATCTGTGATTAGTTGATCTCTGCCTCTCCAGTTTATGATTATATCTCCGGTGTGAAACATTTTGATCCCATGTTTTCGATTTGATGAGATATAGTATTTTTTTGTGTGGGATGGTGGTGATTATTGTTCTTGTGACACCAGGAATCTTTTGGTGAAAATGTTTTGGGTTAGAGTGTTCGGCAGAGCTAGTGTTCCTGAGTAAAGTCAGTTAGTAATGGAAGAAGGATATATGTTGTATCCCTAAAGTTTTTTTCAGGTTATCCATTTAGGGGTTCCTGAGTTTGAGGTTGTTGAGTTGAACATGCTGAGAGCTGCAAAGAGCAGTCTTGCATTTGCTTAATTTGCTGGCTGGATGGCCTCTGGATGGTCATCAGCGCATCATGCATCATTGACCAACCTTGAGGTGTGGGTTATGAATATGAATATGGACACTTCTCTTTCTGTTGGGTGTTCCTCGATTTTGGGGCCGAACGCATGATATGAGGGTGTGACCGTTAGTGCTGGGGTGCTCTCAGGAGCTCTCAACCAGCACAGGTCACAGCACAGACCATGCACCCCCATATTGAGAAGGGCCTCGAAAAAGCGCATCTGAGGATTGAGACTGGCATTTTGAGCAGCATTACCCTAGTTTTTCCCTTTTGGTGTTCTAGGGTGGTAGGTTTAGAATTTGAGCCTTTGCAAAAAAAAAAGCTGGGGGGGCAGGCGAGAGCTTGCCAACATCCGGAAAGCCCAGGCGACAGGTGCAAGCCGCCCCTCATAAGCAGCAGCCCTTGTTTGTCCAAAGTACGTCAGCATGCAGAGACAGATTGAACAGAATTTGAATGAATTCAGAATTTAAGCCATTTAAGAAAATTATAAAGCCATCACTCATCTTATGGCATCATTCTAGGTGAAGGGATAGGTGGTCAGGGAGGATGCTGCAGGTCAGGTCAATACATAGAGCTCCTCGATGTCCCTTGTCCCTTTCCTGTTGTCCCAGGATCATGTAGGTCGCTGACACCAGCCAGCGTGAGACTGACACTGCGCTCTTGTACCTGCTGCTGTACCTGCTGTGCTTGAGTTGATGTGTGAGTGCTTGGCGCTATGTGAGCAGCCAGCTACTGCAGTCTCTCTTTCCTCAGTCTCTTCTGCGGACGCCAGTGTGAGACGCCAGTGTGTCCCAATATGAATCACAGTCTGGCATTTGTTTGGCCTTGTTTGGGGCTGGGGACTGTTTGACTGTTGACTGTGTGGTCTATGTGTTGCATGTGGCAAGTGTTGGGTGGTAGTTGTTTGGTTGTTTGGGTGTCTGCTTTGGTGGCCTCTGTTTTTTTAAATTTTTGCCTCCGAGTTTGTTCCTGTGTGTGTATGTGTGTGTGATTTGAAGTGTTGATGTGTGTGATGGTACCATGTCATGTATGTGGTGTATTGTGTCCTTCTCCTGTGTGGTCTTGTCAGTCCTATGTTGAGAGAGCTCAGCCTCCAGTTTTACCGATATTTTGCATCTCTCGCATGTATTTGTGTTTTGTGGGAGAAGGAGAGGATTGTCTGTACAATGTACAATAACAACCAGTGTCATACATTGCACTACTTACATACTATTTTTATACACTTTATTTAATCACAGGCTATGTATATGTTGTTAGAATGAATAAAATTGTCTATAAGGATATAACTTTATAAAATTGTCCAGATATCTATTATATCTTGTAACCTACTTTATGTTCAATCAACTTATTTTTGTATAGTATTCCTTACATCGCTTGTATTGTTTGTGAACTATACTGTATTTGTATTGTACTGCACGTGGAGCTTTTCTCCCCAGGCTCCTGCTGAAAACAGGCTGTAGATCCAGTTGGACCACCCGAGTAAACAAATGTCAAATAAGTAAGTAAATTAACTAATTAATAATAAAATACAAGAAAAGGCTGACTGATTATGAGATAAAAATGAGATGTTCCAAAAAATAACAGAATTAGAAGACAGATCACAAAGGAAAAACTGAGATTTTCTGCTACACCAGAAAAGCTGGAACTAACAGGCTACATTAAGTTTATGAAAGCACAAATAAGCACCTGGACTGGTATTTCATAGCAGATGTTGTTAATTGAAAGGACACATTGTACATATGCTCCAAACCTGGCCACGAGAAAGAAACATACACCTTTACCAGTAAAGTTGCAATCCTTTGTCAGAAGGACAAAATACTAAAAGTGCGTGACAATAGAGTGTAGAAAATGATTACTTACTGTACACCAGACAGAAGAGGAGTACATTTATTCTAGTAGTCACTGTATATTGAGAAGCAGGTATGAGAGTCAAACTGCTGTCTTCAGCTATTTGCAGAATATTCTTTCCTGGTGGGTCAAAATCATTTTTTGATGCATAACATAATAAGGAGGAAATACAAAAGTTTGTCCAACAAAAACTGAACTATGAAACAAAAGGAGATTCTGCTGGTTCTTCTTCTGATAATAAAGCCAATACAGAGACTGTACCAATGAAACCTTTTTCAATGTTTCAAAGGTAGGAGGTTGTCATAATGGCTAAGGTGTTTACCTTACAGACACAAAGTACAGGGTTTGATTCTTATATTGGTTAACTGGCTAGGTTTAAAATGGCTCACAAAGGCAGTTAGTCTAGTACTAATCTATGAATCCAAGAAAATTGCTTGAGAGACAGAAAAAAAGCACACAAGCTGACTAGAAGACCTGGGAGTACATTCAGAATGCAGCAGAGGCTGGATTTGGGAGAAGGAGATCAACAGGAAGAAAACCAGCAATTCAGAAATTGACAAATAAATATGGGATTACAAAGTATTAATTATATTTGTCCAACATGACACAACAAGAAAACTTGAAAATATTGGACTTTTTAAAATTGTAGAGGGCTCCAAAACATATGCCTTACTTCATGTCATTAATGTTTGGAAGAATGTTTAGCAAAGAAAGGAGGAGTTAATTGTAAGTAAAACAAAATCTTGTTCTTAGAAGTAGTATTTCTATAATGCATGACATAATTTGCATGCTATTAAGTAAAGCCTTCTCCACTATTTTTGAACGTAATAGGGATAGTAAAGTATACAGGTGCCTTTGTTTCTTTTTCTCCTTTTTTCTTTCTCCTGGTTCAGTTTTAAGAAATGTAGACACTGCAATATAAAAAAAAGTCTGGTCAAAAGAGCACGATACAAGAAAATGTATGTGTTTTTCTTACTCTTACATACAGGAATGATGGGATTAAGGCCTTTAGCTTTATCTAGTAACAAGTTTTAAGGGAAAGCAAATAATTAAAAAAGAACACTGAATATAATAAAAAGTTTTCCTCATCAGTTGAGGATAGAATGAAAATTGCCAACATCGGATTAGAATGCTTCTTTCTTTTAATGGCCTTTTTTCAATGGTTAAGAGATAATGTTCTCTGAAAGCATTCAAGTGTTGTTCCAATCTGGTAGAGAAGTAAATATAAGACGAAAAGAAATAGCACTTAGTAGAAGCTCATGCTTTCCCACGTGTCATAGCATGGATAACATTCCTTATAGGTTAACCCAAGTCTGTCAGTGTGGCAGCCAGTTTGGGATAATTGGTCCTATTAGAAAGGAAAAACTTCAACATTTGAAGAGTACACAATTTTGTGTGCTAGTGCTAAGTTAATAGGTTTTAGAAGTGTATTGGAGTGTTTTGTTTTTGTTTTTTTAGTTTGGGGGCTTTCAATAAAACAAAATGTTTTGTAAGTTATGACATAGACTCAAATGAATGTGACAAGAAACAACTGTTAAAAAGATCAACCTGCCAAACATTAGTGTATGCATGTAACACAAAAGCTGGAACTAGACAAAGAAAAAAACTGCTATACATAAACTGTGGGAATAACAACTTTTTAACATAACAACACTTTATATTATCTTTAAATTTATGTAGTTTAACAGATATATACAAAAACGGAAAGTATAGTGAACTTGTTAAAAAATGTAGAGTGCAAATAGCTATGCGCTCCACATTTGGAAAGAAATGAACATGTGAATTTGATAAAGAAAGGTTTTCAGGATGGTTATTCAGTGGGATACCTGGAACAAAGGAAAAAGGGAGTACTTACATTAATTGCAAGAGGAGCTCCAATAGTGATAGAAGAGGATATAAAAGATAATAGTGGTAGATTTGTAGTATTACTGGGGTACTGGCAAAGGAGGAGGATTACATTGGCATGTATTTATATCCCACCTAAAACTGCTATAATGGAGTTTAAGAAAATTCTGGGAGAAATAATCAGCATTCAGAAGGGACTATTACTTATAAGTGGGGACTGGAATTTGATTTTCAGCAGTGAGGACATGTATGGGGGGGCCCAGAAGAGAACATTTAACAAAAAAGGGTCGATTTTTGTAGAAATGCATGAAAATATTTGGCATGGAAGATGTCAATTCAGTAGTAGGAGTTCTGACTGAATTTATATATTATTTCCCCAAGACACAAAAACTGGGTTAGGCTAGACATAATTTGTATTTCACAGGAACATGTGCATTTAACTGAAAGTTTTGATACGCATCCAATAACTATTTCAATCATGTGCCAATAATAACTAAAATAAAAATACATTTGGGTAGGCACCACCAGTTGCTGGGTCATCCTTCACTTAGCAAAATGTAAATATACAACTTTCACTCCAGGAGGCACAAGTAATCTAAATGGAGATGGAAGCCACAGCTTGTTAACCTACAATGGTAAATCATGACAGCCTTCTACTCAGATAAATAACCATAGTGTAACACACAAAAAATAAAGGCCAGCAATAATACCTTAAAATGAATAAATAATTTATACTTAAACAATAAAGGAAAACTGCAAACATATATTACATATCCAGAATTAGAAGACATAAGATGAATATCAAAATATCAGTTAGTTATGCAGACAGAATATGTAAGGAAGAATCAGAGCACAACCTTACTATAAGTTAGAGAAATATTAAAATACAGAGGCAAGTACAAATGTTCATAGCAGTTACACTAATGTATCAAGGTCATCCATGGTAAGACAAAACAGGACAGGACTAAGACCAACATCAAATACTTATACACATGTTATGTCAACACTTCTGTTCTGAAAGCCAAGGGTAACAAGATTACACAATTTTCTTTTTAAAGAAAGACATTACATTGACTTATCTTAATTGCTTGCCTTCTCACAGCAAAAGTAACTAAACCAGTGCCATTCACCTTTGAAGATACTTACAAAAGAAAGACATTTATGTATATATGTATAATTTAAAGGCAAACAACTGGAAGTATCTCTTAAGCGTGAGATATTAAACGGAGGTCCCATCTGCTTGAGTTAGTGGTAACTCAGATGGATGTAAAAGATCTCACGGCAACCATCACAAGAGTGTGTGGGTCCTTTATTTATATAGAAAATTGACTTATAATATTTGCAAATATGTACAAATGTACAAACATACAGATATACAAAATTTTCATCCTTATTAGACCCCCACTACATTTTCCATCACCACCATATGATTTTGCTTAATACTGATGCTGCGGTAGCATTGTCACCTCACAGTAAGACGTTGTCCTGTTAGATTCTCAGCTAAAGCGTCTTCTGTGTGGAGACATGCGTGAATGGGCGTACCTTCGTTGAAGGTTGTGAATCAGAGCTGGCAACTCGGCATGTAAAAATCTACTGCCAATCAATAGCGGACCGGAGTTCTGCTGTGGCGACCCCTAACTGGGAAAAGCCGAAAGACACAACAACTGATGCTAAAATCCATTTAACAATAAACATAATTTTGTTTATTCTTTCACTCTGTACAATCCATACAACATTTTGTCTACTCATTTAACATATTCTTTAATTTGATTCTTATAATATCCATATTTAATCATATCAATGCTTATCTACTTCTTTTATAACTTTGAAAAAATCTTTTTTGCATAGTTTTCCCCATAACATTTTTACTTTTTTACACTTCAAAAAAACACATCTTCTGCAGTTTCTTCTTCTTCTTGTCACTGTAAACATGTTCTACTACTTTTCTTTTTATATGCTACACTTTCTTTTACTGGTAATTTATCTATCACCAGTCTCCACAAAAAATCATGACATTCTACTTGCTGATTACACTATTTGTTTTTTATTTTTATGGATTGATTTATTTTTTCATCTGTTAGATTCTCCCATGGTTTTACATATTAATATTTTATCATTACATCCTTATACTATACATTTCTATATTTTTCTAAAGCCTCAATGTTTCTTACCCACAAAAATATTTTTTCTTTGTAACGTTTTATTTTTTCATTTAAGTACTATTTTCTCTTTTGTTCTTTGTTACCATACCTAAAAAATAATCATATTTATATTTAAAAGCTCTCATCTTTTTCATTTATCCACTAACACATTGTACAAATTTAATGAAGCAGCATATACCACTGGATTAATTAACCCTAAACCTCCCTACTCTTTATTTACATATACATTTTTACTGAGTTTAATCTGGAACCCCACATGAATGAAAAAAAAAACATGCACAATAATTTATTTTCAAATACTGCTGGCAACATAAATATCCTTAAGTATGCTAATTTCACCATCTGTGCTGAAATTTATCACATACGTCTTCTCTGAATGATATCTTAGACAAGTTTTTTTTATTTCTTTGATTGATTTTCTCATCGAATTCTACTTACATTTGTATTCCCAAATTTTATACCTAACACCGAAATTTCATTCATTATAAAATATGTAGACATATATATGTTTACTACATCACCAAAACCTTTCCTTTTCTCTTTGCTTAAGGCCATCCATATCAATTCTAGACATTCATTTGCAGAAGTTATTACTCCTTTTATCCAAATTTTAACAGGACTAGAATTCTTAATTCTTCAGGTGTTATATACCTCACCTCATTCATTTTCTAATTTATTTCGCATATTATCACAATCATAACTAATGCAAATAGTATACAAACTCATTGGACATCTGTGTTTTGAACCGCTCTTCATATTTACCTCTTTGCTTAACGAGGCATTTATAGGTGTTTTTACTTTATTACCATATGCTGACATATATAATATCCCATCTTTCTCACTTATAGTCTTTCATTATTTCCCATAAGCTTCCAAGTCCAATTCCTTTATACTATATATATATATATATATATATATATATATATATATATATATATATTCCATAAGATTTTCCATTTTAACTTCACATCTCTCTTGCATTATATCACAAACTTCCTACAGTCATTTTTATTCAACACTATCAGTCTCCAGTTTTTAACTGTCTTCCATATGAATTTAAGTATTCTACTACATAATATTTATATACATAAAACCTTCATTTAACCATCCATTCAAAATCTTTATTTTTTTTCAATTCCTTACATTTGTATACATTTCATACCCCATTCCACTTGATCCTGCAGCAAAATCTATATTAACTTGTCTATTTTTTTTTTAACTCTTTACTCTGTTTTTCTGTTAACTTTTTTACTTTCCATGGTTTTTTTTCACTTTTGTTTTCCTTTAAACATTTCTTGTACATATTGTACTACACTATTCATAATCATTACCTGAGTTCTTGCTATTTCACTTTTTACATTTTTTTTATTTCTCTCATTACTCAAGCAGATTAGTAAAAGGAGATAGTAGTAACCTGATACTTTTTCTAATTTTCCTTATAATTTTTCCCCTTATATAACAATTCTGCTTTTTTTCTTGATTTCTTTCATAAAATTATTTTTCTATGTCAAAGTACTTTCTATCATTATATTCTAAATCTTCCAATGCATCTCATGTTATTTTATATTTTTCTTTCTCTATTTTTCTCACATCATATTGCCAATGTAAAAGTTTTTTATATTGTTTTTGTTTAAATATCATCCATCATTCAGACCAGTTTTTATAAAGTGTACTCATAGTAATATGATCTTTCCATAACTTTATTACTAACCTCTTCCCTTCTTCATTCCATACTTTTTTTCATTTATCCTTGTTTATTTCTTTGTCTATTTTACATATTCTTTGTTTTCCTTTATTTCTAGCCATACTGCAAGATGATCAGATAATCCTGTTTCAGCTACATCCCCTTTTCTTATAATTGAACCTTCTGATGCTAAACAATAATCTATTTCAGTTCTATACATATCCCTTTGTAAGTCCATGAATGTGTCCCAAAGATTTAACTTACCACATCTTATAACTTCTAACATTTTCTTATATCAGTTCCTTTCTTTTTACGCTTCCCTCTTAAATCTCAGTTTCTACTATTATAATATTCACATTTACCTTTACACAGTCTAAAATCTGATGAAATAAGCTTTCTCTTTCATTACAATCAGTATAAGGATATATTATAATTTTATATACTTATTTCAATTTTAAATCTACAATGGTTAATCTTCCAATTTTTGCTAAAGTTACATCTAACATCTTTACTGTATTTCTACAGAATACGGCTATTCCAGAATATCTCTCACTTCCCAAATTCCAGATCATCTTTCCTCCCCATGGTTTCTCTGTTTGCTATATTTCATTTGTTAAAGATCTTTTGTCTTTTTTAATATAATTACATCTACATTACATGTATTACATCACTCTAAACCCCCTATTCTTGTTACTAGATTATTAATACTATTCACATTTACAGAAAGCATGCTAAAATTTTCATTTTCCCTTTTCCTTAGATTTACGGTTTCATAAGTTCATAGCTAATTACTAGGCTAGCTTTCTTAACAGGACATTCTAAGCCTAGCCAATATCCCTCCCAAAGGTGAGAATAATCACTGGACTTTGTATTTGTCAAACACCTTAACCATTATACCAATCCCAATCATTAGCTGATTATGTTCTCTTTTATCAATTTCCTGCCTTTCTTATTCTGTGCTTATCACTTTAAATTCTTTTTTCTCTTCTACCTTTTTTCCAATAGAATTGTTTTGCTTTTACTACCTCCTAATTTGTCTTCATCACTTATTTTAGAGCTTTCTTCTATATCCTCATTATCCTAATTTCAGAGCTTTCTTCTATATCCTCTATTTTATTTCTCATTTAATGTTGCTTCTATTTCTACTACTACTAAAATTTCTTCTTTGTTCATTTTCTTCTTTCTTTTTCCTTACTCTTATTTTCATTTTTGCAATCCATCCACAGATGTCCAATTTTGTTACATTTATAACATTTCAATTCACTTTTTGCATGTCACATTTCCCCACAAACACATAATTTTCTTTTAACACAGACACCTATCAAATGTCCTTCTTTTCCACAAAACAAATGTTCTGGGTTGTCCCCAGTCAGGATTTTACAAAACCACTATTCCCTTCCATATTTATCATGCTTGGTATATCTATAATTTTTTTCACTTTCTATGTTTAACGCAATATTACAGCCCCATCCACCAGTCCATAAACCCCACTTTATCAGAAACTTTTGCAATATCCAGATTTTATTACATAAAGTCTTCAAATGTCCTTTCAAAATCTCTCTTTCCACCTCTGTTCAAAATTGTGCATCATTTTCTTTTGTGTTTCCCCATTTAAATCCTTTTATCACATAAAGATTCCATGGATTACAGTCTTTTTTCATATCCTCCAAGACAATTTTCCATTGAAAAAACAGTTTCATATATAATGTACTATCTGTGTTAACAAGAATAAATGCTCTTACCTCGTGTGTTTTCACTCAAAGGAGCTATTAACTATTCCACACTTCATAACTGTCTATTTCTTTGTCTTCTTTACTTTGAATCCTTACCACATACTTCTGTTTTCCACTTTATTCTGTCTTTTTTCCTGCTACTCCCCTTTTGATTTCTTTTACTTTTTTGCATATCTTTTATTTTGCATCTCACCACTATTCTTCAGAAAGTACAGTTGTGTACACTTACCATAAATGTAGACGTTCGAGAGTATTCACTTCACTGTTGCAGTCATTACATTTGGGTAATCCTGCTTGCAGGTTGCCCTCAGTCGGCCTGAATTCCAAAGTCTTGGGTCCTGCATCCGCTGCTGTCACCCCTTCCCTGACGTCAGGTCGTCAGGGGTATAAAAGAAGCAGCCAACGCCATTTTCTTCAGTTTTTCTTGCTCCAGATGTCAGGTGCCCCCTAAATGGGTAGCCAAAATTTATATATATATAAAATACATGTACCAATATAAACTTTACCTTCATCTACAAGCAAATACACCACATAGGTTGTATAAATCAGAGAAGGAAAGACAAGTTCCAGCAGAAAAAAGGGGGGTGGCGGGTGGGTAACCTAGACTGCAACTGTGAATACACTTGAACATCTACATTTATGGTAAGTGTACACAACTGTACTATGTTCTTTGTGTTTCACTGTTGCAGTCATTACATTTGGGTAGAGTCCCAAAGCTATGGTTGGGAGGCTGGAGCTAAACTGCATTAGGAGCGGCTATGAGGCCCTGCAGAACTGCAGTGGCAAAGCCTGCCCTGGATTTAGAGTAGAGTGGCAGACGATAGTGCTTTGTAAAGGTGTGCACTTTACTCCAAGTAGCCTCTAAAATGTGTTTGGTTGGCACTCCCCTGAGAAAGGCTGCTGAAGTGGCTGCAGCTCTGGTTGAATGTGGTCTAATGCCCTTATGCAATGGCTTGCCATGTTGCAAATAGCAGAAACTAATGCAGTGGCCTTTCCACTTTGAAATAGTCTGCTATGAGATAGCCTTTCCTTGTGATCCTGCAGCATATGCCATTAGTAATTGCTCTGTCTTGTTGAAAACTTTGGTTCTGTCCAAGTAGAATCTAAGCTGTCTGTGTACATCCAAGGAATGCAGAATTCTCTCCCCCTTGTTCTGTGGATTTGGATAAAAAGTTGCTAGATGAATAGTTTGGTTAACAGCCACACTGGACACCACTTTAGGCATAAATGTTGGGTTTGTCCTCAGAGAAACCCTGTCTGGATAAAACATGATAATAGGTTCCACAGCCATGAGTGCCTGTAGCTCTGAAACTCGTCTTGCAGAAGTTATTGCTAGGAGCAGAGCTGTTTTCCCAGATAAAAACTTTATATCAGCAGTAGCCGCTGGCTCAAAAGGAGGCAGGATGAAATTTTCCAAGACATACTTGAGGTCCCATGCAGATACTGCTGATCTCCTTGGAGGCCTTAAATTTTTGGCTCCTCTGAGGTACTGCTTTAATAAAGGATGAGAAAAAGACTGGTGGCTCTGTATAGTAATGAGCCGAAATGGCAGAGGCATGAATTTTAACTGATGAAAAAGATAGGCCTTTGTCCAGCATCTTAGTTAAGTATTGCAAAATCTGAGGAATATTTGGTACAGCTGTATCAGTTCCTTGTGCCTGGTTCCAAGCACAGAATCTCTTCCATTTCCCAGCATAAGATTTTCTAGTACTAGGCCTTCTGGCTTCCAAAATGACATCCATTACAGCTTTACTGAGAGGTGTGTTTTGTACGATTACATTATCCGCCATGCTGCCAGGTTTAAAGTCCTGAGTTGGCTGTGCAGGATCTGATTGTTTTGCTGGGACAGTAGATGGGGTATTTGAGGTAAGGTCCAAGCTGGGCATTGAGATAAGTTCCTTAGGATTGGATACCAGTACTGGCGGAGCCAGTCTGGGGCAATCAGTATCATCTTTGGCTTCTCCTGTCTGACCTTTACGAGTACCTTGGGGAGGAGTGGCAGTGGAGGAAAGGCATATACTGACAGGTTTTTCCAGCTGAAAGATATTGCGTCCATTTTCCATGCTCGTCTGTGATAAGTCCTTGTGCAGAATCTTTTTAGTTGGTAGTTGTGAGGGGAGGCAAATAGATCTATGTCCGGGCATCCCCATCTCCTTGTTATCATGCTGAAGACTTGTGGATCCAGCTGCCACTCGTGAGGATCCATGAGGTTTCTGCTTAGTTCGTCTGCTAGAGTATTTTCCTTTTCTGGCAGGAATTGTGCCTGCAGATGTAGTTGGTAAGTCAATGCTGTGTCCCACAAAGTCATGGCTAGTCTGCAAAGAGGGTAAGAATGTGTGCCCCCCCCCGTTTGTTTATATACCACATGACCGTGGTGTTGTCTGTCTTTATCAGTAGCTGTCCCGGATGAAGTAGGTCCTTGAAGGCTGTCAGTGCATTTTGAATAGCTAGCATCTTTTTGATTGATATGTAGATGCATTTGGTTTGAGGGCCACATGCCCTGAATGCATCTTCCTGCCATGTGGGCCCCCCAGGCATAATCTGATGCATCCGTTGTTACTGTCTGCCTGACTGGGGGTAGTGTGAATGGCTATCCCTTGTTCTGGTGACAAGCCTTCGCCCACCATCAAAACTCCTGTTGCAGGCAGGGAATGAGAGAAGTCATTGTCTCCAGGCTGTGGCAATGTTGAGTCCAAACACTTTTTGGGTACCATTGAAGTTTCCTCATATTCAGTCTTGCATATGGAATTAGCTGGATGCAGGATGCCATGAAGCCGAAAGCCTGCAGAATTTTTCTTGCAGATAACTGGGCCTTTGTTGCCAACATTTTGAAATAGGTAGTCAGTTGCCTTTGTTTGTCTGGCATGAGATAAGCCATCTGGGCAGTTGTATTTAAGCTTGCACCCAGGAATATTATTTCTTGAGAGGGTACTAGTTTTGATTTCTTTTCACTGACTGTGTACCCTAGGCATGTTAGAAGTCTTTTCACAAACACCAGATGCTGTAGAAGAATGTCCTTGTTCTCTGCTTGAATTAGACAGTCGTCTAAGTAAGGATATATTTGTATCCCTCTTTGTCTGCAGAATGCAATTACTGGTGCCAGGCACTTCGTAAAGACCCTGGGCACAGTAGATAAGCCAAATGGCAGTTCAGAGAATTGGTAATGCACTGAGCCAGCCTTGAATCTGAGGTATCATCTGCATGATTGTCTGATTGGGACATGCAGGTATGCCTCTTTTAGGTCTGAAGTCACAAGCCAAGAATTCTTGCCCAGCATGGGCAGAAGCTGCTTCAAAGTCAACATTTTGAAATTTGGCATATCCAGGAATGTGTTCAGAATAGATAGGTCCAGTACTGGTCTCCAGGCCTTGTCCTTTCTGGGTACCAAGAACAGTCTAGTAAAATCCTTGTCCCTGCTCTTGCTCTGGTACTTGCTGAATGGCCTCCATGTCCATGAGGGATGAGACTGGTTTTTGTGCCTCTGCCCATTGATTTTTTGGCAGATCTGGCCAGCCGTTTGCCTTTGGCAGGGTATGGAAATGGAACTTGTAGCCCTGTGACACTATGTTTAGAACCCACTTGTCCTGGGTTATAATGTGCCAATTTTGAGAAAAAAGTGCTAATTTTCCCCCTAAGGGTGCTGCCAGGAGGTAAGTGTTTGGTGCAGGCAGGGGGAAGTCATTGGGACTGTTTCTTGTAAGGTTGTGATTTGTCTTCTCCAACTTTGGAGGTAGAAGCATCCCATTCCTTTGACCTGTATGAACCTTGTGCCTGGGATCTGCCTCTAGGGTGTCTGGATCTGCCCCTTTGAGGTCTGTCTGACACAGGAAAGGACCAATTCTTTGTAGGCCAGTGTCTTCTAAACCTTGGTGGCTGTACTTGTAAAAAAAATCTTTGACAGTTTGCATAGATTTAGCTTTGTCCTCCATTTTCTTTAACACCTCTTCTGCCTTAACATCAAACAAAGTATCATGCTGTAAAGGTGCATCTAATAATTTAACTTTCACATGATCAGGCAGATTTTGTTCCTTTAACCAAGCATGCCTCCTAATTACAGAACCTATAACTGTGGCCCTGCAGGAGGCCTCCAAAGAATCAAAACCACATTGCAAAGTATGCTTTCCAACTTGTTCAGCTGCATGCAATATATTCTGCATTTCCTTGTTTTCTGCACATTCAGAGTTTAACAACATTTTCTGTTTAAGCAATGCCATGACATGTTGCTGATATTTGAGCATATGAAACTGACAGTTTAAGGCCCTTATAGCCAAGGTAGCAGATGTGTGAACCTTTTTTCCCCCATCTATCCAGTGCCCTAGAATCTCTGTCAGAGGGGGTAGGGTTTTTTTGCAGCGGAAGCCTTAACTCCTTTGGGACCCTGTGAAATAGTCTCTGGGTCTGCAGCAGGGTTTTTAAAAAGGAATTTATGAGAGTCAGGAACCCTGTAATATCTATCAGGCTTAACAGGAGCTGGAGGTAAGGAGTCAGGGGTAAGACTAGACTCCGAAAATACATCTACAATGTCTAATACAGGTGGAATGGCTAGAGGCCTGTGTTGAGGTAGTAAAAGGAAATCTCTGAGCCTCTTTTTAGATTCTGAAAAATCTTGGCTCTCCCAGTGGAAATGCTCCCTCATGGTATGCAAGGTTTCCCCAAAAGAATAGTCCTCTGGAGGAGAAGCTGAAGGTATAGATTCTTCAGCATCAGAATCCTCATGGGGGAGGGGGAGAATATTCCTGATCAGAAGAGGAATCAGAAGAAATAGAAACCTGATCTGAAGATTCACAGTCAGTCTCTTGCCTAGGCCTCTTATCAGGAGGGGGATGGGAACCCCTAATCAAGGTAATCAAGTCTTCGGCCATTTTGAGCATTTGTTTTTTGGACATGGAGGCCTGTCCACGTGGCTCTTGAGTTTGTTTCTTTGCTTTAGAAGGTGCTTTAGTCTTTGCCTTTGAAGCTGAAGTTGGTTTAATGTAAAGATGTTTAGGTCTGAATACACCCTCAGAAGCCGGTGCCTGATCAGCGGCTCCGGACCCATCTGAGGGAATAGTATCCGAGGCTCCAATACCTCGAGTTTCCAGCGGCATGGCCGACTCCACGTGGGAGTCGGTAGTGGCCTGCGACTCTAAAGTAACGGTTGTCAGGGGCTGCGAAAGCGCCTCACTGAGAACCGGTGAACCAGCGACTGGCTTTGGAGAAACTTCGTCGTCGGTTTTGGGCCTCGGTTGTTTATCTCTCTCCTTTTCTTTGCATTTTTTCTGAACTCCGGTAGTCGGATGGCTATCCGACGACATTTCTGGATAATTAAACCGGCGTCCAAAATAGTTTAAAGCAAAACCATACTGACGCTTAATAGTGTGTTGGTTAAATCTAGCACAAAACCGACAACTAGAAATGTTGTGATCTGGGCCTAGGCAAGGAACACAGTAAGAATGAAAGCCCTTATGAGGTATTTGCTTTCCACAAGAAATACAATTATTTACTTTTTCTGACATTGGTCTGGAGCAAGAAAAAAGTTTCCCCAACAGGGTGCTTAGCTTTATTGAAGACTTTGGATCTGAAATTCAAACACGAAAATCTCAGGAGTCGGCCGACTGGCACTTGCGAACTGCTTCTGCTTCGGGCACCATGTGGCAAGAAAGACTGAAGAAAATGGCGTTGGCTGCTTCTTTTATACCCCTGATGACATGACGTCAGGGAAGGGGCGACAACAGCCGACGCAGAGCCCAAGACTTTGGAATTCAGGCTGACTGAGGGCAACCTGCCAGCAGGATTATCCAAATGTAATGATTGCAACAGTGAAGCACGAAGAACATCTGTCTCTGCATCCTCTGCTTGTATTTTCTCCATAATGTCCCCAAGAATATCTTCATTTACTGGCTCACTCTGCATCACCAACTGGAGGGTTATAATTGTATATCCATTGTTTGCAGACTCATCTCCACCAGATTTCTTTGAAACATCTCCTCAGATTCCTGCACACATTCTCTGGTCTTGATACTTGCTTTATCCGTCATTTTTCTCACCACTCTATTACATCCTTCTTTTCCATCTGCTTCCCTATTTCTCAGGGCCTACTCTGTGACTAGAATGGAAACAGGAAGTGCATCTGAAAAAGGTGTCCCATTCACAATGGGAAGTAGGGGAAGTTTCCCAATGCCCTAGCCAAATTTTCCATAGTCATAGAACTATTACTTCAGCTACCCCCTGAGAAGAAGCCACTATCCTACTGGGACTAACCTGGTGAAGAAAGCAAAAATAAATAAACAACAATGTATTCTTTAAATATATTCAAAATTTTGCATGAAAATACCTTATAATTTATTACTTGCATTTCACCCCATTTAGGGTCAAGCCATACCGCTCAGCTGTGAGCTGACTAGGTTAGTGACAAAGTTTTACAATGTCAATGAATGGATATGGACATGTCCATTTTAATTAATTTATAGCAATAATTCATGTTATGGCATTTTTAAAACAACTGCAGACTTCTAATGACAAATGTATTGCACAAAGGTAAATGTGAACTATTAAATAATGCAAATACAGCTTATACATATCTGCATAGTGGAAACACTGTAAATATCTCTCTAACCAAATGCATCAAACACAAGGCAGCCAAGATGAGCTGTCATTAAGTAAGCCCAGCCTAATTCCCTTCATAGTATGCCAGAATATGAATGAGTTCCAAAGCAAACATGAACAAATAGCACATATTCAAAATGTGTCATAACATAAGATCTGCTATTGTGAATCCATTGTTGATAGTGTCACATTCTTTATATATTTAGTTATTGGAATCTAGCTAAGACTTGTGAACAGACTTTGCCATGTTCATTTTAATTTGTCTGTACTGAAAGTTTCATCACATTAACAAAATAAATGCAAATATTTCATGGAGGCAGTGCTTAATTCGGAACACTTGGCAATGCACTTAGTTATGAAAACATGCTAATATCCATTTAAAAACTGTATATTAAATCATCCAAATATCATTCTCTATAGCTGCATAAGTGCATCACTGGATGGCAGTTATAGCTTTATCTGCTATTATGTAAATATGATTATAATCTAGCCAGCACTCCACAGTGTGCATCACTCTTATTAAGTACATATTCACCAATTATCAATGCCCATGGGCTACTCATAGGGCTTGGGGTCAGCAGGACTTTGTCAACTTGGCACCTATGGTTACACTGTATGTCCCACAGATCCTAATGAATGAGATGACAACTCATCAAGTTAGACTGCCCAATGTGAATTGAATAATTACTATTTTCTCATAGAAAAATCACTGCTGGTGTTGTTTCAATGTATATATCAGAAGTGGTTTGTTTGAGTTTGGGATTTCCCCCTTTCCTTATACTTGGACAACTGCACAGTAAGTGTAGACAGGTTTAGAGGCTGAAGTGAGTTTGTTCTCCATATGACAGTGCAGGGGAGGGGATCTTGCCCCCTTAAAAATGCTTACGTTAAATTTCTGCTACAAGTTGAGTCCTTGAGCAGTTTATCTGGGACTCTCAGGGAAGCTACTTTTATAAGGGAGCAGTGTATTTAGTCATACTCATGGCAAATGTGAAGCAAAAAATACATAAAAACAGATATCACAAATAGAGAAAACCCTATACAATTCTACAAATATGTTCCAAGTGTAGTGTGAGTTCCTGCAGACCTGTGTGTAACTGCAATATAAGTTTCAGTACACAGAGCCACCAACCTGGGGTTTAATGGCAGCAATAGATACTGTATCTATCCTAAGCATTGCACTGGACAGCGTATGAAAATTATATACTACATGCAAATAATCTAACAAAATAATGCATGTAATCTAACAAAACAACCAATATTTTAAGCACAAAATGAAAATGTCTACCCACTTGCACTGCATCTTTCTGTAGAAAAGTAAACATTCACAGCTGGCATAATAAGAAATGTGTCAAAAATAAAAGGAAATAGCAATAGCAATGCTTTAAATGAAATACAGCAGCAGCACTATACTAACCTCACATCGGTAGCATTGCACATGGAAATCCCTATCCAGTGCCACAATGCGAATGGTCTCCTCTTGTCCTGCAGCAGGCATAATTGGCTCCATACATACTGAGCAACGTGGTGCAAATTTCCTTTAAAGAAAGAAAGAAAAATATTGAGTAATCTCTTAAACGTATTTCAGACAACATATTAATATATAATATATATAATTTTATTGCACAATGTATTCAACTGTATACATTTATAGCATTTCAAATTCAAATAATCATTCATGAATTTTAGTGCACGCTATAATATTCTCAGCTGTCCAGACCGTCAATGAATTTCCTCACAAAACTTGTGATTTTCTAGTAATCATTGATGACTGAAAAAACTAAATAGCAACATACATTTTAAATTCAGATTTCATATCCTGCAGAAAATACACACTAATGCAAAACCTGTTATTCTAGTAAGCTTATAAATTTATAACAGCAATATTTAACATTTGTCTCCGAAATTGATTATTTGTCCAGATGTTTTGTTCTTAGACATTGAGAGATATGTGAGCATCTAACCCATTATTGAAGACGAAATGGAGCATTTCTAAACTACTGTTTCTAATAAAATAACAATAAACAAAAATACTAACATAGCATCATGAGATATGTGTTTAGAGTTAATAGCTTTAAGACTGGCCTCAAAAGCCATCCTTACTTTGAACTAGGCAAAATCGTGAATAACATCCTTTTCTATATTTTTTTTATGGCCCTCGGCTTGAGATTCATTAGAAGGGGTTGCAACAAGTGTCTTTAGCTGCTTGATACCTTGGTTATTCTTTGAAATTTTGGTTTTCTTTAGAAGTGAAGCACATACCTCTGGGATACTATGTGTAAGAGCCAATTGTCCTGAATTACATACTTCTACCTACAAACATGGCCAGACTGCCTTGAATGTGTTCTACAATGGGAGAGAAACAGATGGATCTTGAGTGATTAAGGACTAGGATGGGTTTAGGGTAAGAAAACAGGAGGGGAAAAGGTCTAGATGTAGTCAACTCCTCTCCATTACAGCTGCATCTGGGGGGGACCTTTTATGGTTGAAAAAGTTCCGCTTCTCCTCCAGTCAATTAATGGGTGTCAAATAGCAGACCCCTATTTGGGCTTTATATGTCTACATTATACATGAACTACTAAAAGCTTTAGATTAGAGTACCATTCAAGTCATTTCAAAATGTTTGGCAGATAGGTTAGTAACAGATATTCAAATAAACCCTATTTCCTGGTGGGAATATTAATGCACCTTCATGTTTATGATGTTCATTTTTAAGCCTACAAGGGCAACTCATAGTCTATATTTAATCAGAGAGCCACACTTTTTACATTCAGAAGAATGCTATTAATGTTTCTTGAAGTTTCTAAACATCAATAATGATCTGACTGTTTAAAAATGCTAATTAAATCATTTGTTAAGACCTGTTTTTGGATGAGTTTCATTGTAAACATTAATAAGTGGCCCACACAAGCATGTACACACTATTAATGGCACAAAACAATTAGCTCTGTCAGTACCGTTTATGATAACTTCTCATCTTTTATAGCCAAGTCCTTACCTAAGCTGTACAGGTGTCTTTACATTGGTGCCACTATAACAGGCAAAAGGTATGAATTTATTAACATAAAGGTGCTGGTTTGTCAGCTTGCAACAGTATTGAAAAGGGGGAAAATAATTAATCTGCAGCTAAAGTACTACTGGCTATTAGGTCCTTCTGACCAATGTTAATGCATTATTTCAACAAAGGGAAGTAACATGCCTTGCCAAATTATATTGCACAGTTTCAACATAATTATCCTGATTACTGCATAATAAATACAAATAACATTTTTTTCACTGCATACAGTGCAATGTCGTTAAAAACATCTTTCTTCTTAAAAAAAAGTTCTAAAACTAACAGTACCATTCAGAGTAAAGGAAGTTTTCTTATGGGATGGTGCTTCATAACACATTTTTGTCTATTTATGGCAATGTAGCACTTTTAGTTTCAAGAGGTAGGCAGAGCAATAATACTAAATTCTGCCAAATTTGTATTTATAAATCAAGAAACATAATATAAATACTTTTAAAAGTAAGTTAAGAACAAAAAAGGACAGCTGCACCCATTCAATGGGACAGATTCCAAAACAATTTATGTATGGCACAAGAAGCTACCCTGCCCCTGAGCAAGTAATAGTAATATGGCATTCTAAAAGAAGGCTTGCTCACTTCCTTACTCAAAGTAAGGAAACAAGGAAGTGTGGAAGCCTTGAGAGCAAACATGTTTCCTATACCAGACTGAAGATCATGTCATTAAAGCTGGCATGCCCTGCTGGCAGCCCCCCCCCCACCCCCACCCCCATGTGTCATACAGTGCAAGCATCACAGTGGTAACCATGTTAGGAAACTATGGGAAGTCAGATCCCAAACATATTCCAGTGAAGTGACATGAGGTACTGTCTGGGATTCTATGAAGGGCCTAGTTTGCAATGGTCTGCAAACTTGTTGGCCTTGACTTTAAAAAAGCAGATGTCAAAAGCGGGGGCCACAGCACCGAGCCTTGGGAGGAGTCTGCTAGTGACTGGCCGTTTTGTGGATGTAATATGTGCGTTTGTGTGTGCACATGCAATTGTATATATGCACAGACACACATACATAACAAATATGTTTATATGTGTGCACGTACATTAATACAAACACATGCATGCGTCATATATATATATATATATATATATATATATATATATATATGTGTGTGTGTGTATATACACAAACATATGTACAGATATATATTAAATAAATGTCCATGTGTATATAAACATGCATACACAAACACACAGAGGAGATAGTATTCTAGCAGTTGGCATTGCAACATCACATTGCTGGTTTGTATGTGCGCAGTCTGAATACCCTCTCTTTAAATACATGGGGTTTTAACACAGTGCGCTGATTTCCTTTCACATCTCAAAGGCATGCTGTAGGTTAAATGAGGGTCCTTTAAGTTGCCTGTAGGTATGCATGCTATGTAAGACTGTGTGTGTGTGTGTATATATACATACAACCTGTGAAAAGTAGTAGTGCCCCATTTAGGCTGCACTTCTACTGGCTTGAGCTCCGTGAGTTCTGGGATCAGCTCTGTGTCCCTCTAGTAGATTAAGTGGGTTACAAGAGAATATATGAATGAATGAATATCTATCAATCTATATCCATATACTTGAGAAGGACACCGATAATACATCCGTATAATAATTTAAGGACACATGTATTATGTTTTCCCTTAATGCATTTCTTGTCTTTCACTTTTCCATTATTTCTTTTAATGAGCAAAAAATACTGAAATACTTCTTGAAAATATTATGCATAATATGATATAAAACAGAATTCAACAGAATTATTTTTAAAACAAATTTATGATCTTTAATTTTACCATCAAAATCATAAAGAGCACTTGCAAGCTAATATTGATTTGTCTAGATGAAGAGATGATAAAATCAGCAAGCAAAGTAGTAGTATTACTAGAACTGAATTCATCCTCAAGTCTTGTTGAGTACCTTCACAAGATGTACCCTATTTTTATAATCTCACTAAGATGACACTGATATATACGCTATTTTTATATAGCATATATCATGGACAGAGGCAGGTTAAAATAATTAAAAAAGACAGCTGGGTGTAAAGCGTATCCAACCCTGGTAGGAGTACTGGTGACAGGCCTGGAAAAAATGACAGTGTAGAATCCTCAAGACATGGAAACATTCCTACAATGGGGTTAGGCCAGGCTCAGGAGAAGGATGTAGCACTCCATAAAAAAAAAAAAAAAAATTGACAGGCCAACAACAAAAAAAAAAAAAAGCATACATGACAGAGTAGATTATTGAGGATGAGAAAGAAATTATGTATTGTTACTATTATGCAATAAATCCAGAATTTCCAGATAAAAGACATTCAAAAAGATTGAGAGAGGAGTTAGAGGAAAGAAAAATACTTGCACAATAAAAACTGTCAAAAGCTTCAAATGCAACGTTGTGTTTGTTAATACAACAGATTCATGAAAAAACACTACATAGATCAGGAAACCTTGGGCTGTTTGGAACAAAAGCGACTGAGGAAGTGCAAAAATATAAAGTGCCAAACCTAGGAATTTTTTAAAGGTATAAAAAAGAAACATGGACATGGGAAAGAAAGACAGGTCTGATACAGTGTACTATTTATGCAAAGGAGAAAGCCAAATTAATCAATGCAAAAAAACAAAAGACAGCTCCAAAGATACTGGTACAGGCAAAATCACCCAGATATGAAAAATTTCACAATACAAAAAATAAGATCACAAAGGGAAACACAGAACAGATGGTCAGTAAAGTAGAAGTTAAATAAACAGAAGCTGAAGTTATGGAATACCTGCCAAGTGAATGACTTAGTGTAGAAAGTCTAACTCTGGTTTTGTCACAGCATGATGGAACTATGAGTGTCCAAAGTAAGGAGAAACATGTGGAACAGGAGACAGCTGAAGAAGAAATATAGACATGGGAAAGAAAAAGAGATTTAATATGGTGCAGTATTTATGCAGAGGAGAAATCAAAACTAATCAATACAAAAAAGCAGCACCAAATGTATTGGAAGAGAAATACAGGAAATACAGGTAAAGACATCCAGATATGGAAAAGTACAGTTGTGTACACTTACCATAAATGTAGATGTTCGAGTGTATTCACTGTTGCAGTCATTACATTTGGGCAATCTGCTGGCAGGTTGCCCTCAGTCGGCCTGATTAACAAAGTCTTGGGTCCTGCTTCGGTTGCTGTCCCTTCTTCCATAGTGTCAGGTCGTCAGGGGTATAAAACATGCAGTTGACGCCATTACATCAGTTTTTCTTGCCCCAGATGTCAGGTGCCCCCCCAAATGGGGAGCAAATAAAATTAAAAACACAAAATTATACCTCCAAACAAAAGCAAATACACCAAAAAAGCTTTTTAAGCACAGTAAAAGAAAGTAGAGGTACAGCCAGAGAAAAACAGGGGGCTCATGTGAGAGTAACCAGGACTGCAACAGTGAATACATTCAAACATCTACATTTATGGTAAGTGTACACAACTGTACTATGTTCTTCATGTTTCACTGTTGCAGTCATTACATTTGGGTAGATTTCCAAAGCTATGGTTGGGAGGAGGAAGTTATACAGCATTAGGACCAGCTATAAGGCCCTGCAAGACAGCAGTGGCAAAGCCAGCTCTGGTTTTAGAGAAAATTGGTAAAAGATAATGCTTGGTGAAAGTATGTACAGAACTCCAGGTAGCAGCTTCTAGAATATCCTTGGTAGGAACACCTCTGAGAAAAGCTGAAGAAGTAGCTGCAGCCCTGGTGGAATGAGATCTGATCCCCTGGGGAATAGGTTTTCCATGGTGCTTATAGCAGAAATGAATGCAATGGCTTATCCATTTAGAAATGGTTTGCTTTGAAATAGCCTTCCCCTCTGCCCCAGCAGCAAATGCTACTAGCAATTGTTCAGATTTTCTTCGAAATTTAGTTCCATCCAAGTAGAATCTGAGTAGTCTGTGCACGTCCAAGGAATGCAGAATCCATTCCCCTTTGTTCTGTGGATTGGGATAGAAGGTTGTCAAATGAATGGCCTGATTAAGAGCCACACTGGAAACCACCTTGGGCATGAAGGATGGATTGGTCCTCAGAGATACCCTGTCCACATGAAAGATGATGAAAGGCTCCACTGCCATAAGGGCCTGTAATTCAGATATCCTTCTAGCTGAAGTGATTGCTAAAAGGAAGGCTGTTTTCCAAGAAATAAATTTTAAGTCTGCAGTAGCAGCTGGTTCGAAACGAGGTATAGTGAGTCTCTCCAAAACAAAGTTAAGGTCCCAGGCAGGGGTAGGAGCTCTCCAGGGTGGTCTCAAGTTCTTTGCCCCTCTGAGATACTGCTTGAGCATGGGATGAGAAAAGGGGGTGGTTCTGTGTTATAGTGAGCTGAAAAAAGCTGAAGTGTGGATTTTAATAGAGGAAAAAGACAGGCCCTTGTGAAGCATCTCAGTTAAGTATTGCAAAATCTGAGGTAAATTGGGCGCTGCTGTGCTCATCCCTAAAGATTGGTTCCAGGCACAGAATCTTTTCCATTTGTCAGCATAAGATTTTCTTGTACTAGGTCTTCTCGCCTCCAAGATGACATCCATCACAGGTTTGCGGAGGGATGCTAAGGGTGAATTTAAGTGATTTGCCAAGCTGCAAGGTTCAATGTTGGAAGCTGATGGTGCAGAATTTGGTACTCCTGCTGAGACAGCAAGAAAGACTGCTGAGGCAGGTGCCATGGAGATATTTGTGACACACTGCGCAGGAGCAGGTACCAGTGTTGGCGTGGGCAGTCTGGAGCAATCAAAATCATTCTTGGTTTGTCCTGTTTGACTTTTAACAGAACTTTGCAGAGTAGAGGCAGAGGAGGAAAGGCATAGACTGGCATGTGTTTCCAGCTGAAGGACAGAGCATCCACTTTTAGGGCTTTTTTGTGGGGAGTCCTTGTGAAAATTTGTCCAACTGGTAATTCTGGGGGGAGGCAAATAGATCTATGTCTGGGCTCCCCCATTTGCTTGTCAACATGTTGAAAATCCGTGGTTCCAGTTTCCACTCATGTGGGTCCATGAGATTTCTGCTTAGTCCGTCTGCCACTGTATTAAATTTTCCTGGCAGGAATTGAGCTTGTAGGTGCACTTGGTAGCTCAAGGCAATGTTCCACAATGCCATGGCTAGTCTTCAGTGGGGGTAGGAATGTGTACCCCCCTGCTTGTTCATGTACCACATAACCATAGTGTTGTCCGTCTTTACCATTAGTTGTCCTGGAAGAATGTAGTCTTTGAAGGCTGCCAGAGCATTCTGTACAGCTAACATTTCTTTTTGATTGATATTCAGGTGCATTTGATTTGGGTTCCATTTGCCCTGAATGCACTTCCCTGCCAGGTGCGCCCCCCCATGCATAGTCTGATGCATCTGTAGTTAGGGTTTGGACGGCAGGGGCTAGTGTGAATGGCAGTCCCTTAATTTGGTGGTAGGCCTCTGCCCACCATAAGAACTCCAGGCGTAGGCAAGGTATGATAGGAATCATTGTTTCCAGGCTGTGACAATGTTGACTCCATAGACTCTTTAAGTACCACTGTAGTTTCCTCATATGCAGTTTTGCATATGGAATTAGAAGAATGCAGAAGGCCATGAACCCCAAGGCTTGCAGTATTTGTCTTGCAGATAGCAGGGTTTTTGTGGCCACTTGTTTAAAGTAAGTTACCAAATGAATCTGCTTCTCTGGCGTGAGGAAAGCCATCTGGGCAGTCGTATTCAAGCTTGCACCCAGAAATGTAATCTGTTGACAGGGTACCAGTTGTGATATATTTTCATTTATCGTGTACCCCAGACAAGTTAGAACCTTTTTTACAAACGCCAGATGATTTAGAAGAATGCCCTGGTTTTCTGCCTGAATTAGACAATCGTCCAGGTATGGATATATTTGAATATTTCTTAGCCTGCAAAATGCAGTTACTGGAGCCAGGCACTTTGTGAATACCCTGGGCGCAGTAGACAAGCCAAAGGGCAGTGCAGAGAACTGATAATGCAAGTAGCCTGCTTTGAAGCGTAGGTATCTTCTGCAAGTTTCCCTGATTGGGATGTGCAGGTATGCTTCTTTCAAATCTAGAGTTGCCAACCAGGCATCTTTGCCTAGCACAGGAAGTAACTGGTGAAGAGTCAGCATCTTGAATTTTGGAATGCCCAGAAAGGTGTTTACAGTAGACAGGTCCAGAATTGGACACCATGATTTGTCTTTTCTGCGTACCAGGAAAAGTCTGGAATAAAAATATTGTCCCTTTTCCTGGTCTGGTACCGGTTGGATAGCCCCCATGTTTAAGAGGGAAAGTACTTGTTTTTGAGCCTCTGCCCACTGATTTGGGGGCAGGTCTGGCCACATGTTCGGTGTTGGCAATGTGTGGAAATGAAATCTGTATCCCTGGGACACTATATTTAAAACCCATTTGTCCTGGGTTATGAGATCCCAGTTTTTTGCATGAAGAGCAATCTTTCCCCCCAAAGGGGTGGCTAAAAAGTAAGTGTACGGTAATTTTAAAGGAAAGTCATTGAGACTGTTTACCATAGGTGGGTGTCTTGTTATTTCTTGATTTGGAAGTGGAGGCCCCCCCCATTGCTTAGTTCTGAGAGTCACTCACTTGATCAGGGCTTTACCAGAGGGGGAATTTAAAAGAATTTTGAGAAACACTTCTGAGGTCGACTTATGGGAGGATGCTTGTGAAGAAATTGTCACTAGGTTAATGTCCAGAGGATATGATAATATCGTTCTTTTAAATATTAAAGATAGAGCATGTCAAACCAGGAAGTCTGGAGGGAGTAGATACCATAAGAAACATTTTCATGTGCTAAATAGTCTAGCTGAAGAGGAGATATTTTTTGTATCTAGATTTTCAAATTTTTCTTTAATGGTCGAACAAGTTGTGAGGGAATTTTGGAACATGGTTAGTGATGATCTAAATGTGGGACATTTATTTCCGAAACATATTACGTTTTCTTATGGGAGATACTTGAATTTGAAAGCTGTTAAACAGGACGTTAATTAAGTCTGCTGATGGGGATGTTGGGATGCATCGTTGTGGTCAATGCTCAGTGTGTGTGAAAGTTAAAAATATGCACGGACTAAAAATTAATGGCAAAAGATATTTTGCATTTGAAAAATTTTGATTGTCAGTCAGTAGGAATAGTGTATATTTTGGGATGTAATTGCAATACACCGTTATGGTATATTGGGCAAACTACGAGAAAGGTCAAAGTGCGCATCATGGAACATTTAGGGGATATAAGAAGGGGGAATATAGAGAGTCCAATGGCCTCTCATTTTATTAATGGACACAATGGGAAGGTGGATGGCTTTCTATTTAGTGTGTTGGCTAGACCCCATATATATGCAGACAACTTCAAGAGTGCACTTTGTAGACTAGAATACAAAATGATTTTGGGTTACCACACTTTATACCCCAGGGGAATGAATTTAGAGAGTGGGCTTGCATTATGAAATTTTGAATATTTATGTATTTACTGTTGTAAAAAGATTTAAATGTCCATTTAACATAGGTAATTTATATATGATATATTTAATGCATTTGGTATTTTGCTACTTGTAGTATTAATTTATGGTTTCAGTAGTAAAAAGTAATTATTTATATGGAAAAATGTATGTATTTAACATTTGGAATGCACATTTGATATTTGTATTTAATGTTAGGAATTATAATCAAATCACATCAAAAGCTTAATGAATTAATTGATTAATTAAGAAGCATTTAAAAGGAAGATACAGCCTGATGATAATTGTTCCATGAAGGCGAATTGCCGAGGTACCAGAACGTGTGCTGTGATATGGAATAAAGAAACCTTCCTTCTATCTCACCTGGTGGCTTCTGATCTTTAAAGTGTTTGGATTGTTCTTTTTTTCTGTGGCAGTACGTGTTTTTTCTATTAGTTCTGAGAGTCCCCTGGGACTGAAAAGTACAGTTTTGTACCTACCATAAATGTTCGAGTGTCTTCACTGCTGCAGTCATTACACTTGGGTTATCCTGCCGTCAGGCGGGCCCGCAGTCGGCCTGAGTTCCAAAGTCTTGGTCTGGCGTCGGTTGCTGTCGCCTCTTCCCTGACGTCAGTGTGCCAGGGGTATACAAGAAGCAGCCGATGCCATTTTCTTCAGTTTTTCTTGCCCCAGATGTCAGGTGCCCCCCAAAATGGTAGGCAATACATATTGCTAATAAAACATACAAAAAAGGTAAAAATAAAACCTTCAGTAACCAGCAAATACGCCACATAGGTAGTACAGGTTAGTCCCAGATAAGAAAGAGGGGATGGCGGGTGGATAACCTGGACTGCAGCAGTGAAGACACTTGAACATCTACATTTATGGTAGGTACAAAACTGTACTATGTTCATAGTGTTTCACTGCTGCAGTCATTACACTTGGGTAAAATCCCAAAGCTGAGTTTGGGTGGCTGGCTCTATAGAGGATTTGGTGTGGTTATGAGGCCCTGCAGCACTGCAGTGGCAAAGCCAGCTCTGGATCTAGAATAAAGAGGCAAATGGTAATGCTTGGTAAAGGTGTGCACTGAACTCCAAGTTGCGGCTTCCAAAATATCTTTGGTAGGTACTCCTCTAAGGTAGGCAGTAGAAGTGGCAGTTGCCCTGGTGGAATGTGGTCTAATATTACCAGGTACAGGTTCCCCATGTTGTGTGTAGCAGAACCGGATACAGTGGCCTATCCACTTTGAAATGGTCTGCTTTGAAATAGCCTTTCCATGTGATCCTGCAGCATATGATACAAACAATTGTTCAGATTTTCTGAAAGCTTTTGTTTTGTCCAAGTAGAAGCGCAATTACCTGTGTATGTCCAAGGAATGTAGAAGTCTCTCCCCTTTATTCTGGGGATTTGGATAAAATGTTGGCAAGTGAAAAGTTTGGTTAAGAGCCACACTGGATACCACCTTAGGCATAAAGGTAGGGTTTGTTCTTAAAGAAACCCTGTCTTGGTGGAAAATGATGAAAGTCTCCACTGCCATTAGTGCCTGCAGTTCTGAGACTCTTTGTTCTGAGGTTATTGCCAGAAGCAGTTTTCCAGGATATATATTTTAACTCTGCTGAATTGGCTGGTTCAAAAGGAGGCAAAGTGAGCTTTTCCAAAACGAAATTGAGGTCCCAAGTTAGTGTTGGTGCTCTCCGGGCGGTCTTATGTTTTTAGCCCCTCTGAGGTACTGCTTTAGCAATGGGTGAGAGAAAATAGGAGGATCTGTGTTGCAATGAGCTGAGATGGCAGAAGCGTGAATCTTAATGGATGAGAAGGATAGTCCTTTGTCCAGCATCTCAGTCAAGTATTGTAGTATCTGAGGAATGTTAGGGACCAGAGGATCAAGGTTTTGAGCCTGGTTGCAGGCACAGAATCTCTTCCACTTTTCTGAATAAGATTTCCTGGTGCTAGGCCTCCTGGCCTCCAAAATGGCATCCATAACAGCGTTAGAGAGAGAAGTTGTCTGTTTGGCTAATGAATCTGCCATGCAGCCAGGTTTAAGGTTTTGAGCTGACTGTGCAGAATCTGATTGTTTTGCTGAGTCAGAAGATGTGGACTTTGAGGCAAAATCCAAGGTGGGCCTTGAGCTAAGTTCTTTAAGATTGGGTACAAATGCTGACGTGGCCAGTCTGGAGCAATCAAAATCATCTGTGGTTTTTCTTGTCTGGCTTTTAGCAGTACCTTTGAAAGGAGAGGCAGAGGTGGGAAGGCATAAACATTTAGGCTTTTCCAGGTGAACGAAACAGCATATACTTTCCATTCTTGTGTGTGATAAGTCCTTGTGCAGAAGTTTTGTAGTTGGCAATTCAGTGATGAGGCAAAAAGGTCTATATCCAGAAACCCCCATTTTTGCATTATCATGCTGAAGACTTGTGGATTTAATTTCCACTCGTGAGGATCCATGATGTTTCTGCTTAAGTCGTTTGCCAGTGTTTTTATTTCTTTCCTGGAATTGTGCTTGCAGATGAACTTGATAGGTTAGAGCTGTGTTCCACCAGGTCATGGCTTGTCTGCATAGGGGGTAAGAATGAGTGCCCCCTTGTTTGTTTATGTACCACATTACTGTGGTGTTGTCTGTCTTTAACAGTAATTGTCCTGGATGCAGAAGATCCTTGAAAGCTGTAAGGGCATTTTGTACAGCCAACATCTCTTTTTGATTGATGTGAAGATGCAATTGGTCTGTGGTCCATTTGCCCTGAATACATTTTCCTGCCAAATGTGCTCCCCAGGTGTAATCAGAGGCATCTGTTGTTAAAGTCTGCCTGGCGGTGTGAAGAGTGAAAGGCTGACCCTTGTTGAGGTGACACCATCGAAACTCCTGTTGTAGGCAGGGAATTAGTGGTATTACTGTCTCCAAGCTGTGAGAGTGTTGAGACCAAACACGTTTTAGGTACCATTGTAATTTCCTCATATGCAGTCTCGCAAATGGAATTAGTAGTATGCAGGATGCCATGAATCCCAAGGACTGCAGAATTTTTCTTGCAGGGAGTTGGGACTTTGTTGCCATCAACTGAAAATACTGAGTCAGTTGTCCTTGTTTGTCTGGCATGAGATAAGCCTTCTGGGCCATTGTATTTAAGATGGCACCCAGGAATATTATCTCTTGTGAGGGCACTAGTTTTGATTTCTTTTCGTTTACTGTGTTCCCTAGGCAACTTAATCTTTTTACGAATGCCAGATGCTGTAGAAGAATATCCTTGCTCTCTGCTTGAATCAGACAGTCATCCAGATATGGATATATTTGAATTCCTTTTTGTCTGCAAAATGCAATTACTGGTGCCAGGCACTTGGTAAAGACCCTGGGCGCAGTAGATAAGCCAAGGGGCAGTGCAGAGAATTGGTAGTGCATTGAACCAGCTATGAATCTGAGGTATCTTCTGCAATTTTGTCTGATAGGGACATGCAGGTATGCCTCTTTGAGGTCCAAAGTAACAAGCCAAGCTTTCTTGCCCAACATGGGAAGGAGCTGTTGTAGTGTCAGTATTTTGAATTTCGGAACATCCAGGTAAGTATTTAGAGTGGAAAGGTCCAGAATGGGTCTCCAGGCTTTGTCCTTTCTGGGTACCAGGAAGAGTCTTGAGTAAAATCCTTTTCCTTTTTCCTGCTGTGGTACTTTTTCAATAGCTCTCATGTCCATGAGAGCTGTAATTTGTTTTTGTGCCTCTGCCCATTGATTTTGTGGCAGGTCTGGCATTCCTTTTAGCCTTGGAAAAGTGTGAAAGTGGAACCTGTAACCTTGAGACACAATATTCAGCACCCATTTGTGTTGAGTGATTGCTTGCCAGTTTTGAGAAAAAAGTGCTAGTTTCCCCCCAAGGGAGCTGCCAAAAGGGAAGAGTTTGGCATTGTAAGGTGGAAGTCATTGGGGCGGTTTCCTGTAAGGTTGTGACTTGTCTTCACCTCCTTTTGGGTTTGAAACACCCCACTGTCGTGGTCTGTAAGAGCCTTGTGGCTGAGGTCTGCCTCTTGGGTGTCTGTATCTGCCTCTTTGTGGCCTGTCTGACATTGGAAAGGACCAATTATTTGTAGGTCAATTTCTGCTAAATCGTGGTGGCTGTACCTGTAAGAAATCCTTCACTGTTTGCATAGATTTTGCCTTATCCTCCATTTTCTTTAATACCTCTTCTGCCTTAATACCAAATAAATTATCTTGCTGCAAAGGAGCATCTAATAATTTTGCCTTAACATGATTTGGTAAACTTTGCTCTTTTAACCAGGCATGCCTTTGAATCACAGATCCTGTAACTGCTGCTCTACAAGAAGCTTCTAATGAATCAAAACCACATTGCAAAGTATGCTTTCCCACCTGTTCAGCTGCATGCAATAAATCCTGCATTTCCTTATAGTCAGGTTGTTCTGCATTTGTACTCATTTTCTGTTTTAACTGAGGCAGTAAGTATTGTTGATATTTAAGCATGTGAACCTGGCAATTTAGAGCCCTCATTGCTAAAGTTGCAGAGGTGTAAACTTTCTTTCCCCATCTGTCCAGAGCTCTAGAGTCCCTATCCGACGGAACTGGATTCTTAGCTGTGGAAGCCTTAACCCCCTCTGGGACCCTGGGAAATAGTTTCTGGGTCAGCAACAGGGTTTTTATAAAGAAATTTGTGAGAGTCAGGGACTCTGTAGTACCTGTCTGGCTTGACTGGAGCTGGGGGTAAAGAATCACGATTTAAACTAGATTCAGAGAACACATCATCCACAATGTCCAATACTGGCGGAATGGCTAGGGGCCTGTGCTGAGGCATTAAAAGAAAGTCTCTGAGCCTTTTCTTGGATTCTGAGTAATTCTGGCCCTCCCAATGGAAATGCTCCCTCATGGTATGTAAAGTTTCTCCAAAAGAGTAATCCTCAGGAGGAGAGGCTGAAGGAATTGATTCTTCAGCATCAGAATCCTCATAGGGAGGTAAAGAATATCCCTGATCTGAAGAGGAATCAGAATATATTGAAACCTGGTCAGAGGAATCATAGTCTGTATCCTGCCTAGGCCTTGTATCAGGAGGGGGATGGGAACCCCTGATCAAAGTTATCAAGTCTTCGACCATTTTGAGCATCTGTTTTTTAGGCATGGAGGCCTGTCCAGGTGAATGCTGTACTTGCTTCTTTGTCTTTAATGTAGGTTTATAGTCTTGGCTGTAGTTGCAATGGTAAGTTGAGTAGGCCTGAAAACACCCTCAGAAAGCCGATGCCTGCTCAGAGGCTCCGGACCTATCTGAAGGGATAATCTCCGTTGGCCCAACACCTTGAGAATCCAGAGGCCTAGGCACCTCTACATGGGAGTTGGTCGCGGCCTGTGATTCTGGGGTAGTGGGTGTCAGGGGCTGCGAAAGCACCTCACTGAAAACTGGCGACTGGCCTAGAAGAGGCTTTGTCAGTTTTGGGCCTCAGATGCCTGTCCTTATCTTTGCATTTTTTGTGCATTACGGTCATCGGTTGTTCCGACGGCATTGTATAATTAAACCTTCAGCCAAAGTAATGGCGAGCAAAATCAAACCGACGTTTAATAGTGCGTTTGTTAAATCTAGCACAAAACCAACAACTAGTGATGTCGTGATCTGGGCCTAGGCATGGAATACAGTAAGAATGAAAATCCTTACGAGGTATTTGCTTCCCAGAAGAAATACAATTATTAACTTTACCTGACATCGGTCTGAGGCAAGAAAAAGTTTCCCCAACGGGGTACTTAGCTTTATTGAAGACTTTGGTTCTGAAATCGAATTTGAAATCTCAGGAGTCGGCCGACCGGCACTTGCGAACTGCTTTTGCTTTGGGCACCGTGCGGCAAGAAAGACTGAAGAAAATGGCGTCGGCTGCTTCTTATATACCCCTGGCGCACTGACGTCAGGGAAAAGGCGACAGCAACTGACGCTGGACCAAGACTTTGCAACTCAGGCTGACGGCAGGATAACCCAAGTGTAATGACTGCAGCAGTGAAACATGATGAACATCCTGGTGCTTTTGGTGAGTCTGGGTTTGACTTAAGAGGATCTGGAAGGAGCGGGAAAGGACCAATTCTTAGTAGGCCAGTGCCTACTAAGTCTGGGAGGTTGCACTTGTAAGAAATCTTTTACAGTTTGCATAGATTTAGCTTTATCTTCCAACATTTTTAAACTTCTTCAGCCTTATTGCCAAACAGGCGGTCCTGATTTAAAGGAGCATCCAACAATTTCGTTTTAACATGATCAGGCAGAGATTGCTTTTTAAGCCAAGCATGCCTTCTAAGCACAGACCCAGTAACACCAGCCCTGCAAGAGGCCTCTAAAGAATCAAAACCACATTGCAAAATATGTTTTCCAACTTGTTCAGCAGAATGCAATAAATCCTGTAAATCTTTAATTTCCACACAGTCAGAAATCAACACCATTTTCTGTTTAACCAGTCCAATAATATGCTCTTGATATTTTAACATATGAATTTGGCAGTTTAAAGCCCTGATTGCCAAGGTTTATAAGTATAAACCTTTTTACCCCATCTATCCAGCGCCCTGGAGTGTCTTATCAGAAGTGGTAGGATTTTTAGCAGTAGAAGCCTTAATGCCCTTAGGCCCCTGAGAAATGGTTTCAGGATCTGCAAGAGGATTTTTGAAAAGGAACTTGTGGGACTCAGGAACCCTGTAGTATCTGTCAGGTTTACTAGGAGCTGGAGGCAGGGAATCAAGGGCCATACTGGATTCCGAAAACACATCATCAACAATGTCTAGTACAGGAGGTATAGCCAAAGGCCTATGCTGAGGTAGAAGAAGAAAATCTCTAAGCCTCTTTTTTGAATCAGAAAATTCCTGACTTTCCCAGTGGAAATGCTCCCTTAAGGTATGTAAAGTTTCCCCAAAAGAAAAATCCTCTGGGGGGGGGGGGGAGCAGAGGGAATGGAATCCTCTGAACCAGAATCCTCATAAGTAGGTATGGACAAATCCAGGTCATTAGAAGAGTCAGAAGAAACAGAGTCCTGATCAGAAGATTCATATTCAAGCTCAGCCCTAGGCCTCTTAGAAGGGGAAAGGGGGGTTGACTACCCCTGATTAGAGTTATTAGATCTTCAGCCATTTTGATCATTTGTTTTTTAGGCATAGGGGCCTGAACATGTGGCCTGGGCGTCGGTTTTTTAGACATAGATCGAGATTTAGGCTTTAGTATAGAAGGTGGAGTCGGTTTAATATGCAAGTCTGTAGGCCTGAATACACCCTCAGAAGCCAGTGCCTGCACAGCGGCTCCAGACCCATCCAAGGTAGAGACATCAGTGGGTTCCATAGGTGAAGTATCTCGAGGCATACCAGACTCCGAATGAGTCTCAGTAGAGGCCTGCGAGTCAGAAGTAGCGGGTATCAGGGGCTGCGAAAGCACCTCACTGAGTACCGGCGAAGTGGCGACTGGCTTAGGAGAAGCGTCGTCGGCAGCTTTGGTCCTCGACGGCCTGCCTCTGTCTTTATCTTTGCATTTTTTCGAAATCTCGGTAGTCGGATGGCTAACCAACGTCATTTCTGGATAATTAAAATGAGAACCGAAATATTTAGAGGCAAAAATGTACCGACAATGGATAGTGCGCTGATTAAATAAAGCACAAAACTGACAGCAAGGTACGTCGTGGTCAGGGCCTAGGCAAGGAATACAGTACAAGTGAAAATCTTTATGAGATATTTGCTTTCTATAAGTAATGCCATTATTAACTTTTACTGACATCGGTAAGGAGCAAGAAAAAGTTTCCCCAATGGGGTACTTAGCTTTAAGTTGAAGACTTCGGTTCTGAGACTCGAAAACAAAAATTTCAGGAGTCGGTTGACCAGCACTTGCAAAATGCTTCTGCTTCGGGCACCGCACAGCAAGAAAGACTGATGTAATGGCGTTGGCTGCATGTTCTATACCCCTGACGACCTGACATCATGGAAGAAGGGACAGCTACCGACACAGGACCCAAGACTTGGTTAATCAGGCTGACTGAGGGCAACCTGCCAGCAGATTACCCAAATGTAATGACTGCAACAGTGAAACACAAAGAACATCTTTTACAATACAAAACATAAGAAAACAAAAGGGGAAGTAGAAAAGATGATCAGTAATGGAGAAATTAAAGAAAAAGAGAATGAAGTTATGGATTACCTCTGAAGTAAAGGATTTAGTGTAGAAAATCAAACTCTGGTAATGTCACAGCATGATGGAACAGTGAGCCCCAAATTAAGGAGAGACAGTTGGAAGGGGAAGCATCTGATGAGTTGTTACATGAAGATAATCTGGGGCCTTCAGTAGCAAGTTGTACAGCAAAGGAAGGAATAGGAAACTGGCAACTTGGACACAGTCAATTGTTGTGGAGTGATAGGCCAGTGAGTCCCCATATAAAAGAGCAATGGATAATGCGGAATGCTGCTGAAGAGAATATGTCACAGGAAGATGTTCTAGGACTTTCTATAGAATGCTTGCAGGAAAATGGAAAATAATGTGCCCACTGTTTAGAAGAAAAAGATCTAAGTGAAGAGTTGCTTTACATCAGCGAGATGGATAGACATATTAGGTTCATAGGTGCAGTATTACAAAAGACCAGGATATATCATGCACTACTGCAAGTAATAAACTAAAGATAGCACAGACAGAAAAACTTAGAAGATATGCAGATAATTATAAAGGAAATGTACAAAATAAGAAATTCATTGATGATCCAAAAAACTTTTCTGTAGAACTGGGAAACAAAGCAAAAGGACTAGAACCACCACCAAAAAAAGAAATAGACACATTTTGGAGAAATATCTGTGAAGACCCAATGAAATATAACAAAAAAAGCTGAATGGTTAGAAGAAGTAAAAGAAACAGTAAGAAGTTCAAATGTACAGGATATGAAATGGGATGAAGTACTGGCCAGAGAAACTGACTATTAGTATTGTTACACAAAGCCTTAGCCCTGAGTAAGAACTATTTATATGCATACCCTGAATACACAGCAACATGGTTAACAGGAAAAAATGATCTTCCTCTTTAAGAGAGAACCAGCAACCAAACTATAGATCTATAACTTGCCTTCTGTCAATGTATAAACTACATACTGGAACTGATGCCAGCAAAGTTTATAGTTATTTAGAAGAAAACTCAATCATGGCGATAGAACAAAAGGGTAACAAAAGAAAGTCATATGGAACAAAGGATTATTTGTTAAATAAAGCCATAATGGACAACTGTAACAATGGGACAAATCTAAGTATAGTGTGGATAGATTACAAAAAACATTTGACAGCATTCTACATTCATGGCTAAAGGAGTGCTTACAGATGTATAAGATACACCCTACATTTATAGAGTACATTACAGTGACTGTGAAACAGAGGCAAATCACTTTGAAGCTAAGCCAAGATAAAAGGCGGATTATTACCCCAGGGACAAGAATTCAAAGGGAGATATTCCAGGCTGACACTGTCACTGCTGCCCTTTTGTCTTGCACTTAACCCATTAAGCTGTCTGCTTAACAGATTAGGTCATGGTTACAATTTGGCTCACAGACAGCAGCAAAGTATAAAAACTTCTCATCGCCTTTTTGTGGATGATTTAAAACTGAATAGTTCATCAGATGAGGAGCTGAAAGCATAACTGTAAGTTGTCAAAATTCTCTCAGGTGATATAAGGATGTCATTTGGTTTTGATAAATGTGCAAAAGCAACACAAGGCAGGAATGCTGCAGCACCAAGAAAATATCAGTCTAGGACAGGAATGTGATCTAAAAGAACTTAAGCAGGAGGGAGTGTAAATATTTATTTGGAAATTGAAGGATTGATAATAAAACATGAACAAATGTGAACAAAACTCAATAAAGAATATTTTAGAAGACTAAAATTAACACTGAAAAGTCCAAGCTATAAACCAATTTGCTCTTCCTGTTTTAACTTGCAGTTTAGGGGTGACTGACTTGCCCCAAAATTAGTGGATCAGCTGGGCAGGAAAACAAGAACAAATTATATATAAAATCAGTGTATATCAAGATTATATATCTCTTGCTCTGAAGGAGGTATGACCCTCCTTGAAATTGATTACATGTATAAATCTGCAATCATACATATCTGCTGACCTCAGCAAATCCAATCATAGTGAAAGTTTTGAAACATGAAGGGAACAAATGTAAGATGCCTTCCTTGCTTAGATTAGCAGAAGCATATTGGTGTCAAGCAGGAATGGAAACCAAACCAGAAGTACACAAAAATCAGGCAACTGAATGTGCCAAAAAACAGAAAGGATATAAGGAGAAGAATCAGACGAGAAAGCAAGAAATATGAAAAAGGCATATGGTTGCAAGTACAGAAAACCCCTGGAACAACCTCATGTCAACCTCATGTATATGATGCAAGAATGGTTAAGGAGAGGTAAATTTAAATTTAGATGAAAGGTTAATATTAGCGAACCAGGACAGTGGACTGTGTACATGTTGGTTTACAACAGCCATTGAACATGTGGGAGAAACAGACAAATGCCAGGTTCTGTAAAACAGAACTGGAAGCAGTCGCACATCTTGTTGCTGTGTGTGATACATTAATGACAGTGGACCTGTAAACTAAAAGGCATAATAATGCGACAAGACTACACCGTTAGGGATTTTGCAAACATTATAATACTGAAGTAGCTCAGAAACATTGAAACATGACCTACAAAGGATTACAGAGAATAATGAAGTTTATATCAAATGGGATAACCCATTACCAACAGTTCAAAAAATAGATGCAAGAAAACCAGATTGAAATTACTACACCCAGTGATTATAGTGTCTTACGCACAGAGAGACACAGAGTTATAAAATACCAGGATTTGCAGGAAGAAATGAGAGTAATGTGGAAGGAGGATACCAAGACAGATCCAATAGCAGGAGGGGCAACCGGTCTCATAAAAAAGAATTTACAGTCTTATTTAGATATTCTATCAGTACATGTAACTCCATGTGAATTGCAGGAGGAGTCAATTCTGGGCACACTGTGGGAGATGCGAAGAGCACTTCTGGCCTGCATCACAGATTCAAACAATACTAATTTCACAAACTTTAATCATACTTTGACTTAGGAATGGGGTCCATTCCTGTCATGGTATTGGAAACCCAAAAGACTTGGAGAAATTAAAAAGTCAGAAAACTTACTAGAATATTTTATCCTGCAGAACTAAAAATGTATAAAAATGGTGAGCAATCAAATATAGTGGTTCTACATATTCTCTTAAAAAAATGCATCATTTTTCTGGTTAAAAGCAACTTGTCTAAATTTTATAACACACGCTACTTCTTTATTACACATTAACAGTCACCTTGTAACTAAAGATCCCACACTTTATTTATTTTTTATTTTATTTTATTTATTTAACATTTGTTGACCGGGAAAGTCTGACTAGGTTCCACAGAGCCTGTTTTCAGCGGTGCCTGAGGAGAAATGCTCCAGACTTTAACTTTCGTGTGTGGGAGTCTCCAATCACAAAGATCTATGATCACCTACCTCAATGACAAAACATTTTTGTTGCCTTAATACAACTCCAACAGCACAGGCATAATCTCATAATTGGAATGTGGGCCTAAATCTTCACTGTCAAAGGTTTATTACTGCATTTAGGGTTGCTGCCCTTCCTGACTAGCAATGATTGCAAGGGTTTAACTATTATTATAATGCATGCAAATATATGTGCCTGCTCATATATGACAACAATACGTACATCTTAATAATGGTTTTCTTTATTAGACCCTAGAGTTGGACTTGGATTGCATCCACTGTCCTTAACATCATGCCTGCTACTTCCCTCCAGCCAGTGAATTCCTCTAGCACTACTGTAATGTAAGTCAGCATTAAGGAGCATTAATTTTTAATGCATACAGAACAATAAAACAAACTATACAGGAACTGAATAAGCAAATTAATTTCAGTGGATCTGGGGAAAAGGATATCAAAATGTACTGCTGAAATTCAATCAAACTGGTCTGCAAAGAACCTCCTTCTAGTCTTAAAACACATTAGCAGACCTTGTCATTATGTCTCTAAAAGATGGACATAACTCATTTTAGGAATGGGCTTCACAAATGAGCATCAAAAACTGTAATGTGGTGGGTGACTGACCCTCAAACCTGTTGGTCACCTAGTCTGTTACATCTTTGTTTTCACAAATACTTAACAAGCTACTACATTTAACTCTAGCCTGAGTAAATTTCTCCTACTGGCTTGAGGACCAACTCCATCCATGATGATATTCATTGCTACTTTCCAATAACTGACTGCATTTTCGAATTGCTGCAACATCTTCAATACTCTGAATACAATGAAAATGAAAACATGCTTGTAGAGACAGTGAAGAACTGCAGAGCTGCATGACACATGGACAAGAAGGGGTTTAAGTACAACATACTCCTGACTTACTTGCCTGTTACAAAAGTGGATAAATCAAAATAATATCCAAAAGAAATACAACAGTGATGTAGATAAAAATCTCACTACAGCATAGAATCACTCACTATGTCAACTGAGGAGTCAGTGTTCATGGCAGAATACTGAAGGTTCTAGATAAGAGTCTGAGTAGAAATTATCATCCCCAGACATTCTCACTGATCAAAGCAATCACAAAAATAAATCTGTGTCAGCTAAAATTTCCATTTCACAGTATTTCAGATTGATACTATCTAATGCCTTAGCTGTCTTCCTTTATCATGCTCCAGTGCCTATCACAGCAGTTCTGATCATGCATACACAATAACCTAAAAGATATAATTGCTGAAATGGACTTCAGTATTGTCCTGACCATCTCCCAAGTATAACTGCTATGAATCAGAATATACAGCCTAATTTATTTTTTAATATGCTGCATATCCCTGATGTTTAGCCATATCATCAAGATACCCATGCAAATGGATACTCTATACCAGGGGTGTCCAACCTTTTGGCTTGCTGGGGCCGCACTGAGTGAACAGAAATGGTCTTGGGGCCGCATATAAAATATATCATATAGTTAACTCTTTTGTTGCTCCAGAAGACCACAGTCGACCTCCTGGCTGTACTGTAGGTGCATTTGAACAATGAATAAATGCCTAATATTTGCCTTAAAATTCTAATTCTCTAATCTAACAGTTAACTCTAACATCTTAGTTAACATATCTATATATATATATATATTTTTTTTTTTTTTACAAATAAACAGATATTCACTAAAGCACTAGCATTTCTCACTGGGAAAACCATTCCAGTAGTCCAACTACGTAAAATGTCAACATCAGCAGTCCTACAATAATATAATCCACAAAAATAACCCACAAATTTGCAATAAAGTAAAGAATTCACATTACTGACTTAATAAAACAATTCTGAATAAGCTACAAGAGGGTCTCACCCAAACAAATAATTGGTGCCAGAAATATGGCCTCAAGCTAAATGCCAAAAATGCATCATCATCCCCCTTGAGGAGAGTGATGTCCCCACAAATTATGACATTAATAACAATATTGTAAGCACGCAATAAGTCGTATGGTACTTGGGCACCCAGGTTGATAGAAACCTGACTTTTGACCACCACGTTGTCTACGTTGTAAGGAAAGCTTTTTACATGGCCCACTTCATTAGTAAGGGTATCTCATCCAGGGACAAGGAGGTCATAACATCCCTGTATTTTTCCTTTACAAGAGCCATTAATGAGTGCAATGCTCCTTTTGTCATGTGCCTCAGCAAAACACCCTGCCAAAAGAAAGACTACAACCATTTCTTACAAAAAAGGTCAAAGGACTAAGTTCACTTAGTTATCCAAACAGACTAAAAACTTCTTGCTTTCCTCTGTCTCTCACTGGCCCTTATAAATTTCATCATTGGCTTGCTTTCCAGGCTAAGAAAGATCCTGCCTTAAGAGACATCCTCTACCTCAGAAATAATAGTTATACTTAAAACGCTCACTACAAAGACCACAGCCTTCACTGCAACATAAACAAGCCACTTTTTATGGACAGGTTCTTGACACAAAAAATCTTCAACTTCTGTAAAAAGCTCCTCTCATTATCAAACAATGTAGTTCAGCAACACAATGGCTGGATGGATAGCCATAAATGTAGTCCTTGGGTAAGTAGCATAGCCTTCATCAAACCAGATGGAAAATCCACATACTAACCTTTCCCAGCTGGATGGCTAAGATCTAATATTGGTTACTCAAGTCTAGTTGCCCAAGAAGAGGGGCATGTTTAACTAAGAATTCCATTTGCAAAATTATATTCAGTATACATATTAAATCTCTCTCTCTCTCTCTCTTACACACACACACACACACACACACACACACACACACACACACACACACACACATATTCAAAAAAGTCCCTACTTGTAAAATAGGCAACCTCAGTAATCACATGACACCCACTCACTGAATGAAATTGGCTGGAAGTCAAAATATCTGAAAAAAAAATCATAATAGAGATGGATTCATCCATGTAATTTCCAACCACCTAAAGGACCATCAATAAATCAACAAACAACTGCTTGGCAAAAAGTAAATCAATAAGAAAACCATAAACTATAATGCTACATACTGGTGTAAACACATAACTTGTGTCAATCCGCAGGTTAATCCATACCAAAAGATTGTTTCAGAGCTTCAGCTATGTACAAAAATCTTTCTCCTAAAAACTTAACTCATTGATATTTGCCTTGCTGTAATTATAACTGCAATTTTTTTTTTTTTAAGTTTATTCTGTACCTCAATGATTCTCACTGTTACAAGATGTAATCTCTGCCATATTGTATGAGCACTACATCCATAATTTGCTGTCTCTCTCTCTCATTTATTGTATTATATTGTTTTGTGTTATTTTTGGAGCTTTTCTCCCTGAGCCTCCACTGAAAATGGACCTGTGTCCAGTTGGACTTTCCCAGTAAACAAATGTGAAATAAAATAAAATAAATAAAATTAAACTTCCCTCCAATCTAAAGCCATTTGACATTCAGACATTTTAATTTGTGCAGATGTTACTCACAGACTGACAGTTTACTGAGCTGTAATGCTGACCTTCGCTTTTGAAAAAAAAAAACAAATTCCCAGACTTTGTCAATAGCTCAAAGTGTAGAGAGGATTATTTATTTATTATATATTAATTTTTTTTGGAAAACATCTTTAAAAACTGTTAAATTGATTACACACCCAGAAACACAGAAAAGTTATTGTGATTATGTAAACCACAGACTGCTGCAAGAAATCAAAGTCACATTAGTACTCTATGCTTATGTCCGAACAGATGAATCATACCTGTCAATTCCAAAAGAAGTAAAGCAGCTTAATAAGAAGGTTATTTGCAAGGTTACATGGCAGTTTATATTGGAAATAAGCAGAGATATTAAAAAGGCTCTGTTTTTCATAATTATGCCGAAAAGTCTTCCAAGTTAAATACAACTTCTGAATTAGTATGGAACCATACCTCTCAACCTTAGAGCAAGAAATCTGGACAAAGCGAAAAATAAAAGTGGGACACAGGCCCAAAAATAGTTATGCATCACAGATACCATTGAAACAACTGTAGCTGCAAACATTATACATCACTTATAATCTTTCTATCCCATCATTGTCAGTTAAACATTATATGGCTCATTCAGTCCTGCCTTCTTTTGCATCAAAGAAAACCATACTTTGAAATGACAAATGCATTAAAAATAATAAATAAGACACATTGCATCAACATCCTGCAACTTCCTACCTGCAAGCAACCACAGAGCTTTCACTGAAACTAGGGCTGCTTGTTTCCCCAGAAATTACAGCTCTCCCTAATTAAGTCTAATGGTATACAATCTACCAGTGTCTGGACTACCTGAAATAAATTAAATTATGGCCTGTAAACTGAAAGTACACTTTGTTTAATTAAACTATATTTCTAAGCCCACTTACTACATTTTTTCAGTAACATCCCAATATCCATTTCCAGGTCACTTTACAAGACATTAGCAGTGGTAGACTTGGCATCCTTCAGAACCCCACAGGCCCACGCTAATACATTGTCCATTAAATGTAAATATCCATCACTGTAAATGGCAAGAAGCTATGTCTTAAAAAATCTACTTCTGGCATGCGTACCCAATATTAGGTTTTGAAACAAAGAAACATATTCTCCACAGTCCGTAAGTCTCTGTCTTTAATAATCATCTACTGTTGCAGCCCTCCCAACACATAAACACACACATACACACTCAAATCCCCAACATTTAAAAAATGACATTGTGCCCACTTGATTTGCCAGTATTGATGATCCGCCATAGCTATGCTTACTGTTGTCCAATCTACCACTGCTTAGAACCCACCAATGAAAAAACAGTACTAGGTGCTTTTTAGTTTGTCTGAAAAAACAATACAACTTTATATGCTACAGTCCCACATAGTCAGTCCACTATTGACCCATTAACCCTAGGCTGCTGTCTCATTCTTACTCCCTGGAACTGCATTACCTTGGATGACTACTTTTATTTCCTAAGCAAAAGACACAAATTAGTAGATGAGGCAAAAATCCAGATATTCTTTGAAAACCCATACAGTTAAGAGGTATTAGTTCATGTTCAATACAACACTCTCCCTGTCAGGAAAACCGCAATTTAATGAAAGTGTACTCTTAATGTAGGATGTATTTGTGAGTTAACTTGTTTGTGTTCAGTAGGTAGACTGATCATTGTTAGCCTCTTTGTGCATGCATCTCTCTCTGTCATGCACACATATACACACACACACTCTTCTTCTACTTTCATGCACACAATTCTGCTTTCATGCATGCACTCACTCACTCCGTACTTACCTATTAACACAGGTAATTGCTGTCCCTTTCAAAGGCCACAGCGGGAGATCCACACATGAGTCCCTCTTCAGCGAGAACACACACACACACACACACACACACACACACACACACACACACACTGATTGTTTGGCGCAAAATAATAGCGTAAGCACACTGACCCTTTTTTGGCTCAAAAACAAAACTAGAAGGGTGCTTTTGTGCATGCGCACACTGACATTAACGTTACAGGTCATGGGAGCGAAAAACACAAAACAAAAAAAGTGTTTTGGGGCATGCGTACATCGATGTTGCAGTTAGAGGTTGAGGGCCGCATGGAAGAGCTCTGAGGGCCGCAGGTTGGACATGTCTACTCTATACAATGTGAATGACTTAAATAATCTATCTGCAATTGCAGAAGGTAATCGTACATGGAGAAGTACCACCTTCCACTTTCTCTTTTCTCCCCAGTGCAAAAGCAATACAGCACAGCGTCTCCATCCAAAGAAGAGGCTGCCTTAAAATGTAAACAATTTTTACCAGTGTAGCACAGTTTAGATGGAATCCTGGCTATGACAACTCTGGAGAGAAAAAAAACTACACTGAACGCTGGGTTCTTCTGTCTTCTTAATGTCTCTTGTCTTGACTACATAATCAGAACTACAAGGAAGCACTATGAACCATCAGTGTTGGTTCCTACACCTTTTTAATGTCACTGGATCCTGATGTTAGGGAGGACAGTAGTATAAACTGTATTCAACATTAAATGGCTCTAGAATATGCCTGACTGTTAATTTTCCACCTAGTGCACTCCTGGTTTGACATCCTAGGAGAAATTACATGAGAAAAGAAAAAGGCTGGAAGGGTGGTGGCAAGCCCATCTCTGACTACTGGAAAAACTAACAGAACACTACATTCATCAAACTTCTACACTCTGAAAATTAAAACATTTTTACATGTAGGAAGTCTGTTGTGGTCAGGAATTAACTAGGATAATTAATTTGCTAGTTGACATATTATGCAGCCTGGAATAACTACCCACAATAAGATCCTTGCACAAGCAGAGACCAATGGATTTGAGCAGTTGTGTGCAAAAAAATAACTAATGTTAAAGCTAAGGTACAACATTTCCAAACAGAGACTGGTGTCATGGGCAAGAGGTAATGCATTATCTACATGGATGATTTTTTCCACTGATGGACTATCACTGCAGGTGTTTGCTCAGGTTACATCTCTCCTGTATCATCAAGAAGGTGTGGAAAGACTCATAGTTACTGTCCCAGCCAAGAAACAAGACATGGTCGTTAACATGGAATTAAACTTTCAGAATAATATGTTCTTTACGGTAAAATTCAGGTTTTCCATCTCTGTTATCCCACATTCTATTTACTTTCTGTAGGCTGTTAGCCCCACTACGCATGTCTTTATTTTCAGGGGCAACCAAAGGTGATATTTATACACATGAAATTTACCCAGAAAACTGCCTTAATCTTTCTGTGATAAGAACAGTGGGATCCCTTTGCATCCACCTGAATTACCCCTGACTCAAGTAGATGGTACCTTGGGTTGCCATCTCATTTGGATGAGATACCTGGATTGTACTTCTTACTATTGGCACTTGGGTCCATATGTAGTGATTTTTTTTGTCTGGGCTACCATAACAGCTATTAAGTAGGGCTTTCTACAAACAACCTTCCATGGCTGCAGCTGGTACAGGATGTAGCAAATGATCTTTAGTCTGGTACTCCCTCAAAGAACTGCATTATACAAGTGCTTTTGCAAATGGAGCAGTAGTCAATTTTCGAGAGATATTTGATTTGACCAATTAGGTCTTGAATGTCACAATCTACAGTGCCAAATTTGTTTTACTTTAAGATCACACTACCATCTACTCGCCCTATCCCAGCTATCAGGGTTAATTAGATATTCCCAGAACACGATAAACCAGTCGCTGACATGCACTTAGTTTCAGACCACATAATTTGAATTTCCACTGCCATGTACAGAACATGCAGCTATACTCTACTTTTAGTCCTGATCAGCATGCTATTACTAGTGAAGGAAATACTATTGGCTTTCAGAGGGCTGAAATTAGATCCAGCTAAGGTGGAGGTTCTGATATTGTGGCATTAGTACAGTTGTACACAAAGTCTACATCTCTCCTAGAACAGACTAATGAATGGCAGAGTTGTTGATGGATATGGACCAGAACCACAATAAGCTATTCAGTGATATAGCATTCATTTTGCAAACTTTGTTTCTTGGAAACGTTTCTTTGTGACTGCCACTGATTTGCAATTGACAAGTTTATAACTGTCCACTACCAAAAGAGGCGATAGTCTGTTTACTGACAAATGTCTTCTGACCTATAAAGTCTTACCTGTTTATTGTGTAGTGGATCACCTCCTACAAGCACTGCCTACGATCTGTAATCTCCACTCCAAAACTGGATGGAGTTCACTACTCTCTTAGATATGGGACTGCCAAACTGCTAAGTTTTTTTAAATTGCTCTGAAAAACACATTTCTTATAATTAAAGCAAACAATGATTTCATCACTTTAGATTTCATTCTTGATGTATTTCCTGTAAGATGGTAGAGCTGTGTAAAAACTCTCCATACCTGTATATGTTCAAGAAGATTCACTGCTGCAGTACTTATTCTTATGATTCCTGTCCGCAGGAGCCTGGGGCTAGTTAGAATAACAGAGCTTTCACCCTCCCCCTCCAGGCCTGGTGGACACTCTCTTCTTCCAACATCAAGACACTGGTGGTTTATAGGGTAGTCAGCCAGTGTTATTTTCAGGTCATCCCTGTCCTATAATCAAAGCCACAGTTACTAAGGGTTCAGAGGATGACCTACATAATTATGGCCCATCACACTAAGGACTTGATGAGGGATGCCATAGGAAAAGGAAACTGAGGAAGGATGAAATGACTACCCTCTGAAACCTCTGAGTGACAGGCAAGAGGGAGGGTGGAGAGAGGGAATTGGTACTGCAACAGTGACTTTGCTCGAGCATGTACAATTATAGGATCATAGGAAGTTACTAGGCTATTGGCCCTGAGGCCCTTACAAGCTAATAGTTAAATAGGCTCACGTGTTCTCATATCGTAACTGTCCAAATATGAAACAAAGATTATGCTATAAGAATTTTAAAAATAATAAAAAATTGAACATAAGTAGAAATCAGGGTCCATTTCCTTGTTATAATTGCATATGCTGTGATGATATAAATACAAGCTGTGGAATGTATACATCCTAACACTAAGAAGAAATATACTTGCAATACCGTTGCCATTGTATATATGGCCGGCTGTAAGGTGCGTCAAGCATACATAGGGAAATGCACATGAAGGTTGAAAGACAGAATTATTGAACACAAATCTGAAGTACGTAGAGAGGTAGCAACTAATGCGTTGAGTAAGCATATGAGGAAGAAAGGAAGTACACATACATTTAACTTTAGAGTGACTGACATCAGACAGAAGAAAAAAGGGGGGACCTTAATAATGAGTTAGAAGTGTGTGAGTACTCATGGATCACACTTTTAGAAGCCAACTGTTTTCCAGGTTTAAATACAGCAGTACGTATTAAACTATTTTAAAAAGAAGACAGTTAATTTTGAAATAACATCTTATGTGGATGGGTCTTAGTTAAATGTTTTACTTGTTTTATGGCTATACTGACTTTCAGTAACATTTTACCTGTTCTAGTATATGTGCCTTTAAACTGAAGTGCTTAATACAACTGTGTCATGCGATTAAGCTTTATGGTTTGAATTTATTATTTAAATGAAGGTACATGATTTCTTTTTTACTCACTGATGAAGGGTTGATCCCGAAAGCTTTGTGATTTTTTTCCGGTTTGGAATAAATGCTGCATTTTACCTCAACGTTTCCAGGCTTTGGATTTTTTTTTTACTACTGTTTTGCATTTTGTATTCTGCCTGGTTTACCTACATACTGTGCTTGTTTCTTTAGCCCTTACAAGCCTAGCCAAGAATTTAGCCCATGTTCCGACAAGTCAGCACATCCAATTCCCTCTGTCCAGCAGGGACATGGGTAGAATCCCAGGGGTGAATTTTCTGTTCCCCATCCAGTTATCCAAGTTGCACCAAAAAAGGGTTAATGAGGTACTCTGCTTGACGTGGAGAGGTAGTTTATTACACAGAAGGGGCTGTTCTCTGTGACAGAAATCTGTCATGCCAACAAGTCCTATTGATGTCACAGACCAGGTCGAGGTCACATGTGCGGGTTAATCGAGTGGAGTTTGGCTTGCGGATATGCAAGAGTCCCATCATGGAGGGGAGTGAGACTGATTTGTATGCCAGACAGAGGTCACCTCTGAGGAGTCTGTATGAGACTGAGTAGAGGGACAGGACCTTTAGCCTATCTGTGTAGGGTAGATGTTTCAGGTCCTGGATTCTCCTGGTGAGGAACCTCTGTGGTCTCCCAAGCTGCTGAATGTGCTTTGTGAGGTACATGCCGAAAGGGGCATTGTACTCAATAATGGGTCTTTATAAGGGAAGAACACAAGGATGTTATGACCACCTTGTCCCTGGACGAGATACCATTACTAATGAGGTAGGCCATGTAGAAAGCCTTCCATACAACTAAGGCATTATGGTGGTCAAAAGTCAGTTTGCTATCAACCTAGGATACCAAGTCCTTCACAACTGATTGTGTGCTTAGGACCTTGTTATTGTGATAATTATTGGGGACATCACTCTCCCCAAAAGGGTTGATGATGCATTTTTTGGCATTCAGTTTGAGGCCATGCTTCTGGCACTAGTCATTTGTTTGGGTGAGACCCTCTTGGAGGATGTCCACATCATTAACGGCAATTGATGACAGCGCCCAGCTTGCAGTCATCTGCAAACTTGGTCAGCCATAGCCCACTGGTTTTGGCCTGCACCTCAGAAAAGTATATCCCAAACAACAAAGGCCCCAAGACCAATCCCTGGGGTGCATCGCTCGTTATAGGTCTACTGTTTGATAATGGCTTCCCCTATTTTGACTAGGTGGGTTCTATCAATGAGCCAGTTTGCTACCCATCATTTAACATATGGAGTGATGCCTAGTTGAGAGAATGTATCTATTATACCCGAGTGGGGAATAGTATCAAAGGCTTTGGCCAGGTCAAGGTAGGTGGTGTGCATCTTCTTCCCCTCATCCATGGCTTTGGTGACTGTCTCAAAGTTGTCAACCAAATTTAACAGGCATGACCTCCCCTTGATGAAAACAAACTGTGTGGGATCAAGTGTTTGGAGGTTGCCAATGTCCCTGTTAATGAGGTCCATGATAATTCGCTCCATGGCCTTGCAGATCAGGCTAGTTAGGCTGATGGGTCTACAATTTCCTGGAACGGTGGACGTTCCACCTTTGTATAAAGGTGGTATGATCCTTCATGTTTCACTGTTACAATACTGACTCTTGGGATGACTCCCAGAGCTAAGCAAAATAGCTGAAGCAAGACCTTCCTGGCCATTGACATGGCTCCTAGGTTAAAGTGTTTGGCAAATCTGTAGACAGAAGACCAGATATCTGCTTCTTAAATGTTGTGGTAGTGACCCCCCCAAAAGAAGGCTATGGTGGCAGCCACAGCCCTTGCAGAGTGACCTCTTACCTTCTCAGGGACTTGTTACCCTTGGTAGGGGTAACAAAAGGTAATGCAACTGGCAATCCATGTCAAGATGGACTGTTTGTTTACAGGCTTACAGGCTTACCTTCTTTCCTCTTTGAAAAGAATACAAAAAGCCGGTCACTACTTAATATTTGCTTGGTCAAAGAAGAATGAGTTGTCTGTGCATATGCTGGGAATGTAAACATCTCTCTCTCTCCTGTTTTGTGGGGAGGGCAAAGAAACACCAGCAGATGTGATGATTAGTTTAATGAGAGTTCAAGAACAACTTTAGACATGAAGAATTGGTAAGTAGACTGACCATGTCCTTATGGAAAACTACGAAGGGTTCTCTAAACAAGTGCCTGAACTTTAGAGATCCATTTGGATGAGGAAAAGGCTACCAAACAGGGTAGCTTTCCAAAAACTTGATGAAGGTGGAAACAGCTGACTTATAGAATGGTAAGGTTATCTTCTCCAATAAAAAATGTGGTCCAAAGGTGCTGCTACTTCCTTTTTTGGGAGTTCTCAAATTAAGAAAACCCTTAGCAAACAAGCAGATACAGCAAAGGCATATACCATGACAGAGGTATACGATAGGCTTGCTTTAAAGTGGTCTGATAATTAAACGAAGACCAAAAACACCTCAGCTCAACTTGGATCCTGTCCTCTGTTAAGGCACCAATAGGATAACCTTTTCCACTCAGCTACATGACTTAATAATTCCAGGCTTTCTGACCTTCCTCAAAATGTGCAGCTCATTCTCTGTAAAAGTGTTTGCAAGGGATGAGTGCTAAATTATTCACACTATTGGCCTCAAAGTCCACAAACTGGGATGTATGACTGAACCCGTTTTGGGAAAAGAAGCAAGGCCTAAGAGACAGAACCAATGCTGCCTTGGCCCAAATGGTGCTATTAATTTCATCCTTCGACTCTCTCCCCTAATGTTCTGTAGTACCCTAGGGATTAGGAAAATGGGAGAGAAAGCATACAAAAATAAGCCTGCCCATAAGATAACTGGGGTCTACCATTGTCCTGCTTAAAACAGCTGGCAAGCTGTTACCCTGAGTGACAATGACCTGGGCTGTGGTTTTCAGAATCTCAGACCCTTGTAGTTTGAAAGTCACTCCCTGATTTAAGGCGATGCTCTCTGTCGACCAGGCACTTACACAAGAAAAACAGGGAGATGCTGGTCTGGAGGGAGTATAAATGTTTATACCACCAGTTCCAGAGATACCACTGTAGCTTTTGCATGTGCAATCTGGCTAGAATTAGTATCAGTATGTAGAACACCATGAATCCCAGTCTGATGAATTCTCTGACTGAGATGCTGGTAGAGATGGCCACCTTGCTGAAATACTGGGAGAGGAACAAAATCTTGACTGTGGTTAGGAATGTTGTTTATTTGTACAAATCCAGCAGAGCCTCCAGGAAATTAACCTGCCTTGCTCAGGTGAACCATGACTTCTAGATGTTAAGATACAGTTTTATTCTCTAAGAGTACATTACAGCTACTTCTAGAGTGGCTTGATAGTGAAAAGCCAGTGATAATGCAGTCATCCAGACATAGAAAGGTATATATGTCATTTGTGTTGCAGTAAGTAATTACTGGAGCCTGACACTTTATAAAAAACATGGGTGCTGTGCACTCCTAGGGGGCAAGCTTGTGGACTGGAAATGAGAACTCACACTTTGGACCTTCAAAATAACCTGACAATCTCTTTGCTATGGGAATGGGAAAGAAGGCATCCTTCAAAGTCTAAATGAATTTAAAAGATAACCAAGTCTACTCTAAAAAAAGATGATTTTGAAAATAACATTTTAAATCCTTCTTTAATTTTCCCATTACTAACCATTGCATAAAAAAGAATGGACTGATAGGAATTTTATTTTTCCTTTGCTGTCCAATAAACTAATTCAGAATCAGTAGATGGTCAAATGTACAATGGTTTGCACACATATTTTGGATCATAGGAGGTTACTAGTCTAGTGGTTCTGGGGGTCCTTACAAGCCTAGCCAAGAGTTTATCCCCCCCCCAAAAACCTCAGTCAGCACCTGCCACCCCTGTCAATGAGTGACACAGGTGAAACCCCTGAGACAAATTTGTGGTTTCCCATCCACTATTCAAGGTTGTGGTCAGCGTGGTACTCTGTTTGACATGTATGGGAACTCTATTCAGGAGACAGGGCAGCCTCAGGGAGACAAACCTGCCTCTCCAGCTGGTTTTGTTGATGTTGCATATTAGATTCAGGTCTTTTGAGTGGGTAGTGCGTCAGGAATTAGACTTATGGATATGGAGCATCTCTAGTAGCGCAGGGTCCAAGATTACCTTGCAAGCAAGACACAGATCTCCCCTGAGCAATCTGTACGATACCGAGTAGAGTGATAGTGATTTGAGCCTGTCTGCACAGGACAGGTGTTGGAGGCCATTGATTCTCTTTGTGAGGTATTTCAGTGGCCTTTTCAGTTGGTGCAGAAGTTTGTGGAGATGTACATCCCAAATGGAGCATTATACTCAATTATTAGTCTGATGAGGGAGGAGTACAGAGAGGCAAGTACCTCCTTTTTTCTGGATGCAATCTCTCTACTTATGAGATGAACCAAGTAAAAGGCTTTTCTGACCACTGCCGCTACATGATGGTCGAGGTTTACTATCACATGTTCGACATAACATTGTCCGAATGTACAGATGTCCGAACCAAATGTTCAGAAATCTGAACACCAAACAGTGTAAATGTTGAACCGAGCATTATGGTCCAGTTGAATGTCAAAAATGTCGACACTGAAATGCTCCTACTTACTCAACATACTACAACAGGTTTTTGCAGGGGGGCAAGCCCCCCTGCACCCCCCCATGTGGGGGGCTGTGCCCCCTTACGTATATATACAAACTCTGAGATCATACTACAGTGAAGGTAAGGGTAGATTTCCCCATCCCCACTATAGTGCGATCTGCACCGCAATATTGGAGCTGACAACAGCGGCCATTCACTCTTGTCAGCTTCGACATTGTGGTGATTGCCCTACCGGATCTGCCAAGTGGTTTTCACACATAGTTCGTTCGTCTAAAAGACGAACAAACACGTGATTGTAAACCAATGGTCGAATGTGAGGTTATCAACCTGAGTGCCCAGGTCTTTCACCAAAGGTTGTGTGCTTAGGGGGTTGCTGTTGATGTGGTAATCAGAAGGGGTCGTGTTTTTGCTGAATGGTACAATGATACATTTTTTTGCACTTAGCTTGAGGCCATGACTGGCACCAGTCATTAGTTGCTGTGAGACCCTCTTGCAGTATGTTAACATAAATTGGGGAGTCAATAACAGCACCCAACTTACAGTCATCTGCAAACTTGGTCAGCCACAGGCGTTTTATCTTTGCCTTGACCTCTGAGAAATAGATGCCAAACAGTAGGGGTCTCAAGACAGACCTCTCTGGAACTCCACTAGTGACAGGTCTGCTTTTGGAGGTGAAGGTGCCTATTTTTGCTTTGAGGGTCCTGTTCATAGGTATGTACGAGGCTAATGGCCCTGGAGCTTTTACAAGCCTAGCCCATAGGATTACCCTGGCATTGTGCTACTCGACCTTAGTTCCAAGTGCCTCTGTCAAGTACAGCCACTGGAGTGATCCCCGGGGTGAATTTTCTACTTCTCATCCACTCATCATGATTTCTCTTGAAGAGGGCCAGTGAGGTGCTCTGTTTGAAATGTATGTGTAGTGTACTCCATAGCATGGGCAGTCTCTGGGTTAGGAACCTGTCTCTCCAGCACGTTCTGTTGATTGTGGTAATGAGACCGAGGTCTATGGAGTATGTGATGCACAGGGATTGGGATTTTTTTAGATGTAGCATTTCTAACAGAGCTGGGTCAGACATGGCTTTGTAAGTCAAGCAGAGATTGCCTCTAAGTAGGCAATATGAGATGGATAATAGTTGGGTTTTTCTGAGTTTGTCCCTATAGGACAAGTGTTTAAGGCCTAGGATCCTCTTTGTGAGGAACTTTTGTGGCCTCTCCAGTTGTCTAGTGAGGTACGTGCCAAATGGGGCACTGTACTCAATGACTGACCTAATGAGGGAAGAGTAGAGGGAGACAATGACCTCTTTCTTCCTGGATGCAAAACCCTTAGTAATGAGATGTGCCACATAGAAGGACTTTCTGACCACAGTGGCAATGTGGTGGTCAAAAGAGAGGTTGCTGTCACCCTGTGTTCCCAGATCTCTTATAACACCTCCTGTGTTCAGTGGACTACCATCGATGTAGTAATTCATCCAAGCTTTTCCCAAAGGGGATGACAACACATTTTTTGGCATTGAGTTTAAGGCCATGGTTCTGACACCAGTCGTTGGTCTCAGTGAGGCCTTTCTGTACGATGTCAATATCACTTAGGGAGTTAATAACAGCTCCCTACTCACAATTGTCTGTGAACTTTGTCAGCCAGAGTCCCTTCGTGTTGGCCTGGACTTCAGAGAAGTAGATACCAAACAGGAGAGGAGCCAAGACCAAACCTTGTGGGACTCCACTCGTGACTGGTCGGCAGTCTGACTTAGAGTCAGCTACTTTCACACTGTGGGTTCTATCTGTGAGCCAGTTTGTAACCCACCTAGTGATATAGGGGTTGATGCTTAGCTTAGTGAGTTTTTCTATGAATCCTGAATGGGGAATGGTATCAAAGGCCTTGGTCAGATCAAGGTAGGCTGTATGAACCACCTTGCTTTCACCCACGGTCACTGACTCAAAGAAGTTGACCAAGTTGAACAGGCATGATCTACCCTTCACAAAACCAAACTGTGCGGGATCCAGAGTTTGGAGATTCGCCTATATCCTTGTTTATTAGGTCCATGATGATGCGTTCCATAGCTTTGCATATCAGACTCATCAAGCTAGCCGGGTGATATTTCCCAGGGTCTGTAGTCGCTCCTCCTTTGTGGACAGGAATGACTGCAGCAGTGTGCCATTCGGTATTGACAAAGCATGAGGTGAGTCTGTGATTGAACAGGGCACACAGGTGAGGTGCGAGTTCACTCTGTAGTTCATGTAGAACACAGCCAGGGATTTTGTCAGGTCTCACAGAAACTGTATTCTTGGCCTTGGACAGTGGTGCTTTAACCTGTGCAGCAGTAATACTGGGTGCCTGGCAATCTACTGGTATTGTGATTGGTCCTTTGGGAGGGGGGTAAAGTTGACACTGAATCTGTCAGCCAGTGGCAATATCTGTTGGCTTAGTATAGTAGATACCATTGTGTAGTAGCTCAGAGCAAATCTGGTTATTGCAGTGGAAATTTTGTTGAGGCTAAGAAGGGAGTTTTTCCAGTCAGTGAGCCAGCTGGCCACCCAAATGATGAGATAAGGATTTATGCCATGCTATGTTAGCTTTTCGATGATGCCCAAGTGGGGGATTGTGTCAAAGGCCTTGGCCAAGTTAAGGTAAGCTGTATGTATTGACTTTCCCTCATACAGGCCTTGGTGAGAATCTCAAAAAAGTCAACCAGGTTCAACAGGCAAGATCTGCATGTTACGAATCCAAACTGGGTGGGGTCAAGTGCTTAGAGATCATCTATGTTCTTGTTTATGAGATCCATAATAATAAGGTCCATGGCTTTACAGATCAGACTTGTCAAGGTCCGCGGTGGTGGTGCTGCGGTAGCGTTGTCGCCTCACAGTAAGACGCTGTCCGGTTTGATTCTCAACTAGGGCGTTTTCTGCATGGTGACATGCGTGAATGGGAGTACCTTCGTTGAAGGTTGTGCATCAGGGCTGGTAACTCGGCACGTAAAAATCAACTACCAATCATTAGCGGACCGGAGTTCCGCTGTGGCGACCCCTAACTGGGAAAAGCCGAAAGACACAATAACAACAACTTGTCAAGCTAATGGGGTGATAGTTTACAGCGTCAGTAGTGACACTACCTTTGTGCAAGGGCATGACAATGACAGTTCTCCACTCTGTTGGAATGAAGCCTGTACTCAGGCTGTGGTTGAATAAGGTGCTCAATGGCAAAGCCAGTTTTTGCTGGAGATGGTGCAGAATACATCCTAGGATACTATCAGGTCCCATGGAAGCTGTGTTCTTTGCCTTGGACAGGCCCTGTAACACTTGATCTACTGAGATGGGGTGTGCGAGACAAGTACTGGGGATGTCAAAAGGAACTTTGGTGGGGACAGGGGAGTGAAGTTTGAGCTGACCCTATCTGCTAGCAGGTTGGCTAAGCCAATAGAATCAGTGTAAGTGATACTGTTAAGTACTAATTTGGAACACACATGGGCTTTGCCACTGCTGATTTAACTGACAAAGACTTTATGGTTTTCCTTTGTTATGGAGGCTACTTTCGATTCATAATTGGCATTGGAGGTTTACACTAGTGATCTAATTTGCTTGTTGAGGCTAAGGAGGGAGTTTTTCCCATTTGGAATTTGTTCCTTTTTACCGCTGGACAGCAGTTTTTTCCTTTTGTTGTAAAGCCTGTTGATACAGGATGTCCACCAAACAGGTTTGTGTTTCCTTGGGGAGCAGGTTTTAGTTCTACTGGGTATGGCCGAGTCCATGGAGCTGTACAGATGCTTGTATACTGCATTGGTGTACTATTCAGCATAGTTGTCTGCATCCTCTGAGCGGGGTGGTGGTGTGAAGCTACAGATACCCTCCCTTAGGAGGTTGTAATCAGCTTTTGAGAAGTTTTTTACCTTGATTACGGCTGGGGGGGGGTTCAGTAGGACAGAAACTTTGAATGAGACAGTATAATGATCTGATCTCATCAGAGAAGAACATACTATGGGAGTGGTTGCCCATTTTGATGAGAACCAAGTCCAGAATGTTATCTCCCCTTGTGGGAGATGAAACAAGCTGGTCTAGTGCATTAGAAATGATGAAGTTGTGGAATCACTGAGAGTGTGCATTAGTGCAAGAACAGTTCACCCAGTCTATGGTGGGGTAGTTGAAGTCACCAAGGATCAGGGTGATAGGGGGAACCTTTGATGGAGTCAAGTAGATCCAAGTAAGAGGAGTGGGTGTCCTGAGACATGGAGTGGGGTCTAGAGCTAGCTATAACTTGGATGGGTGTCTTGCAAACTGCCAGTTGTACCTGGAGTAGTTCCAGTATATCATGCTGGCAAACCAGTCTGCAGGTGTGCCTGTCCTTAATGAAGACAGAGACTCTAACCCCCCCCCCCCCTTAATCTTCCTGACATCATTTTGGGGTCAGAATGTGTGGAATGAGGTATAGCCTGGTAAGGCAGGGGTACTCTCTGCAGCCCTGAACCAAGTTTCCATGACCACACAGACATCAGCATCTTCCAGTGCAAGGAGGGCCTCCAGTGAGTCCACTTTTCAGGTTAAGACTGCTAGAATTAAGCAGCCTGACCTTCAATTTGCCTTTTGACAGATCTTTTATGTTGGAAGGTTTGTCTTTGGGATGTTAGCTAAAAAAGGCACAATGGGGGAGGTGAGAGCCTAGGCCTGGATCCGGAAACCCAGTGGTGACACGTGAAGGCCATTTCTGGCAAAGCATCACGGCCTGTCAAACATGTCACCCCAGGCAGGCAGATACTGGATCCCCTTAGAATGACACCAGAAACTAAGCCAATTGTTGAAGTCAATTATTTTTTGTTGGTATTGTGGTATAATTCTTGGTGAAGGTAGGATGCTGCTTAGGGATAGGGTCATACCTGCCTAAAGAGTTCAATCATGTCTCCCTTCATATAGTCCAGGGAGGAACGTCTCAAGTCATTCACACCAACATGTACAATGACAGAGTTGTACTTGTACTTGTTGTGAAGAGCCTTAAGTGCATGCATGATGTGCTGGATTCTGGCACCAGACAGACAACTGACCATGACCTTCTCCTTATCAAGCGTGGTGAGGGGTACATCAGTGTGTCTCACAATTGAGTCACCAATGACTAGTGCGTTTGGTTTATTGTTATGTCTTGTGGGCTGTAATGGTTTATTGTTTTGCCTTATGAGCTGTGTTTGTGAGACACTGGTGTGTTGTCTGCTATGTGTGATGTGTTTGGTGTTGTGTGTGGAATGTTTGCGTGTTTTGGAGGTCTCTGCTGTTCAGGTAAGTTTTTATTGAGGACCTTTGCATAGGTGTGTGTGTTGTGCTTGCCTGTGAAATGTGAGTGGTGTGGTGTTTATGCTGGCAAATTCCTCTTTCTCAGGAGTACTGACTGTGGCGTGAGAGAGCATGGACTCCAGGTTACTAATGTACATGCATTTTTCCCAGGTGGAAAAATTACGTGCTAGGAGAAGAGGGTTGTCAGTAAACATGAGACAGTTGCTACACTGCCACAGTATGCCAATGTTGACCAGGCTGGCAGGAGAAACTGATGGGAATTGTCCAGACAGTGTTCCGAATGCTTGAGTGGACAATATGGAGAGAAGGTTTTGATAAGGGTTTGTCCACAAGAGTGTAGACCACAGGAACCTTTTTAAATGTAAAGTAACTGGCCTGAAGCAGAAGTCCTTAAACCAAAGCTAAACTGCTTAGAATAATGGATAAATTTAATCAGGCTGCTTGCAAGCAGCTAATAAACGCAGCAGGATAAAAGCACTTGAACACTTAAGAGTACACAGCAAAAATAAGGTAATAAAGTATGAAGAACATGTTACAATCTGGATAGAGTCTGTTTGACTTTCCCTAAGTACCTGGTGCTTATGCCATACCTCTTCACATCGAGTACATAAAAGAGCTATATAGACACTGTAACACTGCCAAACCAAGGGCCAACCATAGGATCATAAGAGATTACTAGGTTACTGACCCGGAGGTCATTTTAAGCTTAGCCATTTCATCCCAGTGCAATACAACAGAAATGTTAGTCAATACCCAAGACTGTATTTAGAGATGACCGCCCATGTCCAGGAAGGCTGTGGGCTCTATCCCCTAAGAAGTCTATACGGAGTATAGTGACAGGGACTTTATTCGGTTTGTGTAAGGCATATGCTGGAGTCTCTTGATCTTTGTTAGAAACCTCTGAGGTCTCTCTAATTGCTGCAAGTGGTTAGTACAGTACATGCTAAACAGGGTGTATACTCAATTACGGGCCAGATAAGTGCTTAGTATAGGGGGTTATAGCTTCTTTTGCTCTCGAGGTGATGCCTGTACTAATCAAGTGTGCTACATACAAAGCTTTCTTTACTAAAGTAGACACATGGTGGTCAAAGTTAAGGTCACAGTCAACTTGTGATCCCATGAACTGCTACTTCTCCATACTGCCATCTGTTCTCACTATTAAGTTGCAGTTAAACATATGAATGGCACGGAAAGATTTTAAAGTTTCCTTTTGACCTCAACCAGTAATCTAGTCCGCTAGGTATACAAATTCTCTTCTGTACAGGGTGGTATCAGCTAATGAATTAAGATTTAAGCAGGGATTTAAAAACAGGCTTGAATGTCCACTTACATAATGAAACATTTTTTTTCTCCTCCAGCAAACTCTAACTGATCTGTTTTATCTTCTCAACCAACACCGCACAGCACCAACCTCCATCGTGAGTAGAGTCCTCCTTTTTAAAAAGGGATTAGAATTTTGTTGGCCACCACATTTATTACCAGTATAACTGAAAATGACATTCAAATATCAGCAGGCTGTAAAAGCACGGCCAAAACTAGCAAGGAATTTTCTTCATTAATGCTGCTAAATGAGCAATGCATGTAATCACACACACTGTTGCCTATAATGCTGTTGCCAAATGGGTTCAGTCAGCCACTCATCTGACCACAGTTAGTCTTCTGTTCGACGTGTGAGGATGTGGTTGCAGCCAAATATTTACATAAAGATAGCTAGCCAACAAACTTGTAGTGTGACCTCTCCACAGTGGTTCCTCAGGAAACAGATCCACTATTCAAAACCCAGTCAACTGTACAGTATTCAGAGTTACAACTTCTACACTACAGGAACAGGTTAATGCAGCTCACACAGTCTTCTTTCATAGGTTCATAGGTTAGTACTAGGCTAACTGCCCTTGCAAGCCATTGTAAGTCTAGCCAATTATCCATTGTGAGACTCAAACCCTACACCTTGTGTTTGTAAGGCAAACACCTTACCCATTAGGCCATCCTCCCAACCCCAACATGATAAACTGTTTGCAATGTTAAGTCCTTGCCTTATCTTAGATAACCCCATATGGTGGCTACAGAAATTAAATTTAAACAACAATCAAGACTGTGGCATTCTCTACTTAAACTTGACAGCCAAAAAAATGAAAGAACATACAATGTCTGTTAACCTAACTTGTGAATTCTGCTTACACTACCGTCTCTATCTACCTTTAAGTCCAAAGAATGTGTACTTTTAGCCAAAAACTGGACTACTTTTTTCAAATGTCTATAAATTGCAGCACTCCCAACTTGTGTATAATAAACTGTGTTCCTTCAGGAGTACTCTAAAATCATTTTCTAAGAACTACTGATGGATAAGGCAAGAATTTGTTGGCTGTGTAAGTGAAAATCAATGCTACTACCAGTTTACTGAAAACAAAAAGTACAGTTATACAAGTGTAATCATTGTAACAGTACATTTATATTAGAAGGGCCATCACTGTAATATTCTTTACTATAGAAGTCAGCTGCAAGTGGACGTTAACCCTTCTGGCCTGACTTAAAAAGCTTTCACAAATGAACTCTAGTCCTACCCAGAATATCTTTATGACATTCAGTTGTGTAATACAAGGGCATGACCTTTTTCCATTCTTTTTTGGATAACCTCTCTGGTTCCCTTTGTTCTTACGAATGGGGCTTACCTATGTAATCAACCAGGGATGAAAGGGAATATGAAGATGTACTGTATGTGCCCTGACAGTAGACTCATTCAGATGAGGATTATACTTTAGTAAAGACCATTCTTTGTGATAAAATGGCTGATTAGAGAGCCATTTGGTTTCCCTAATTTTCAAGCACTAACCTGATAAGAACACAAGTGAATAAAAGGGATGCACTAATCTGAGATGCCTGCTCCCTTACAACCCACTCAGAAAGAGGCAGGTGGCCTGTGAATGTTTCCTTCTATCTTGCACCATAAGACTAGGGAAGCTAATCAATGCAGAATATAGTTGGCGACCTGTACTGCATTTGTGATCCACATATTTCACGAAAAACTCTTACACTGAGAATACCTACTCAACTGTATTATCTTCATCACAAGGATCACTGATACAGCACCATTCATTACCTGTGCAAAGAGATATGGTAATGTATTTGCTGTAAGACTGTAGAGACAAAATTTACTTTGTAATGTTTGGAAACTGTTAAAACTAATGGTTCCGGTGAAAGTCTCTTACAGATACTCTCATTTGAAACATTGTTAAAGAACCCTGCAGTGGACCTTCTGGCTCCACAGCACAGAGAGACGAAGCTCTGATTATGACCTAGTCTATACAAGATCTATTACCAGTTCAGGTGCCTCCAGAGAGGAGGGAGGTGGCCCAGCCAACTCCAGCACTGGTTCCTAATGGAGACAGATGTATATCATGCAGCACTAGGGGCCAGGAACATGCCTGGCTCTACTAATTCATGCTTGCGCAATGGACTTCACAAGGCATGGACACATACCTCTCAACCTCTTAGCACAATAAACATGAACAAAGCCAAAATGAAGTGAGAACAAAGGAACTAAAATAGGGATGATTTTAAATATTGCTCTTATAAACTTAGAAAGATGATAGAATAATAGGTTTTGCATTAGGATGCATATTCTGAAGGATATGAAGACAAAAACTCAAAAGTCTGTCAATATTCAGTGACTCCAATACTCAAAGGTTGGACAGAAAAACGCATTTTATAAGGAACAGACTAAGAATTTGAAGCAAAAATCTGGGGAGGAGAAGTACGCATGGACAGGAATGTGCATGCCCAGAGGTAATGAAGGCAATAAAGTTTTCACATGGAGGAGTTAGACCTTAAAATGGGGAAAATCCTCATGGCTGCCTTAATGGTAACTGTGCCATGAATGGCTCTTACACATGGGAAGGGGAGCAAATGTGTGAACTGTGGCAGCTAAACAGTTTATAGGCCTGGAGGGGTCGATAAAGAATATACAAAAAAGAAAAGGCTCCTGGGCTGCTACTGCCATGCTGGATTGTTTCCATATTCTTATCAGTACTTCCAAAACTGTTCTAAGATGTTGAAAACAATACAGTATTCTTGAATAGTCAATTTAACGAGATTTGTTTTGACACTGGTCTGCCTTATTTACATTTTATAGAGGACAAACAGCTGATCAGACTGGTCTCCCTAGTTTACATGATATAAAGGTCATTATATGCCGATAAGACTGTCTGATATATTTCAGTCTTTCGAAGTAATACTTCTGCTGTTTAGATGCATCCATTAAATGTGACATCCTCTCAATTTGCTTTTGTATTTAGAATAAAGACACAAGAAAATGTATTCTCCAAAATCAAAAATTTAAGACAGACAGAGGCAATAGGTTTGAGTCACCTTTTTTACAAAAAGATTAAGGTCCCAAGGAGGAGGAGGAATATGCTTGCCTGGAAGACCAAGGTGAAGGACCCTTTTCAGTACTGGCCAATTGCAAAACGGATGGGTAAACAAAGAGAGAAAGACACCGCAACAGGTGACAGACGTACCCTTACAGGTGCCATAAATGAACTGCTGGGGGATAGCTCACCTAAATATGATGAAATGCAATGTTAATTTGCTTTTATTTATTTTTAACCAGGTAAGTGAAATGCTTCTTCTTTAGCCATGACTGTTAAGAGAAAAAGTTTTAAAACATACTATTATTTGTCTCTTTCTCCCATCTAGCAAGATGAATATGCTTATTTGCTGAAGTGTTGGTAAGAAAAGGTCATTGAACCGTGTTTATTAAAGATGGGCTTTAGCTGTGATAGATGTAGTTTGCTTATGAACTTGAATAACATCTGTTTTTTATACTTCTGAATAAGAGTTAATTTACTGAGGCAGGCTCTGGAAAATTCCAGCTACCACTGTGGTTTTGAGGTAAACGTTCTACACTAACTGTGGTTTTGAGGTAAAGCATTCTACACTAGCTGTGGTTTTGAGGTAAAGCATTCTTTTCTGAGGTAAATTGTGATCCTAGATGTTTTTCATAGCCAACTGTCAACTGTTAGAAATGTAACAAAAGCTATTTTGGCTAGTAACAGGAAAGTATAAAAGTTGATGTCAGTAAACAAGCTGATCAGATTGAGATCATCTTGGCCAACATGCTGCTGTAATCTGGTTAGCAGTTAATAAAGGAAATTTTCATCACCTGAGGCAGGTGTGACTCGCTTGAATTTTTTCTTCTGACATTTTGGTCCTTCGGACCGGAAACCTCTACGAAGATACGGATCAGACTGACAGAGAGACCAAAAAACCTGCACAGGTGAGGGTTTCTCATCTTAAGATTCCCTCGATGGAAAGCCCTCCGACTGATTTGTCGTTGGAAAGACGCCGGCCGCTCTCTGATCCCTATCTGAGGGACGGTTTCCGAACCAACAAGGGGAAACAGAGTCTCATCTGGTTCAGGTAGGATGAAAATACCTTTTTTTTCTTTTAATTTAATTTAACCATGTCGACAGGGGTTTTATTTTTAGTTAAGGGTTTTATTTTTAGTTAAGGGTGGGTAGGAATAATTATTAAGATTATTTTGTTAGGATTACCTGTTATTTTGTTAGGATCCCCGTTAAGATAGCCCCATTTTGTAATAAGCCCTGTAAAAATAATTTTGATACAGTCCTAAAATATACAGTCCTAAAATAAAAAATCTAGGAAAACATGGGTTCAAGTTGCTGCAAGTGTGAGAGTGATGCCTGTTTAAATGTTGATGCTAAGTATATGAAAAGTTTAAACAAAAATAATGTTAAATATTTGAGAAGTGGAAGTTGAAATATGATTTTGATGGTACACTGAATAAGAATGCCTGTGCAAAATTGATTAGAGATTTGAAAAGAGATGCAGGAACTAGAACTAAAAAGCAGAGACAATTGGGAGTTCCCCAAGCACAAAAATGGTTAGAAGAAGCAAACAAATGAGCTATAAAAGAAAAACAGTGTCAGGAAAAAGAGAAAATAAATCAAAAGGGATCACTGGTGCCAAGTGGAAAAGTAGCTTTATTTTTAGATAAGGAGGATGAGCACACAGTTTGTGCAGTACAAAGGCAGGCAACTGCCCCACCGTATGGTGAAATTGCTGCTGCCATACCGGGGGAACCTCGTCAATATCAGTCTGAAGATGTGGGATCTGTACAGCAGGGTGGGTTATTAGCTGCTCAAGGATATGTTGTGACCCCTCCAATTTACCCACAAATTCCCGTAGTACCTAAGGTTGCTTTGCAACAGGTAGACCAACCTATGCAATTAAGGTCAGGACCAGCAGGGCAAGGACGTTGGGCTATTAAACTTTCTGACCACTCAGAAGCTCTTCCCTTAATACAAGTTGCAAACCCACAAGCAGGAGATGTTGGACAAGAAACAACTATTTTAGTTTATCGTCCCTGGGCTAGAGAGGATATAAAACAGATGGTATTCCTCATCCCAAAGTTAATTTTCAAAAGTTTTCTGAGGACATAGTTGGTATGCGCTTAAGTTATCATCTAAATGGTTTAGAAGTAAAACAAGTTGTGCGACAAATCTTAGGTCCAGATTGGCACTTAGTTTGTGGTACTTGGACATGTAAGGCAGATGACGGCACTACATTAAAGCATAATTCTGGGGTGTTAGACACACGAGTCACTGATCTGTTAAAGAGAATTTCTGATAAGTGGCATCCAAGAGCAGACAGGACAGTAATAAATTAGTGCCTCCAAAATGATGATGAATCTGTAGATCATTATATTGTAAGACTGACAGAAGTGTTCAATAACCATTGTGGAATGATTCCGCAGGATCAGACTAATGATAGTCCATATGAACAGCAATTAAAAAATGCTTTTCTTAAAGGTTGTAAGGCTCCGATAAGTAGTTTTATTACTAAGCACATGGCAGATCACAGAACATGTAGACTGCAACCTTTGTTTGAATATGCACGACATGCTGAGCAACATTTTAATCTAAAAAAGAAAAAGAAAGTACAAGTGTTAGCAGTAGGGGATGATGGTGGGATATTCCTAGTACAGGATCAAAGGGGGCAAGGGCGCCGTGGTGGCATAAAAAAAAACGTGGGGGCCCGCAATGGGACAAGTTAAATGAATCAGGTGGACATTCAGCCTATAGGGAAAGGTTAAAATGTGGAGAATGTTTTAAATGCGGTAGACGTGGGCATTTCGCTGCCGACTATGAAGAGTGGCAACATCCCCCACAGCTTACGAACAAGGGCTCCGCATGACTATATGATAGTAAAGAAAGGCGCCATCTTCATTATGGGGATAGTGAAGAGGCAGACACTCTCTACGATGAATGTCAGAAACACTCTAATGGAAGGGCGGGATTGTGACTGTGAAGTCATAAACCTGGCAAATTTGGGTATTGCTATGCATCTAGATCAGAAACCCATGATAGAGTTTTTTGTTTGAGGGACAAAAACTGGAGTTTTCATGTGATTCAGGTGCATCGCGTACACTTTCGGGTCCAGCAGTTCTGCCTCCGAACTGCGAAACAGATGAGTTTGTCCTTGTAAAAGCAGCAAACGGGAAAATTTATAAGGAACCACTGTCTCATCCTCTACTGTTCACAGATCCACAAACAAACCAAACTGTTAGGTGTAGGGTAATTATATCAAAAGTTTGCCCAGTTAATTTGCTGGGAAGAGATTTGATGCATGTGTTTGGAATAGCGGCAATTCCCACACCTAAAGGTATTGAGGCAAAAAGGTTAGCGGATGGCTTAGTAGTACAGGGAGTACAAGACTTGTTTTACTGGTATAGCCTAGACTTGATTTCAGACGGCCCGGGGAGGATTGATACAGAGTCGATCAATCTAGCTCTAAGTAAATCTAGGAGCAGGTCACCGCAGGTTGTGGTGCACTTACATTGTACAATGTTCTATAAGGCCCCTGGTCCGGATAAAGAATTTGAAAAAGAATTCTTTAAGCACAAGTGTGCAAGGATAATTTTGAATTATATGTTTTGGGATACGCAAGGTAATACAGTAGTGACCTGTACTTTGACTAAGGAAATAAGTTCTTTATGTCACTCAAGTTATAGCCCACATATCTCAGTTACTAAAGCAGCGGGGACACATTGGGTAGATTTGGCGAAAAAGGTAACGATTTCGAACACAATGTCTGAAAGTCAGCTAAAAGATCAACAGATCCAGGTACAAAGATTAAATTGGGTGACTTGGGCACGACCAAGTGTGCACTTCAGGGATGACAAAGTAGAAGTGGCATGACAAATCCTCCTAACTCAAGAGGAAGATAGTGCATTAAGTGCCTTGCCTGTAGATTTATGGTCAAAAGGGAAAGGAGATGTAGGATTAATGAAAACAGCAGGTGAAGTTTGTATAACTGTAAAGTCAGGTTTTAGACCTCGTAAGCACCAATATCCACTAAGTAAGCAAGCAGAGGAAGGAATTAAACCAGTTATTGAACAGCTAAAACAGGTAGGAATTCTTGTTGAATGCCCAGATTCACCCTGCAATACTCCGTTGTTTCCTGTAAAGAAACCGGATGGGTCATGGAGGTTGGTTCAGGATTTACAAGCAGTTAATTCAGCTGTGATCCCAAAAGCACCGGTGGTCCCTGACCCCTATACATTACTTAATGATTTACTACCTCAGCACAGATATTTTTCTGTCATAGATATAAGCAATGCCTTTTTCTCCATACCACTACATAAGGAGAGTAGATTTTGGTTTGCATTCACTTTCCAAGGTAAAAGATACACATACACCAGATTGCCACAGGGTTATTGTGAGAGTCCGACAATATTCACACAAGAAATGGCTGCGAATTTAGCTCAGTTTGTTCCCCCAGAGGGAAGCCAGGTCCTGTTGTGCGTAGATGATATTTTATTGGCCTCACCCACGCAGGAAAGTTGTAAAAGGGGGATACCCTAACCCTTCTTAGTTTTTTAGCTGAGCAAGGACATAAAGTAAATAAAGAGAAGTTACAATTGTGGAAAGCACAAGTAAAGTACTTGGGTTATTTAATCTCGCAGGAAGGTAGACAATTGGAAAATAAAAGAAAACAAGCAATTCTTGAAGCACCTATGCCTACGACTAAGCGGGAGATGATGTCATTTTTAGGTGTGACTGTTTGTAGAAGTTGGATTCCTAATTACGCTGAAGAAGTAGGGCCATTGACCGCACTGATCTATGACACTCCCATGGCAGCTAAAAGTAATATACAGTGGACAGATAAGGCAATACAAGCATTTAATAGAATTAAGCAATTGATAGCAGGATCCTCTGTTTTGGATTTTCCGAACTATTCTAAGCAGTTTGTACAAATGGTTGATTGTAAGGGAGGATATATGACTTCGGTTCTGGTACAAGTACATGGGGATAAACAGAGACCGATAGCTTTTTATTCCTCCAGATTAGATCCTGTTGCAAGGGCATTGCCGCATTGTGTTCAAGCTGTAGTGGCAGCCGCCATGGCAGTGCAAGCCTCAGCATCATTAGTTTTGTTTCACCCATTAAAATTGCGAGTTCCACATTCAGTAGCTACTATACTTTTGCAAGATAAGATAACCTTTTTGTCTCCTAGTCGACATTTGTCGTGTATGACAGTGCTGCTGACACAGCCACATATGACCATAGAAAGATGTACTACTCTTAACCCGGCGACACTTTTGCCGACTCCAGAAGAAGGTACTCCACACGTTTGTTTTGAGAGCATTCATGACAAAGTACTTCCTCGACCAGATTTAACGGATATTCCGTTGGTAGATTCTGATCTTATTTTGTTCATAGACGGATCAGCAAAGAAGGACACTGTAGGAAAAACACCAGTAGGGTATGCTGTCACCACAGAAACTGACGTTTTGGAAGCAAAAGGATTGTCAAACATTTATTCTCCCCAAGCAGCTGAGTTAGTAGCTTTGACTCGAGCTTGTACCTTAGGGGAGGGTAACAAAAGTGACAATTTATACAGATAGTCAATATGCTTTCTCCACTGTACATGTTTTCGCTCAACAATGGAAGAATAGAGGAATGGTTACTGCGACAGGCAAACCAATAAATCACAGAGATTTAATTTTACAGTTGTTAGATGCAGTGCAATTACCACTTCAGATAGCAATATGTAAATGTTCCGCACATACTAACAGAAAAGATCCTGTCTCCAGGGGAAATGCTTTTGCTCATATGGCTGCAAAAAAGGCAGCTCAAGAAAATGATTTGCTTTTACATGACAATGATTTAGAGCCCGGACACCTCTTAGACTTAGAGACACTAAAAGTAATGCAACCACTGACAACACAGAAAGAAAAATGTCGTTGGGTGAAATATGGTATCACTCAACAGGATGCGTTGTATAGGGCATCAGATGGCAAAATGGTATTACCCTCAAACCTTTTTAGGTATGCTGCATTGGTTAGCCATGGACTTGCCCATGTAGGAGTACAGACAATGGTTCAAATAGTGTCTAAGGTGTTTTGGTGTAAAGGATTTTCAACTTATGCAAAGCAATTCTGTTTATTTTGTTTATTATGTGCAAAGTATCATGCTCAGGGGGGAGTTAAAAAATCTCAGCAGGCATTCCCTACCCCTCCATATCCATTCCACACACTCTGTATGGACTTTATTGAGTTGACACCTTCAGAGGGAAAAAGGTTCTGTCTAGTTATAATTGATGCTTTTTCTAAGTGGGTAGAAGCTTTTCCAGTAAAGCATCCTGATGCACACACAGTAGCAAAGCTTTTGACAACAGAAATAATTCCCCGATTTGGCCTTCCAAGGCGCATTTATAGTGATAATAGGTCTCATTTTGTAAACCAGATTGTGCAGAAGTTGGGTCAAGTGTTTCAAATTGATCTCAAGTACCATTGTGCTTACCATCCGCAGTCAGCTGGACTGGTGGAGAGACACAATGGTGTCCTGAACAGTAAACTCCGCACACTGATGGCAGAAGCACATAGATCCTGGACTGCGTGCCTTCCATTGGCACTCCTGTACATGCGAATCTCACCCTCCTACAAAGTACGTCCCGCAGTGGCAAGGATTGTTGCCAGCGGAACGTGAGGGGGGTGAGGATCTGGCGGATTATATGAAGAAGCTGCTAAATATCAAGTCTCTTGTAACCAATGACTCCTTTGCAGATTCCAGAAGTGAAACCTTGTTAAGCGTGACACCCGGGGACTGGGTGTGGATCCGAATTGTGAAGAGAAAGAACTGGTCATCCCCCAGGTGGGAAGGCCCATATCAAGTACTTATGTCGACACCTACGGCTGTAAAGATCGCAGAGAGGACTTCGTGGATTCATATCACCCACTGTAAAAAACTTAAGACTTTTCCTTCTACCATTGATGTTGGTCAGACTCCATCGGACCCCTGAACGCAAAGTCTGACTACAAAGGAAGGATGGCCATGTTCAACTGGTACTTGATGATGATTTTGGTGGCGAAAGTAAATATGTCCATACGAGAAGGAACAGTTGTGAGAGAAAAAGTAATGGTGGTGCTGCAAGCGCAAACAGGTGTTACTACTATGTTCAAGATAAACTTTGTGACGGAATTTTGGACTGTGCTAAATGGAACAGCAATGATTTCCTGACTCTTGCAAAATACTTGTGCAATAGAGACTGTGCGTCCTGGTCAAATGTTTGGTGGTCAACAAATGTGAACGGATGGGAAACAAGTGGTGCAGTGATACCAGAGAAAGATAAAAGCAGGCAACAAAGAATAAAAATTGTGCATTTCCAAGGTACTGAAGTAATTACTATAACCATCGTGTCACCACAAGAAAGTGATTCAGGAGTTTATGGAATTGGAGTGTCTCTTCCAATTGGAACTGATCCTTTGGGGACTTTCCAACTTAAAGTGCAAAGCCTTAAAAATGCTACAAGTGAAGCAGATTTTGCCTTCACAGAGGAAGAACAGGTGTTACTCGAGACAGGATTCGTACACCATAATGAATGGTTATCTTGGGTTAGATATGGTACCCGAGAGGCACATCGTGAGAACTGTGTTTCTTGTGCTGAAGGCAAACAGCAACTAGTGACAGTCCCATTGATGCAAGCTGAAGGTAATCTGACGTGTCTGTTAAAGCTATTCTTCAACAAAACCGAAGATAAATGCAAAGATGAAATCCAGCGTTTTCCAGTCATAAGCAAAGTTGAGAAACCGCCTACAACAATCTCTTATCCAGGTTCGTATATGTGCATTTTCAGAGATGGCACAGGAAAGAATTATGGAAATATGGGACAGAATTATTGCAATGTTACTGTGAATGGAAATGGGAATCCATTTCTAGAGAACCAAACTCATAGTTTAGCAGACGTTTGGTGGTTATGTGGAGACAACAAACTCAGATCAAGGCTTACGATTCCCTGGAAGGGAACTTGTGCACTTGCAAAGTTAATTCTGCTATTCTACATTTTCCCAGTTCCAGCAAGCAATTTCGTAAGAGAACCTGAAATAAAGCCGAGGTGGTTGAATAAGAGAAAAAGAGAGGCACCGAAGCAATCCTTCGATAGCAGTGACTACATCGATAGCATTGGCGTACCAAGAGGCGTGCCTGATAAATACAAAGCAATAAACCAAATAGCAGCTGGTTTTGCATACATCTTTGTCTGGATTCAACCCAATAAGAATGTAGACTGGATCAACTACATTTACTATAACTAGCAGCGTTTTGTGAACTATACTAAAGATGCATTGAAAGGTATTGCTGAACAACTGGAGGCCACTTTGCAGGTGGCATGGCAGAATCAAATTGCGTTGGATATGCTCCTGGCCAAGGAAGGAGGAGTTTGCAAGATGTTTGGGACTTTCTGTTGTACATATATTCCGAACAACACTGCCCCTGATGGGAGCATCACTCAAGCTTTGAAAGGTTTGGAGATGTTATCCGAAGAATTGGCAGAGAGCTCTTGAGTAAATAATCCCTTTACAGACTTTCTATGAACGTGGTTTGGAAAATGGAGTAATCTCATCAGCAGTTTCCTGGTGTCCGTCGGAGTCGCTGTGGCTATCGTGGTGGTATGTGGTTGCTGTTGTATACCCTATATCAGAGGTCTTCTACAAAGACTGGTTGATACTGCTGTTACGAAAACGATGTACCAGCAGTTACAACAGACTGGTGAAAGTGAATACATTGAAATGTGACTTTTGCAAATATTTTGAAGTTTAAAAGTTTGTCTTGCAAATGAAGTAATGTATGCAAAGAAAAACTTAGTCTTTACCATATATTGCTGAAATAAAAAAGACAAATAAAAGTGTTTTGAGGGGAGAAATGTTAAGAGAAAAAGTTTTAAAACATACTATTATTTGTCTCTTTCTCCCATCTAGCAAGATGAATATGCTATTTGCTGAAGTGTTGGTAAGAAAAGGTCATTGAACCATGTTTATTAAAGATGGGCTTTACCTATGATAGATGTAGTTTGCTTATGAACTTGAATAACATCTGTTTTCTATACTTCTGAATAAGAGTTAATTTACTGAGGCAGGCTCTGAAAAATTCCAGCTACCACTGTGGTTTTGAGGTAAACGTTCTACACTAACTGTGGTTTTGAGGTAAACATTCTACACTAGCTGTGGTTTTGAGGTAAAGCATTCTTTTCTGAGGTAAATTGTGATCCTAGATGTTTTTCATAGCCAACTGTCAACTGTTAGAAATGTAACAAAAGCTATTTCGGCTAGTAACAGGAAAGTATAAAAGTTGATGTCAGTAAACAAGCTGATCAGATTGAGATCATCTTGGCCAACATGCTGCTGTAATCTGGTTAGCAGTTAATAAAGGAAATTTTCATCACCTGAGGCAGATGTGACTCGCTTGAATTTTTTCTTCTGACAATGACTCACACCATACAGACAATGGAAAATATAACATTATATAAATGGACTACTTAGTCTATCTATTTCACAAGCATAATTCTCAGAGGTAGGTGGAAACTTGAATACTGAAAGAAAACCAATGCAAACAAAGGGACAACTGCAAAACTCCACAAACACAATGAATGGAGCAGAGATCTTACCAGGAAGACACTCTGCTGCCCTTCTGTAGCTGTAGTGGACACAATACTCTCAGAATCACAGCAAAAATGGAACCTTTCACTTCTGCCAAATACAGTTTCCTGGTGCTTGGTTTTCAGGACACACTCACCATGCGCAATACCTATTTAGAGAAACTGTCTCCAATATAAACTACGCTGAGAATATTCTGGCTGCTAGTCTAAGGATCCTTTCTGATTGTGAACAAGGTATGAAACTTTATTAGTGGTCCCTTGTGCCCAGCTGAACCATTTGAGAGATCACAGTTGTTTCATTTAGAGAGGGCCAACAATGTAAGTACTGATTTTTTGCTTATGATTAGACTGCCTTTTGAAGAAGAGGAAAGAAAGGATATTTGTAAAGAAGTCTCCCTGTCCAAATGAAGGAAAAAGACTTTCACTGTCCAAATTCCTATTATATAGGGATCTGACAGTGAACTTCTCTAAATGGCAAATTTCTTTTGATAAACACAGGGTCTATCTTTGGAGTTCTCTATTTCTGACTTAGGCAAGGAAAATCATGTTTGTTCAGTCTCAGTTTGTGAAGGACAGAGGGAGACCTGATAAGATTGTCCACCGGGAAGTTCTTATATGACAGTGGTGGAGAGCATTTGAAGGCAATGGATAAAGTGGGATGGTCAGAAAGAAACTGCAATGTAAAACTGTGACTAAAAGAAGGAAATGGGGGGGGGGTAGAAAAGTTTGTTATATAGAAAGGGATAAAGGTTATAAACGAACAGGGGATATTAGCTGCCAAAGGAAACTGCTGTTACATGGGTGAACAGCATGGCATTACTATGTGTGGTTTAGGTGCTGTTTTAGTAAGAGTTTGACGAAGGAAACTTTCATGGTCTGTTTTAGGTATGTTGGGATAGTGTTCCATTGTTTACATAAGTAATGAGAGCACAGTGAGTCACCTGATGAGTTATTAGATGTTTGTGTGATTACTAAGAGCTTAACTGGCTGAGTGAAAGTCTCTACCTGGAGAGCAGTCCTCCGTGGTCTCTTTTAATGGTGGACATTTTTCTGGTGTATATACAACACTATGAGCAGTAACAAGTAGTGAGTATGTTAAATAGCTGGAGAGCTCAAGACAGTTGAGTTGTTTCAGGGCTCTTCAGTGATAAGTCCAATATGTCAGGTTGGCAAAAAATTTGGATACTATGTTGCAACACATGGAGAGTTTATATAACTATAAGTGTAGAAGTGAGCTTTGTAAGAATAGGTGAGGTATACAAAAGGGATGGAAGGAAGATATGTAGATACTAGTATTTGTCATGAATCATAAGTTAGATAGAATTTGGTTCTACAGAGGAAGCCATGTTTCTAATATGTTTTTTAATGGTTTGTGATATGTGTTGGTCAAATTTGAGGTCACTGTCAATTGGGAACATCAGAAGTTTTGTTTGGATTATTGTTTAAATGTTTGTGTTGTTGCTGGATGAGATTATTTGGAATTATTGTGTTTTGTTTTTATATTGTTTAGGAGTGAGGAGCATAAGTTTTTTTTTTGTTAGGATTTAAAAGTAGATTTGCATCTTTTAGCAAGTTTCAGTAGGAGTGAATAATAAGTTATGTACTTACCCTAACATTCCATCTGTGTTGTCCATTTTCATTCTTCCTCAACTGATGGGTTCTAATCTGAGACTCTGATCTGACTCGGCCACTTCTACCAGATCATCGGACCCTAGAACTCTTGAGCTCCTCCCTTTACCCGTAATGCCCCACCAACCTAACGTACCTCAGATCGAGTTTGCTGCCCCTAGATATAAAAGAGCAATCTGTAACAGAACATACCAGAGGGAGAATAGAACAATTTGAGATGGAGCTCAAACAAGGAACAGAGAGCAGAAAATGAGGGGGCAGGTAGGTGGGGAGCTGAGGAACAATGAAAATGGACAACACAGATGGAACATCATGGCTAGTGCATATATTTTTAATCTGATGTTGTCTTTTTCATTCAGTCCTCAACTGATGGGATAGAGTTCAGAGCTACTATAACCCTGGGAGGCCTGTAAGGCAGGATATTCCGGAGCACTACTGAGCCAAATGCTGCTCTGTTTCTAGAAATCAAATCCAACTTGCAATGAGAGGGTATGGATTAGCCCAAGCTGCAGCTGTACAAATATTACCTAAAGATGCTTTGGACCAAAGGGTTGAAGAAACCACCACAGATCTTGTGGAATTGGCCCTAGTAGGTTTTGGTAAAGATAAACCCAATTTACCATAGACAAAGGTTATACAATCAGTCAACCATTTGGCCAATGTAACTTCAGACAATGGATTGCCTAATCTGTTAGGAGAAAAGGAAACAACTGCTCAGATTTCTTAAAGTCTTTGGTTCTACGAAGGTAGAAACAAAGTTGTCTATGCACATTCAAAAGATGCAACATGTACTCTCCTTTGTTTGAAAAATTTGGAAAGAAAACAGAGATTAATGACCTGTTTAATATATTTCTAAGAAGCTACCTTAGGTACAAAGGTCAGGTTAGTTGCCAATAACATCCTGTCTTTGTGAAAAATTAGATAAGGAGGGTTGGAAGACAGAGCCTGGAGTTCAGATACTCTTCTAGCTGATGTAATAGCCACTAGAAAAATGCTTTTCCAAGACATAAATTTTAAGTCAGCTTTGGCTGAAAGTTCACAGAGAGACTGAATTAAGACCTGAAACATTACGTTTAAATGTGTCTCCTTCTAAATTTTGAACTTTCAAAATGTCAACTTTTTTATGGTCGAGACCATAAGATCGAAGTTTTGAAACTTCGAACTGTTTAAATGGAGATTGCCGTACAGTGCGGAACAGTATATTAACCGTTTTCCTCACTGTAGTGCGATCTCGAAGTTGGTGTATTTAATTAGCAGGGGGTGTGGGGGATGCAGGGGGGCTTGCCCCCCCACCAGTAAAAACTTGAAAAAAAAAGATTTTTTTTTGTTTTTATATATATTTTTTTTTATTTAAAATGTTAAGTTTCAAAACTTTGATCTTATGGTCTTGACCATAAGAAAGTTGACATTTTGAAAGCTTGAAATTTAGAAGTAGACCCATTTAAATCTCAAGGGGGAGCAGGATCTTTTAATGGATGTCTACGAAAAAAAGCTTCCTTGAGAAAGGCCTTGCACAATTTAGAAGAGACTAATGTAGAGTTATCACCCATGTGTAAATTAGAAATGGCAACCAATTGCATCTTAAAATTTGAAAAACGAACTCTTTCATTAAAGATTGAAGCTAAAAATTAAAGGACCGCTGGTACAGGTGCTGATAAAGGGTCCAGATCTTTGCTAAGGGCCCAGAATACAAATATTTTCCATTCACTCTTATAAGTCTTTCTAGTAGGAGTCTTATGGGAAAATATCAAAATATGACTGACCGGAGAGGAAGACTGTCTGGAGAAATCATGCCTGTCAGGTGAGACAGGAGGTCTGGAATTGGATCCAGAGTCTGGTGGATGTTGAGGATGAGGCCAGAGGAATGGGAAACAAATCTGACAAAGTCAAAATGGTGCAATGAAGATAACTGTGCTCTTCAAATGAACAGCATTCAGAAAAAAATGGGAATTAGTGGTAAGGATGGAAAAGCATACAGGAGTACCAATCATGAACTAGAGCATCTCTTGGTGACTCCCCCGATGGAGGGATCATGGTGAAGAACCTGCTACACTTGTGTTGAGGGAAAGGCAAAAAGACTGCAGCATGGCTATCCCCACTGATGGAAAATTTTCTCCATCACACTGACGTCAAGAGACCAGTTGTAAGGCATCAGGATGGACCTTAGTTTGTCTGCAATCACGCTGGATTTCCTGGGATGTGTATTGCTATTAGAAAGAGAATGGAAGAGATTGCCCATGGTAACTCTCTCATAGCTTCTCAACAAAGAAGGTACAATCTGGTTCGCACTTGTTTTTGATGTCCTAGACTACTGACATACTGTCCATCTGTATAGCAATTGCTCCAGATGGGAGAGTGTCTTGAAAGGTCTGTAACTCTGAGGACAACTATCATATCCAGAACACCAATATGCATCTTGGACTCTTTGGGAGACCACATACCTTGGGCTGTCCTTCCCAAGTAGTGCTCCCCAACATGAGCTAGGAGGAGTCCATGCTCACAGTGGCCTCCGGAAGGAGAAAAACAAAGGGCTGGCCTTCAAGGAGCTGGTGTGAATGAATCCACCAGAGAAGATATATTTTGCATACTCGAGTGACCTTGACTGGCACTGATAATGGACGCTGGAGAATGGACCACTGAGTCAACAGAATCCATTGAAGGATTCTCATATGGAACCTGGCCAGTGGAACAAGAGTGATATTTGATGCCATGGAATCCAAAGCCTGTATCAGTTGAGGTAGAAGAGATGAATTACAATGTGTTTATCCGAGTAGAAAGAAGAGAGGCTATCTGGTTGACTGTATCCAAACAAGCACCCATGAACTCCAGACTCTGAGTTGGGGTGAGTTAAGACTTGTTGTAACTGACTGTTATTGCTAGATGAGAACACAACTGTAGCAAGTAATCCCTTGTTTGTAGTAAATCGATACCTGGTTGGGGGAGTAAGGAGCCAGTCACCACAAATGGAAACACCCTGAATCTCAGCAGTCTCAAGTAAGCTGCTACCACTGCCATTCATTTGAAAACCCTGGGGGCTGTGGTGAGACCAATGGGCAGTGCTCTGAACTGGTAATGACTGGCTCCCAGCCAGAAGCATAGTATCTCCTGGAGTGCCTGTCCATTTTGACATGATAGTACATATGTTGAAGTTCTGTTGAGCAGATTCAATCGTCCTTTTCCAGCAGAGGCAAAAAGGATTGAACTGTGACCATTTGAAACTGTATACTGAACAAACTGATTCAACTTGCTGAGATCCAGAATTGGTCTCAAGTCCCCTGTCTTTTTTAGCACTACAAAGAATCTTGTGCAAATTCTGGACCCTCTCTGGTCTGGGGGAACCTCTTGGATTACTCTTTTTCTAGCATTTATTTTTACTTCAAGAGATGCTGCTTCCCTCTGACTGGGTGGAGAATAGGGTATTTTCTTCATAACTGTGGGAAGGGTTAGGAGAAATGGTATGGTACAACCTCTGGATATAATCCTCTGCACTCACAAATTGTATGTGATAGATAGCCAGGCTCTCTGGTGGAGGGGTAAATGCCCCCAAACTGCTTCCAGAGAGGGACAGTCAGGCTTTGAGCACTGATAGGGCCTAACAAAGAAAGAATCTTTAGTTTTGTGGACCACCTTTACTGGAAGGACGGCGTCTTCCATTTGAGTTCCCTCCTCTGCCCTTGGGGGAACTATCTCCAAATGAATCCTGGAAAGGACCTTGTGACTTCTTAAACCACATTTCTCTGCCACTACACTGGTTCCTAGAGAAAGGTCTTTGAGGGTTAGAAAAACGTACACCCATGGCAGACAGGGTCTTTTTCCGTCTTGCTCACAACTGGACAGTGTGCCCTTAACCTTGGGGCCAAACAGAAAAGATCCATCAAAGGATGTACTGATGAATAATGACTTAAATAGTTCCACACCACCACATAAGCACATCCAGGCATGTCTTCTGATGGCTATGTCTGAACCCACTGCCCGTGAGATACCTTCTGCAGCATGGGAGATCAATCTCATGGATGCATTTCAGATAAATTGCATGGTGGCTTACTCCAAGGAGATTCTGTCTCCATCCTTGGAGGACATGGACCCAGAAAGAGATTTGAGAAGCTCCATGATGAAATCTCTTTGCAGTCTTGTAAACTGTGTGACCTAAGGGAAAAGGTCGCTGAAGCACAAACATGCTTCCCAAACTGCCCAATGCCCTAGACTCTTTATTAGTTGGATGCACAGAAGAAATCTGTACTGCTAGTTCCTTTTTTGTAGCTGCAGCCACAACCATGGCATCAACCGGTACTCCCTTGTTCTAGCATGTACAATCTTTACAGGGTGCAAGAATTTTATCTGGTCTTTTAGGATTTTCTCAACAGTGTCCGACTCCATCCACACCCACTGAGAGACTAAGTAAATGAGCTCATCAGCTGGGGGGTGGTGGTCACCCAAGATGTAGAAGGGCCAGACCCAAAAGCTTCTAGGAACACCAATTCCTCCTGGGAAATGGTATTGGAAGACCCACTCCCGTTTTTGTTTCAAGAAGTCCAGGATCTCTCCAAAGGAGGCATCATCAGGTGGTGATCTGGAGGACTCCTTCCCCTCATTAAAATCAGTATCCTCTGTGAAAGATTCCTGGGGGATTCTAAGTGCCTCCTCTTGCATGTCCTCTTTTGAGGGAATTCCTCAGTGGGGGTGTGTCAGAAGAGATAACAATGCCCTGATGGACTTGATTGGTGGCTTGCTCGGGTTGGCTGTCCCAGTGGAAGAGATGGTTGAGGCTCAGAACACAGAATAGAATGAGACAGAGACGTCTGATCTGATGAGGGCAAGGATGTCTGTTCTCTAGTTATATAAAAAACCCTCTCCACAAACCCAAAAGCACAATGCCTAGGAGAAACAGAAGTTGACAGCTCCAAAGCAAGAACCTCTCAGATTTTTGGCTCCTGCAACCCCATCAGCGACCACCTGAGGAGGGAGTCAGACCTGAGCTATTCAGCACTGAGGCTCCAAAAGCTTCAGGAGTCCACATCAAGCCCCCAGATCTGGCACTGATACTTCAGCTCCAGGAGTCCTCAGACTCAAACACTCAATGCCGGTCTGCAAACAGGAACTGTCAGAGTTGAAGAACAAACAGTCTTCAGACTTGAAGTAGACACCGCTAAGGGATCCCAGATCTGAAGGGTCTGAAACAGAAGGATGACCAGAGAAAGAGATATCAGAGGGAAGTAGACAGACACCTGCTCCTAGGCCCAGAAGGGGTTGGAGCCAGGAGGACCCTCCATCAGTAGCTGGGCTCTGAGAAAATTTCTCATCATCCTATTGACTTCAACTTCAGAAATGCTTCTAGAGGATCAAAGAGAGGATACAGTGGATGGAGGTCTTCAATGCCTTTGAGACAGCTCCTTTAGGAATAGAGAAGAGAGCCAGGATGAAATCAGATCCATTGAAAATGGTGGGGTATGGATCTGTGGAGACCTTGATTTTTGAGTCATCGGATCTGAGACTGATGGATCCAACTTTTTCTGAATATTGGCAGGAGGCTCAGCTGAAGGAACCAAAGCTGCAGTGGAGGACTGATCTGGAGAAATTTTCTAGGACACCTTGCCCTTAGAGTGACAACTTTTTATTTCTCTGACTTTTTAGAGAATGTTTGAACCCCAACTGCCAAAAAGGAAGATGTAGAGGGCAAGAGACAACTAACTTGTTCTTGCAGTCTCTGTCAAGGCCCTAAAATTAAATCTGAAGCAAATACCGCAGTCAACATCAATATGTGCCAGACCCAAGCAATACACACATTCCCTGTGGGTATCAGAATTTGGGATCTTATGCCCACAAGAAACACACTTTTAAAATCTAGAGGTTTGACTGACTTCTTAAAACTGTTACCAACAACACGCAGCTGAATACAAAAAAGTACTAAGAAATATCACCCTAGCAAAATCTAAAAGGACACAACCTAATTATATAAACAGAAAAAAAATTATTTTTTGGGAAGGAAATCAGTGAAAGGAAGAAAAAGAGAAAACAAAACTACCAACGATGGTACACTAGTACTGGAAAGACTACAAAAGGATAATAGCAATGGTAACAAGAGAAGTACTGAAGAAATGTCGCTAAAAGGGAAGGAGAATTGGCTAAGAACACTAACATATGGGAGGGAGGAAGAAGAAAGGTAGTATATAAAAATTAACTCACTCACAAACACCAGCAATAAGGAAAAGTCCAAAGATCGCTCAAAAAATGCCGAAGAGCTAGGAATCCATATCTGATACCAATGGTGACAAACAAGATCTGAGGTATGTTACATTGGTGGGGCATTATGGGTAAAGGGAGGAGCTCAACAGTTCTAGCATCCAATGATATGGTAGAAGGAGCTGAGTCAGATCCAAGTCTTGGATCCAAACCCATCAGTTGAGGAATGAATGAAAATGACATCATCAGATAGAATACTGGGAGATTATCCTGAAGGTGTTGGGAGTGATGTGGCTCCACATATGGGGGATAAGGCTTTAGCATATTCAACTAAGCTAGCGATCTAAGAGGCAAAATACAGTTTGTATATAAAAATGTTAAATAAGTGGAGGTCTAACACTGATCCTTTTGGGATGCTGGCAGTGACTTGAATGAATGAGGAGAGATTTTGTTTCTATTTGACTGCTTACTGCCTGTCAGTAAGACAGCTATGTAACCATGAAACAGAGGGCTGAGTGAGTTGATGGGATATGGGGGACAGATGCATTTCTTTTATACAGAGGAGTTTACTCACCATTGTGATGTTACACTTGCTTTGAGCATTCAGATATGGAGTATATAGTCTGAGGACTGTCTGGTTTTATGAAAGGTTTCTGGTGTTACCTAATGTCTGGTGAACCCACAAAAGGAAACCAACTAAAAATAACCAGTAGACCCAAAGAGGCAACGTTTCAAAAAATAGTCCAAACGTTGAAGTTGATAAAACGCTGAAATTAGTAAAAAGCTCTCATGAGACTGGAATCACAAAATTCTGTTCCGTTTATTGTTACAAAAACTTTAAGTGCTGGAGTAAAATACACTTTTCGTCGCCCAATACTGAGCAACTTCCTCAGAAGACAATTAGAACTGCAGTTTGTTCCTTATATTAAAACCCTATGTTAATTGATTAATTATTTAATAGATCAAACGTTCCTTAAAAAAACTTTGTTTGTTTGTGGCTACCTAATACGTACATAGTCTCGTGTTAATGTGCTTTAACTTGAATAAATTCATCTATGTAAATACAATAACTATATTTATAATTGAAGAGATTATACAAATATAAATAACCTTATTGTTCTCGGTTAGTTAAAAAATAAAGGCACATATACCTATATTATGATCTGTTAAGAAGTATAACAATTATATAGGTGTAAAAATATTAGTAAGCATATTCTGGCTAGTGTGAATCTATGTTATAAAAATACAAATAATAATATTCACCATTTAAATCTCAATTTTCAAGTCGATACAAAGTTCATCCTTTTAAAAACTCATCATTTTAAAAACTCATCATTTTAAACTAATCATTTTAAAACTAATCATTTTAAAAAAACATCCTATCAGAAACTCACTATTCACAAATTAATGACAGGAAAAAAAAGCATACTTTAATCCTGGAATCTAGAATGCTACTAAAATAAGAAAATCACTAAGAACCTATGTTAAAACTTTATATAGGTCCTATAAAAGATTATATATAGGTCATATAAAAAATCCCATATCTAGATGTAAAAAATCCCATAACTAGATGTAAAATGAACGATGCGGCTAATAAAACTCCCTACCTGAATGTCACAATGGATGAGCCCCTATAAAAAATATAAAAAAAATATATATATAAGTGCACAATATTTCTAAACCCACAAAAGGAATTCACACTTTTTGGTAATGATTAACAGTACTATTTTGTTTCCAGGGCCTGCAGACACTGATCCCATATATTCATAAGCCATCAGTATAGTTTTCTCTTGTGCTATACATTATTGGTACCATCAGGAACAATGATGATCTCTAGCTTAGTGCTTTCAGAAATGTTCAATCTGACATACGGGCATAAAAATGCCCCAGATGTAGAATTTTTCGCAGGAGCAGAACACACTTTGCATCCATTAAGTCCCCACAGGAAGATCTTCAAGATAGTAGGTTTTAGGCTGAATATGACATGCTCAAAGAAATTAGGCTTGGAAGGCAGTGAACTGCAGGGCCATCTGCAACTGCACTGAGGTGGATAAATCAAGCAAGCATCTAGACAGGTGGAAAAAAGAAGTTATGTCTTATCATAACATTCCATCTGTATTGTTGATCCTCGTTCAGTCATTACGCATGGGTATCGGTTCCAAGCTTGGAACCGAGCCAGCCAATTTCCAAGCTCGCATCAGCTTCAAACTCTTACTCACAATCCCCTCTCCCTGTTATCTCAGATTGAGTTTGCAAGTTAAAGAAGGTAGAGGCTACCTCTGGTCAAATAACCTAAGAGAACCGGATGGTGAGATCCACTAGAAACCACAGGGGGGGGGGGAGGAGGGAGGGTCGTAATGACTGAACGAGGATCAACAATACAGATGGAATGTTATGGTAAGACATAACTTCTTTGTCTGATATTGTTAATCCCCGTTCATTCCTTATGCATGGGACAGAGTCCCCAGCTATCTCTATTCCTGGAAGGCTCTCATGGAAGGACATCCCTGAGCAACATAGGACCGAAAGATGCTCTTCCCCTGGAGGCCAAATCCAATTTGTAATGATTGATGAAGGTATGAGGCATACCCCAAGTTGCAGCTGCACAGATGTCATGTAAAGAAGCTCTGGCATGGAAGGCAGCAGAAGTTGCCACCTTGTTGAATGAGCTTTCATGGTAGTAGGCAACGAGATATTATGTTGTGTGTAAATAAAGGTCATACAGTCCTTCAACCATCTAGCTAATGTGACCTTAGCAACAGCAGATCCTAATCTAGGTCCAGAAAAGGCCAAAAATAACTGGTCAGATTTATGAAAGGGTTTAGTCCTGTTTAAGTAAAAATGGATTTGCCTGTGTATATCTAGGGTATGTAGGCAATACTCTCCTCTGTTTGAACGATTGGGAAAGAAAACTGGCAATTCTATGGCTTGATTAATGGACATTTCAGAGATCACTTTAGGCAGGAATGATGGATTAGTTCTCAGAGACACTCTATCGCTACGAAAAATCATGTATGGACTCTTGATACATAAAGCTTGAAGTTCAGAAATACGTCTGGCAGAAGTAATAGTGACCAAAAACAAGGTTTTCCATGACAAATACTTGAGTTCGCAAGAAGAGGCTGGTTTGAAAGATGCCATTGTCAGAGCTTGTATAACTAATGATAAATCCCATGGTTGAATAGGTTCTCTAAAAGGTGGCTTCAGATGAATCACACCTTTTATGAAGGTCTTGCACAATTTATGGGACATAAGAGAGAAATACTGGACACCCTCATGAAAATTAGAAATTGCAGCCAAATGAACTCTAATGATAGAGGCCGATAGACCCGAATGAAACAGGTCGGTCAGATAGTCTAGTATTAACGACATTGGTGCTGAAAATGGGTCTACTTGTTTATCTTTCAGCCAACAGGTAAATCTTTTCCACTTGCTCAGATAAGTAATTCTAGTGGAGGACTTATGAGAAGCAATGAGAATATCACGTACTGGTAAAGAAAGATCATTCTGCCTGGCAATCAGGGGAACTGGAGTAGCCAAGCCAATAGCTTCAGGCTGTTCAAGTTGGGATGAATCAGGTACTGTGGGTGTGAGATCAACTCCGGGGTTGGATGGAGAATCCATGGTCGATCTAGTAGGTGAGGCCAAAGGAAGTGGAACCAAATCTGTCGAGGCCAATATGGTGCTATGAGGATCACCTTGCTCAACTGCCAGGCTTTTTTCAGAAACTGGAGAATGAGGGGAAAGGGTGGAAATGCATAAAGAAGACCCGAGGGCCAATTGTGGACTAGAGCATCCCTGGGTGACTGTCCCGGAGGGGGAATCAGGGTGAAGTAGTTGCTGCATTTGTAGTTGGTCGGGGATGTAAAGAGGTCACAGCAAGGACAGCCCCAGAGGTGGAAGATCATCGCCACTATCAAAGGATTCCGGGACTACTCGTGAGGTTGAAGAATGCACCTGCTGAGTCTGTCTGCTATCACATTGGAACTCCTGGGAATGTGCGTTGCTAGAAGAAAATGGTTGGTAGCCATTGCCCATTGCCATATCCTCATGGCCTCTCGACAAAGGGGGTAAGACTTGGTTCCACCTTGCTTGTTGATGTACCAGACCACTGCAATGTTGTCTGATTGAATCGCAATTGTCCCAGACTTCAGCAGGGGATGGAATGCTTGCAACGCCAGAAGCACCGCCCTCAGCTCTAGAACATTTATTTGCAGATGGGCCTCCAGCTGGGACCGAGTGCCTTGGACTGTCTGTCCCTGACATAGTCCCCCCACCCCATCAGGGAGGTGTCCGTGGTCACTGTGACCTTGGGTTGCTGGGGGGAGAAGGGGAGAGACCATTGTGAGAGATTGTGTGTCATCCACCAATTTAAATCCTGTTTGTAGCTGTGGGTTACTCGAATCATGGCTGAAAGAGGATGCTGAAAAGGATACCACTGGGTGAGCAGTAGCCACTGTAGAAGCCTCATGTGAAGCCTGGTCAGGGGAATAATGGTGATGGAGGCTGCCATGGAACCCAACAGCTGTAGAACCGAGTGAGCTGTGGATTTTTCCTTTGAAAGGATTGGAATTAGTTGTTGCTTTATCCTTAGAATTCTGTGCTCTGGAATAGCAGCTCTGCAGTTTTTTGTGTCCAAGATAACCCCTATGAATTCTGTCGACTGAGATGGGGTGAGACTGGATTTCTGCCAGTTTATGGTTATGCCTAGCCTTTGAACAGCGAGGAGAGAGTATGCCAGGGATTTTTCCCAGTAGATGTCTGGTGGGGGTGGAAATGAGCCAGTCGTCTAGGTATGGAAATACCTGGAATCCTTGAAGTCGCAAGTGAGCTGTGACAACTGCCATGCAGTGTGTGAACACTGGGGGCTGTAGAGAGTCCGAAGGGCAGTACTCTGAACTGGTAGTGACTGGCTCCCGCACGGAAGCACAGAAGTCTTCTTGATAGCCTGTCCACCTTTATGTGGTAGTACGCATCTTGAAGATCTATAGAGCACATCCAATCATCTTTTTCCAAAAGCGGGAGGATAGACTGTATTGTGACCATCCGAAATTTTTCTATTCTCACAAACTTTTTCAATACACTGAGATCCAAAATTGGTCTCCAGTCCCCGGTTTTCTTTGGCACCAAAAATAGTCTTGAGTAGAATCCGGATCCTATCTGGTCTGTAGGGACTATTTGGATGACTCTTTTTCTTAGCAGCTTTTCTATCTCTAGTGCTGCTTCTTCCCTTTGACTGGGTGGAACATCAGGAAGATTTTTTGAAGGGATGGGCAAAGATCGAAGGAGATATGATAACCTCTGGTTATGATCCTTTGTACCCAAGAATCGGTGGTGATGGTAAGCCAGGCAGAAGGGTACAAGGAGAAACGTCCCCCAACCACCTCCAGAGGAAAGGAGTTGGGCCGCTCTTCAGGAGCACTCACAGGAATGATCAGAGAAAGAATCCCTGGAACCCTGGTTGCGCAGTTCCCCTCTGCCTCGAAAGGAGCATCTTCCCTGTGAGTTTCTGCCTCTGGGGGAGAACTCGGCCTGTGTGTCACAGAAAGGATCCTGAGATTTCTTGAACCATATCTTCCCACTCTTTTGGTTTCGGTAGAAAGCACGTTGAGGGGAAGAATAATGGACACCTATGGCAGAAAGGGTCTTACCGTCCTGTTCACATTTGGCCAGTGTGCTTTTAACTTTGGGATCAAACAATGAAAAGGGCTCAATGGGGACATTAAGAAAGGAACACTTAAAGGGTTCTGTGAAGTTGCACAAGCGCATCCAGGCGTGTCGTCTCAAGACCGCAGCTGAACCTGCTGCTCTAGCTGCTCCTTCTGATGCGTCAGATATCAGTCGCATAGAGGAGTTAGATATAGATTCAATGGTGGCCAGCTGAGAGGCCACTTTGTCACGGACCTCATCAGACACGGCACCAGCCAAGGTTTCAGAGAGCTCAGAAAATAGATCCCTTTGAAGCCTGGTGAAATGGGTCATATAATTCAGGGACCTGACAGCAAAGGTCGCTGAAGCAAAGGTGCGCTTCCCTATCCTGTCCAGGGCTTAGGACTCTTTGTTAGGTGGATGGACAGTCTGGCTTTCTTCTTCTGCCAGATCCTTATTTGTTGCAGCCGCCACCACCAAAGCATCCACAGGAAGACCTCTGCACCAATGGGGATCCGAAGCAGGAGGGACAAGATCATATCTGGCCTCCGGGGAATAGCTTCGACATTATCAGGAGCCTTCCAAGCATGCTGCACGATGAGCCAGACAAGTTCATCAGCAGGTGGAGTAACCCAGGAGGTAGGAGGCCGGGTGCGAAGGGCCTGCAGGAACACAGATTCCTCAGAGGTTGGATTAGAGGACTGCCAATCACCTCTCTGTTTCAGGATTTCGAGGATATCGCCAAAGGATACCTCAGAGGGTGACCGAGGGGATTCTTCCTCCTCATAGAAATCTGTGTCTTCAGTGAGAGACTCCTCTGTGGAGTCCATGTGCTTCCTCTTACACAAATTTTTCCAGTGGACCTCCTCAGTGGGAGAAGCTGGAGAAGACAGCGGAAAAGGGGATTCCTGAGGGAATATGCCCTGCGGCCCTTGCACCTGGAGTCCGCTAGATGCGACTTGTGGAACCAGTGTACCAGAGGAGGGCGGAGGTATAGACAGCCCAGTATCACCAGCAGCAGCAAAAGCCTTCTCCATCAGTTGGATATCAGTCGCATAGAGGAGTTAGATATAGATTCAATGGTGGCCAGCTGAGAGGCCACTTTGTCACGGACCTCATCAGACACGGCACCAGCCAAGGTTTCAGAGAGCTCAGAAAACAGATCCCTTTGAAGCCTGGTGAAATGGGTCATATAATTCAGGGACCTGACAGCAAAGGTCGCTGAAGCAAAGGTGCGCTTCCCTATCCTGTCCAGGGCCTGGGACTCTTTGTTAGGTGGATGGACAGTCTGGCTTTCTTCTTCTGCCAGATCCTTATTTGTTGCAGCCGCCACCACCAAAGCATCCACAGGAAGACCTCTGCACCAATGGGGATCCGAAGCAGGAGGGACAAGATCTTATCTGGCCTCCGGGGAATAGCTTCGACGGTATCAGGAGCCTTCCAAGCATGCTGCACGATGAGCCGGACAAGTTCATCAGCAGGTGGAGTAACCCAGGAGGTAGGAGGCCGGGTGCGAAGGGCCTGCAGGAACACAGATTCCTCAGAGGTTGGATTAGAGGACTGCCAGTCACCACTCTGTTTCAGGATTTCGAGGATATCGCCAAAGGATACCTCAGAGGGTGACCGAGGGGATTCTTCCTCCTCATAGAAATCTGTGTCTTCAGTGAGAGACTCCTCTGTGGAGTCCATGTGCTTCCTCTTACACAAATTTTTCCAGTGGACCTCCTCAGTGGGAGAAGCTGGAGAAGACAGCGGAAAAGGGGATTCCTGAGGGAATATGCCCTGCGGCCCTTGCACCTGGAGTCCGCTAGATGCGACTTGTGGAACCAGTGTACCAGAAGAGGGCGGAGGTATAGACAGCCCAGTATCACCAGCAGCAGCAAAAGCCTTCTCCATCAGTTGGAAAGCTGGTCCACCCGAAGAGGAGTGTATGTCTAGGGCAGGGGTCACTCCTCCCCTAAGTGGCTCAGCCTGCCGACCCGGAGTCCCTGGATGGCTGTGGAGCAGCAAGCTATGAGTGTCACAGCTGACATCCTGGGTGATAGCAAAATTTTCCTGCCATGAAGGTAACTGCGGTTCCTTAGTGAGATCCATAAAGGGGACTGCAGAAGGGGAAGACTGTGCTATATCCATGGACTTCAAATACAATGAAGGAGGAGAATAAGAAGGGGTCTTTGGAGATGGGTGATCACCTCCCAAGAAAGGATAGTTCCTGAGGGGTGAGATACCTCTGGCCAAGAGTACCTGGTCCACAAGACACAACACATCATGTTCGGAAAGGCTTCTAGTGGACCTCACAGAGACTGAGGGAGAAACAGGCCTGTCCACAGAAGAGGCAGACTTGGTGCCTATCTCATCTGACTGCACCGAGGACAACGGTGCCGAGAAATACTGGACTACGGCTGTCTGCACAGAAGAAGTCATCGGTGCCGAGATCATTGTCTGCACCGACACAGGGATTGGTGCTGAAGTAGTTGTCGGTGCCGAAGTGGGAGTCGGTGCCGAAGCTGGAACCAACAAAACTGGAGTCAACAATAAAGGCCTCGGTTCTGAAGAAGATCTCAAAACTGACGCAATCAAGGTCTGCGCCGACTGAACAGTCGGTGCTGATACAGTTGGGATGGTCTGAACCGAGGAGCCCCTCAGTGCCAATATATAGAAGGCTGCAGGAGAGGACGGAGTCGAAATCACTAATGGAGCCGAAGGCCTCGGTGCCAAACGTCTAGGCACCGAAAGCACTAGGGCTGACTGAGAGAGCTCCGGAGCCGAACATTTAGCCTTTTTAGGTTTTGGTTGGTGGGAGTCTCCAGCCAGGGACGAAGGCAGGATTTAGCCTTAGTAGAAACATCCATTTTCTTATGGGCTTTAGGACGGGTTGAGACCACCAACCCAGAAATAGCCTCTGAAAAGGGAGATTTTAGAAGTCCCTTCAGTATCAACTTGTGTTTCCTTTCTACCAAAGTTCTATTAGAAAAGTTCTCACAAATAGTACAGGGTAGTTCAACAGATAAATGGGAAGCTCTCAAACAATAAACACACAAAGAGTGTAGGCAGTTTGTGTCCACAATCAGAGCACCGCTTAAACCCCAGACTACCTTTTTTTATCTGCCATATTAATTAATAGAAAAGTACCAACAATGCTACAAGAGAGTACCCAAAGGTATGAGAAAGAAAAGGGAAAAAGATTACCAATGATGGTAAAGAGAAAATACCTCGCAGTAAAAGTAGTAAGTAAAAAACAAAAAAAACCTGAGGAAAATATGAACGCTAGATGTGATAGGGTAAGAGACAATAAAATATCAACTTTTCTGACAGAAAAGTAATTTGTAAAGCAATTAAACAACAACTGACTGTACTTAGCTCAAGAGAAGTAGCTTGACATGACCGGATGGCAACGCGGCAGAAGAAATCTGAGGTAACAGGGAGAGGGGGACTGTGGGTAAGAGTTTGGCTCGAGAGTCTGAAGCTGACGCGAGCTTGGAAAATGGTCGGCTCGGTTCCAAGCTTGAAACCGATACCCATGCATAAGGAATGAACGAGGATTAACAATATCAGATTATGAATTATCTGAGTTCTGAGATGAGTGAATGCTATGACCAAATATTTGGTAGGTGTATGTAGTGGAAGGAGATGAACTGGCAGTGCGCCAGCCCTATTATGAAGCGGAGGAACTGATGAGGATCTTATGGATAGGAATATACTGATAAACATTCTTCATATAATCAAACAGTCACCAGTATTGCATTTTGTATAAGCAAAGGGAAAAAGCGTCTACAGCGTTAGCAGTCCAAATTATGTAATTAAAAAAAATGATTTACACTGTTTAAGTCCAGGATGCATCTTGAACAACAATACTTCTTTGGAACAAGTAAAAGTCTGGAGTAGAACCAGTTTCCTTGTACCTCATTAGTGAACAATTTTTACCACTTCTATGTTTCCAAACATAAAAATGATAAAATCGGTTGTGTTGTTTCTTTTTGTCTAATGGGACAAAAGGCATTACTAGAAAGTGACAACAGTTCTGAAATCTATTTTGTACCATGATGTTAGTCTCCTTTATTCATCTGTCTGATGTTAGGTACTTTTTTTTTTTTTTTTTTTTGAAAGTAGAAGAGCGCCTCTCAAAACAAATGAATAGGAGGAAGGATAAATGGAACTATGCAGTCAGTATTTGTGGTCTTTTTTAACTGAGCCAAAACATACCATGCCTAGCAAATGAAAGAATATAGTATCTTCACCTAGTATGAAGCTATAGTGTACATATAAGGCAAGAGTGAGTTATAATTAATGCTTTTGTGAGACCACTGCACCCACCCACCTACAATCCTTAATGTGTATGCTCTACCCCAGACCTTTGATCTCTAAGCATACTTCCTCCAAGGCTGTAGCAGCTCAAAGAAAATATATTAACTTGCTTTTCTCTGAATTTGTGGGACCTTGGTAGCTGTATATTTTAAGATAAGAATGTGCCCGAATCTGTGTTATAATGTAATATTTCCCTGCAGTGATCATCCATGTCAGGGGCAAAGTCTAGAAGCTATGTTCTGCAATTAAGTTCAGAGCTGAAAAATCAAAGTAGACCCCATATTTACTGTTTCCTTTCTTGGCAGAGGTGAGACTTGCCTATCTTTCTCCTACCTTGCTGTCTGACCTGACATCTACCTCCTCTCCAAGGAACCTTCTTTTCAAAGGACCACTTACATACATTTAAAGTGCTCTGCATTTTTTACTTTCTGCATAATGGGCAATATTTAGACGTGTATTATTTTTCTACCTAGGTATAAGCAGATGAAAAATGTGTTTCTCTGACAAGCTGGTCTTACACTTTTCTTCTAGGTTTTTGAACATTTTGGGGGTAGGGACCCAAACAGTAGTTCTATGTCTAGAGTATCATTTAGTACAAGCCTCTGTTAACATCCACGAGTAAGATTTGAATTCTCACACAAACACACTTGTGCGCACATTTGTGGCAGCCACTCCTATTTCCCATGTCACTGGCATTACATCAATATTTAATTGCATCTTTCCCCATTACGATAGTCTGAATCAGTACACAAAGTCTGTCCCTTAAGGCTCCATCAAGGATCTAATTAGCTAGATTACTGATAAGTCTAATGATGGCACCCTAGCATTTTACCATGTAAGTCTAGCAATTAATGGACCTAATAACCAGATTAGAAAATATGTACACTTTTTTGTCTTCCTATTTTCCTTTTCAGTGGTGAGGGTAAAAAAGTCCACAGCAAGCTTACATTCCCAAATCATGTCTAAAGATACTGTCCAACACAGGGTTCTTGTATACATTCTTGCAAAAGTTTGGGGCTTTACAAAATAGTAGCCATGTAAGAAAATACAGTTTTGTAAGAATGGACTATGACAACGGATGTCCTACTTATCACTGTTGCAGTATGCCATACAATAAGGATATTCTGCTGAGAATAACTATACTTGCAGCCAGCATATCAAAGGCTCTGGCCCTTCTACGTGCTGTATGTCAGACATATGCCTTTCATCCAGTGTGTAAGGTGCATAAGTGATGTACAACTGCCACATCCTCAGAACTCAATTGCCCCAGAACAGTACCATCAATGAAGAGGAAAAGAAAGACGGTGCATATACATCCAGGAAAAATAAGATCTCTCAGCCAGAGGAGGAAGAAGAAAAAAACGGGGATGGAATACTGCAATAATAAGTAGGACATCAATTGTTATGGTAAATTCTTACACAACTGTACTATGTCCTTCCTTAATCACTGATACAATATTCCTTACAATAGGGACAGCACTAGAGCTACTGTAAAAGATGGGTTGAGGAAGAAGGAACAAAAGAACCCACCAAAAATCTATAGAGGATGGACCTAGCAAGAACTGCTCTTTCTCTAGAAATCATATCTAACTTATAGCTATTAGTAAAAGTACGCACAGAAGACCAATGGATCTAGCATTAAGGACCTTGAAAAAAGCTTCAGAAGAGGTAACCACCCTAGTAGAAAGAGCACAAACAGAAGTAGGAAGCTGTTTCCCATGAAAAGCACAACCAAAGAAAATGGCTTTCGAAATCTAAGAAGCAATGACTTGGTTAGAAACTGCTAAACCCAATTTTCTATCTTAATAAGAAAAGTACAGTTTTGTACCTACCATAAATGTAGATGTCCGACAGATATGCAACTGCAGTCATAACATATGGGTTGTCCTGCCTCAGGCAGCCCTTGGTCGGCCGAATTCCAAAGTCTGGGTCCGGCGTCGGCTGGTGTCGCCTCCTCTCCGTCACAACGGCTGGAGTATAAAGGCATCGGCCGACGCCATCTTCTTCAGTGTTTCTTGCCCCAGATGTCAGGTGCCCACTTAGGAAGGCTAAATTTGGTAAATGGATAAAAAATAATCCCAAGCATGCACAACAGTAACAAACAGATACACCATAGGAGATACCCCCAGCTGAAGGGAATAGGGGTATGGACCCAAGAAGAAGGATACAGAGGGGTAGGAGGGTGGGAAAATCCGACTGCAGTTGCATATCTATCGGACATCTACATTTATGGTAGGTACAAAACTGTACTATGTCCTTCAAGAATGCAACTGCAGTCATAACATATGGGTTAAATACCATAGCCAAGCTGGGGGTGGATGGAACTATGATAAGGATGGTGTAGCTATAATCCCCTGCAGGACTGCCGAAGCAAAGCCTGCTCAGGATCTGGAGTATAAAGGCAGGTGGTAGTGCTTGGTAAATGTATGCACGGAGCTCCATGTAGCAGCCTCTAAAATGTCCTTTGTTGCCACTCCTCTTAGGAACGCTGTGGAAGTGGCTATAGCTCTGGTGGAGTGTGGCCTAATATTGGCTGGCACACCTTTTCCATGAAAAGAATAACAAAATCTGATGCAATGTCCAATCCATTTTGAAATTGTTTGTTTGGAGATTGCCTTTCCTTGTACTCCAGCAGCATTGACTACAAACAGCTGGTCAGACTTTCTGGTGGCCTTAGTTCTGTCCAAGTAGTAGCGTAGTTGTCTGTGTATGTCCAAAGTATGCAGTAGTTTTTCCCCCCTATTTTGAGGATTGGGGAAGAATGTAGGCAGATGAATAGCTTGATTTAGAGACAGCCTGGAAATAACTTTTGGCATGAATGTAGGATTGGTTCTTAGGGAGACTCTGTCTTGATGAAAAATGAGGAAGGGGGGCACTGCCATGAGTGCCTGTATCTCTGAAACTCTTCTTGCAGAAGTGACTGCCAATAAGAAGGCCGTCTTCCATGAAAGAAATTGCATTTCTGAGGATGCTGCTGGCTCAAAGGGAGGAAGAGTTAGTTTTTCCAACACGTAGTTGAGGTCCCATGCAGGTACTGGCTGTTTTCTGGGAGGTTTGATATTCTTTATCCCTCTTAAAAACTGTCTTAGCAGAGGATGCGAAAACACTGGGGGGTCACAGTTGTATTTTGCTGAGATTGCCGAGGCATGAATCTTTATTGAGGAGTAAGAGAGTCCAGTATGAAACAGTTCTGCCAAGTATTCCAATATCTGAGGAATACTCAGTAGTTCTGTGTCCTGACCCTTTTTGACATTCCAGATGCTGAATCTTTTCCACTTGGCTGAATAGGTTTTTCTGGTGGAAGGTCTGCGTGCTTCCAGCAAGATCTCTTGAACAAATTTGGAAAGAGAGTTAGGTGTTGAAGTCATGGAAGTCTCCAGGCTGTCAGATGCAATGTTTTCAGGTCTTGGTGTACAGTCCTGTAATTGTGTTGCGTTAGGAGCAGGGGCCATAGGGTCAGGGGCCATGGTTTGGTCCGAGTTATGGTCAATAGCAGTGGGTACCAGTGTTGCCTTGGCCAATCTGGAGCTATCAAGATGCCTGTTGGCTGTTCTGCTTTTATTTTCAGTATCACCTTGGTCAGCAGAGGCAGAGGAGGGAATGCATAAATTTTTAGAGAATTCCAGCTGAAGGAGAGAGCATCCGTTTTCCAAGCCAGAGGGTGGTGAGTCCTTGTGCAGAACTTTTCCAGGTGATGATTTAAGTGGGAAGCAAAAAGATCTACGTCCGGTATTCCCCATGTCCTGGTCAGTTGAGAGAAAATGTGAGGATGCAACATCCATTCGTGTGGATCCATGAAATTTCTGCTCAGATTGTCCGCCAGTACATTGTCCTTGCCTGGTACAAACTGGGATTGTAAGTGTGTCTTCAGGCTCAGGGATTTTTCCCAGAGAAGCATTGTTAGTCTGCAGTGGGGATAAGAATGAGTGCCTCCCTGCTTGTTTATGTACCACATGACAGTGGTGTTGTCTGTCCTTATTAGCAAATGTCCTTCTTGTAGTGATTTTTCGAAAGTCTCGATGGCATGTATCACTGCCAACATCTCCATTTGTTTTATGTGCAGATGTTTTTCCTTTGGCGTCCATAGACCTTGAATGCATCTGCCCTCCATGTGTGCCCCCCCATCCATGGTCTGAGGCATCTGTTGTGATCATTTGGCCTGCTAGAGGTCTGTTGAAAGACATGCCTTTGTTTAGTTGACTGGCTTGAGCCCACCATAGAAATTCCTTCTGCAGGCATGGAATAAGTGGGATTATGTCCTCTAGGCTGTTGCTGTGTTGAGACCATAAGTTTTTTAAATACCATTGCAGCTTTCTCATATGAAGTCTTGCCAAAGGTATCAGAAGAATACAAGATGCCATGAAACCCAGGGCCTGCAGGATTTTCCTTGCAGTCAGCTGGGAAAGCTTTGCTAGGCCTTTGAAGTACTCTGGTAATTTCTGCTGTTTTTCCTCTGTGAGGTAGGCCATTTGTGTTTCCGTGTCCAGTTTGGCTCCCAGGAATGTAATCTGTTGGGATGGTAATAATTTTGACTTCTGAATGTTGACTGTGTATCCCAAGGCCTGCAGTAGATGCATGACATAGTCCAAATTCCCTTTTAAGGTTTGTTTGTTGTCTGCTTGTATGAGGCAGTCGTCCAAGTAGGGGTATATTTGAATCCCCTGCTGTCTGCAGTGTGCCACTACTGATGCCAGGCATTTCGTGAACACTCTGGGCGCAGTAGACAAGCCAAACGGCAATGCTGAGAATTGATAATGCTCTGTTCCTGCAAGAAATCTGAGGTATCTTCTGCAGCTTTGTCTGATTGGGACATGCAGGTATGCCTCCTTGAGGTCCAGCGTGACCAGCCAAGACCCCTTGCCCAGCATGGGAAGAAGTTGCTGCAACGTCAGCATTTTGAACTTTGGCACAAAGAGGAAAGTGTTTAGATTTGACAAGTCCAGTATGGGTCTCCATTTGTTTTCTTTTCTTGGAACAAGGAACAGTCTTGAATAAAATCCCTGGCCTTGCTCCTGAGGAGGAACCCTTTCTATTGCTTTTATACTTAATAGCTTGGAAACTTGAGAGAGTGCCTCTGCCCTTTGATGATGTGGCAGGTTTGGCATGCCTTGTCTTATTGGTAATGTGTGGAAGTGGAACCTGTAGCCTTTGTCTATCAAATCCAGAATCCAATTGTCTTTGGTTAAGATATGCCAGTTTTGTGAGAATAAGGCTAATTTTCTGCCCAAAGGTGCTTCTCTTTGAACCTTTGTAGGCGGTACGAAAGTAAAGTCATTGTGATTGTCCCTGTGGTGCAGCTGAACTGTCTGCGCCACTTCTTTGATTTGAAGGTTGCCATTGGCAGCCCCTGTAAGATCCTCGGTATTGTCCTCTACCCCTGGCTCGTCTGCTTTTTCCCCATTGAAACTTGTCACAGCCGGGGAAGGACCAATTCTTTGAGGGCCAGTTTCTGCTGAATCTGGGTGGCTGAACCTGAAGGAAATCCTTGACTGTCTGTACTGACTTTGCTTTTTCCTCTATGGATTTCAATACATCTTGTGCAGTAGCACCAAAAAGCTTTTGTTTCTCCAAAGGTGCATCCAGTAACTTTACTTTAACATGGTCAGGCAAAGATTGATCCTTCAACCAAGCATGTCTATGTATTACAGCCCCAGTCATAGCTGCCCTACATGAAGCTTCCAGTGCATCATAACCACACTGCAGAAAATGGTTATTAACCTGCTGTTATGTATATGATCCTGCAGTGCCTTTTTATCAATAGGCTCAGAAGAGGCTACCTTTTTCTGTAAATCATCCAGGAGAAAATCTTGGTACTGAAACATGTGAAAAAGGCAGTTAAGAGACCTCATGGCTAGGGTAGTAGAGGTATATACTTTTTTACCCCATCTCTCCAGGGACCTTGCTTCTCTGTCAGCTGGCAGTGGGGTTTTGGCAGAGGAGGAAGCCACTCTCTTGGGGCCCTGTGAAATAGTTTCTAGATCCACAGAGTGGGCCTTAAAAAGGTGCTTGTGAGTGTCAGGGACCCTATAATATCTGTCCGGCTTGACAGGAACAGGAGGAAGAGAGTCAGGGTTAGCACTGGAGTCAGAGAAAACATCATCCAAAACATCCATAACAGGAGGGATAGCCAGAGGTCTGTGCTGGGGGAGTTTGAGGAAAGTACGTAACCTTTTCCTGGAGTCAGAGAATTCCTGACCCTGCCATTGAAAATGTTCCCTCATGGAATGCAGAACTTCCCCAAATGAGAAATCCTCTGGAGGGGAGGCAGAGGGAATAGATTCCTCAGCATCAGAGTCCTCGTAGGCCTGGAAGGGTTCTTCTTGAGTGTCAGAGTGCTCAGAATCCCCAGAGGCTTCATCCGAGGAGAGGTCATCCGCCTGCTCAGTTCTAGGCCTTTTCTCTGCAGGTGGCTGAGAACCCCTGTCCGGATGAGGCTGAGACCCCCCTGATAAGGGAAATAAGATCTGCAGCCAGAGACATGATCTGCTTATCAGAAGAAGGGGCCTGGGCAGGTTTAGGATGGGCCTTGGCCTGACTGGCGGCCTTAGCACGTGCAAAGGCCTTGATGGACATGGAAACAGGAGGCCTAGCAGCCCCACGTGCAGGCATTACCTTGTCCACCGGAATGGTGTCGGGTAGATCCAGAACCTCGGTTTCCGGAGGAAAATCAACAACCGGCACCGGAGAGATCTCCGAGTCCGAAGGTCGTGTTAGCGCTGTGTCGGCCTGGAGCGGTAGATTTACCACTTCCGAAGGAGCCGGAGAGCTAGCAGAGGGTTTAGGAGAAACATCGGTAGTGGACGTGGGCCGAGGATGTCGGTCCCGGTCCTTGCGTTTTTTAGCAGATTGGGTTGTCGGTTGTTCTGACGGCATGATATACGCAAAAGATTCACCGAAGAAGTCCTCGGCGAATTCTGCCCGGCACCAGAGAGTGCGCTTATTAAAGCAGGCACAGGCAGCACAGGCCGAGACGTCGTGGTCTGGGCCCAGGCAGGGAAGGCAGAGAGAATGGAAGTCCTTATGAGGTATTTGTTTACCACAAGACAAACAATTATTAACTTTCTCAATTTGTTCTGACATCGGCTGAGGCAAGAATAAATGTTCCCCAACGGGGTACTTAGCTTTTAGATGACTTCGGTACTGAAAAAACACAGGAGCTGACCGACCGGCACTTGCGAACTGCTTCTGCTTCGGGCACCGCGTGGCAAGAAAGACTGAAGAAGATGGCGTCGGCCGATGCCTTTATACTCCAGCCGTTGTGACGTCGGAGAGGAGGCGACACCAGCCGACGCCGGACCCAGACTTTGGAATTCGGCCGACCGAGGGCTGCCTGAGGCAGGACAACCCATATGTTATGACTGCAGTTGCATTCTTGAAGGACATCAAAACGTTGCTCAGATTTCATACCTTTAGTCTTAACTAAATAATATCTGTGCAATGTCTATGCAAATTCAAGGAATGAAGAATCCTCTCACTACTATTTTGAGGAGAAGGAAAAAAGGAAGGGAGATGGTCTGATTCAAAGACACATCACTGACCACTTTACATATAAAGAAAAATTGTTCTAATAGACAACCTGTCTTTGTGAAAAAGCAGAAAAGGAGGAACTGAGGGACCTGAAGATCAATGACTCCCTCGGCAAAAGTCAGAGCCACCAACAAAAAGTTTTCCAGGTACAGAGTTTTAAGGAGCAAGATGATGCTGGATCAAAAGGTGCCAAAGTCAAATTTTCAAGAACAAAGTTAAGGTCTCAGGAAGAAGGAATATGTTTTCTTGGAGGCATAATATGAAGGATACCTTTCAGGAACCATTTAACGTCAAACTTTGAAGAAAGTGGTGGACCCAGAAGTAGACAAGCAGAAATGGCTGACAAATGCACTTTATCAGAACAGTATACCAGACCAGAATATAGCGACTCCCAATAAAAAAACAATAGAAATATCCACTAAGAGAGCTCCTTGCTCATTGTTGTGACACCAAGAAGAACATTTATTTTCACTTCAAATCATAAGACTTTCTAGTAGTGTGTTTTCTGGCATCCTGCATAACCTGAAGTATGTCTTCTGAAAGCTAGTGCCTCAAAAATCAAAACCCTATCACCAGATAGTCAACTGTAGGGTAAGAGGATGATGGTAAATTAGAGGGCCCTTGTTATGTGTGAGTAAATGCATCCTGTGAGGAAACTTGTGATTGTTGCCCTTGGCCAGGTGAAAAAGAAGGGGAAACCAAAGCTGCCTGGGTCAAAAGGGAGTCACCAACAAGATTTTTGGCCTGTCCTACATAATCCTGTGTAGGACCTTTTCAACAGAGGAAGATAGATGATAATCAAACAGGAATATCCATTTTCAAGAAAAACTAAAAAGCCTACGATTACATGGAAGGGCTATGGCAGCCAGTCACATCTTGGATTAGAGGTATCACTGGGGAACCCTTTTCTTTGGTGCAGTTCTAGTTACTTGTGCCACATTAGCTTCTGTGGTGAAGCAAAGGTATTCTTGTCCAGCCACTAGGCAGTAAAGTTTTTTTGCTACAGAATTTTCCAGCAGGTTAGATTTGGTCAAAGAAAGAGCGAGCCTGGAGACAATTCATTTTGGATCATTCCTTTATTCAGTGCAGTTATTAACATCCTTATGGCAGCAGGGTATTTTGGCTTTCCAAGGAAAAAGATATTGTATCCAGTTTCCAAGTCAGATTACTTGGCAGTCTGGAACAGAACTTGGGAAGTTGTTTCTTCTGACAGAAGGCAAAATTATCTGAGTACCACCCACTAATGGACAATGTCCAGGAAAACCACTCTGTGAATCATCCACTCATGAGGAATCTGCCCTTGATCTGCTCAGAATGGATGCCACAACATTGTGTTCTGATGGAATACAGACTGTCTGAAGAATCAACTGATGGCAGATAGCAAAATCTCAAGCTATGAAAACTAGTCTGCAAAGAAGGTAAAACTTTGTTTCCCCTTGTTTATGAATCACATGACAGTGGTGTTCTCTATGAAAACTATAAGAGGACCTGGAGTCCAAAGGTAATGTAAATCTCAAACAGCCAAGATAAGAGCTTTCTTTTCTTTGATGTTGATATGCTCTTTTAACTCCTATGACGATCAGACCCCCTGCACCTAGATGTGGTTGGAAAAAGACCCTCAGGCTTGGTCCAAATCATTCATAAATGGTTCATGGGAGAGGGGGGATATACCTGAAAGGGAACACCTGTATAGTGAGATACCTGCTTCTTTACATAAGTCAAGATAGGAAAGGAAAATTCCAGAGGGTGACAATGCTGCAGCCAAATCTTCAGATAAAACTGGAACTTCCTCATACAGAGTCTGTCAAAAGGAAACATTGGAAAACTGGATGCCATGATACTTCATGCCTCTTGTTAACTCTCTTGCTGAGGTATTTTGTAAAGGAAGATGGGACTAAAAGAAAGCTATGAAAAAGAGGACCTTGGTAGGAAGAAAAGCCATCATAGTAATGGTCGGAATCCTTCACCCCAAGAAAAGCTGGTCCTGAGAAGTAGTCAGAATTGACTTCTTGCAATTGAGAGTGAAGCTCACACTGCAAAGGAGAAGCACTGGGAATTCTAGGTCCCGCAGAAGAATCTGTGGAGAGGAGGCAGGAATAAGAAGGTCATCCAGAAAGGGAAATTATGAACATCATGTAGCCTGCAAAACACTACAACTAGAGTTAAAACATTTTGTAAAAACCCTTGGTACTATAGACAGACCAAAAGCCAAAGCAGAGAACTGATAATGTAAGGAAGATCTACAGACATGTACATACTTCCTGAAGACAGGGTGTATAGGAATATGTTGATATGCATCCTTCAGGTCCAAAGACACAAGAAAAGCTTGAAGAAGCAGCATAGGTAACAGAAACTGGAGAATCAACATTTTTAAAGAAGAAAATTTCAGAAAGGTGTTGAGAAAAGACAGTCCATAACATACATCCAAGAGTCCTCCCTCCTGGGAATGAAAAACATCCTAGAATACAAACCTTTGCCATTGTGGCAAGGAGGCTCTGGCTGTATAGTACATTGAACCAAGAGGTCCTGAAGAAGAGGAAGAATTAAGGCAACTGCTAAGGAGGGGGTTGAGAAATTCCTGAAAAGAAAGGAAGGAAGAGACTCCATACCATAAAATAACCACTGTGAATTATTGATAGAACCCTAGTCTGTGGTGATCTATTGCAAAATGGGAATATAGATTGTGTTAATCTTTGGGACAGAGGAAGATGTCTGTCAAATAAAAGCTGACTTATCAAGAAAGGAAGACTTCTGTCCTCTGGAATTTTGACTGCGTTTCTCAGAAGAAAAAAAAAACTCTCTTAGAAGGTCTTTTACCTTTTAAAATACTGTTTATAATGCTTATGCACAAAAGATGCCTTGGATGGGTAGTTCTTTTGATATTTAGGAATAGACGAGGGGAAAATTTGATTAAGGTCTTGCATGACCTTCCCTTTGAATGGCAAAGCTTTAAAAAGATCTATAGCAGTCAAATCAAAGCAAATTTGGGTACCTAGAGGACAATACAATAATTGTGCCTTCATTTCCTTTGGTAGGGACTGAAAACTAAGCCAGGAATACTTTCTAATGACTGACCTTGATGCAGCTACCCTAGATGAAGCATCGGCAGCAGCATCATAACTACATTTGATGGAATGGTGAGCTACTTGGGAAGCAGAACCTAGCGAAGAAAGATCTGAATACTTGGACACAGGCATGTCAGCCAACACATCCCCCAGTTTGGCAAGAAGAGCAAGCATGTACCTAGTCATATCTGTCTGGTAACTGATGATCCTGAAAGCTAAGGTAGCAGAGGTGGGCAACTTCTTACCATACCAATCCATTGTTCTACTACTCCTGTCTGCAGGTAAGAGCTTGGAAGAGGCAAGCAGCTTAGTAGATTTGTCAGTTGAAATGGAAATTATAGAACGGTCTCATAAGGGATTCTTATGCAAGAATTTGTGAGCCTTGTGAACCTTACAGAACCTATTTGTTTTTTACGAGCAAAGGGCCGAGACTCAGGGGCTTGGAAAGCAGATGAAAAACTGTCTAGAAGAACTTCAGAAACAGGGAGAACTGCAGAAGGGTCTCGGAGACTCCCATCTGTAAGAGATCATAGTACCTCCTCTGTCAGACATCTGGGAGCTTTCCCAAAAAAAATGTTCCACCATTTTAATAATGGTGTCCCCAAAAGAAACTTCTTCAAATAGGGAGCCGGGGAAGAGCACTTTCTTCATCAGACTCTAAAGGAAGAGGACAGTAAATCTAGTAAGAACAAGCCAAAGATTCCTACCCAGAATACAAATCTTCACCTTCATCAGATGAATCAGACTCCCCAAGTCTATTAGAGGGAGTGGAAGAAGGAAAAAGTACAGTTTTGTACCTACCATAAATGTAGATGTTCGAAGATCCACATTGCTGCAGTCCTTACTTATGGGTAGTCCGCTGTCCTCGGTCGGCCCGAATACCAAAGTATTAGGCTGACGTCGGTCATGGGCGCCTAGATCTGACATCAGAGCGTCAGGGTATAAAGGCGCATGACCGACGTCATATCCTCAGTCTTTTCTTGCCCCAGATGTCAGAAGGCCAAACCAGAAAGGCCACAGCCAAAAACAGAATACCTCCCAAAAACATGCCCAACAACAACCATCACCTAAAGCATAGCACCAAGTCAAACTACAGAGGGGAAGGAGGGAGGGTAAATTGGACTGCAGCAATGTGGATCTTTGAACATCTACATTTATGGTAGGTACAAAACTGTACTATGTTCTTCATCTCACATTGCTGCAGTCCTTACTTATGGGTAGAATCCCAAAGCAACGGGAAAGGGAGGATGGTAAAAATCATAAAGCATTAGGGGCCGCTAAAATGCCCTGTAAAATTGCAGTGGCAAATCCAGCCCTAGACTTAGAATAAAGAGGAAGGTGGTAATGTTTAGAAAAGGTATGCACTGAACTCCAAGTAGCGGCCTCCAAAATGTCTTTTGTAGATACCCCCCTTATAAAGGCCGTAGAAGTAGCAGTAGCCCTAGTGGAATGAGGCCTGATTCCAGCAGGAATCTCCTTACCATGATGGGAATAACAGAAAGAAATACAAAACCCAATCCATTTAGAAATAGTTTGTTTTGAAACAGGTTTACCCTGTGAACCCAAAGCAAAAGAAACAAACAATTGCTGAGACTGTCTGAACTCCTTGGTTCTGCTCAAATAATAACGCAACTGCCTGTGAATATCCAAGGTATGCAAAATTTTCTCCCCTTTATTTTGGGGGTTTGCATAAAAAGTAGGCAAATGAATAGTTTGATTTAAGGCCACACTAGAAACCACTTTAGGCATAAAGGAAGGATTAGTACGCAAAGATACCCTATCCTTATGAAAAATCAGGAAAGGCTCCACTGCCATGAGGGCCTGTAATTCAGAAACCCTTCTTGCAGAGGTAATGGCCAACAAAAAGCAGTTTTCCATGATAAATACTTTAACTCGGCAGTAGCTGCAGGCTCAAAAGGTTGTAGAGTAAGTTTTTCCAACACAAAATTGAGATCCCAAGCAGGAGTAGGAGCTCTACGTGGGGGTCTTATATTCTTTGCCCTCTAAGAAATTGCTTAAACCAAGGATGAGAGAATAAAGGAGGGTCACAATCATAGTGAGCAGAAATGGCTGCAGCATGGACCTTTATTGAGGAGAAAGACAAACCCTTCTCCAATAACTCAGTAAGATATTGAAGAGCAACACTTAAATCAGGTTTGGAGACATCAAAGTCCTTTCCTTTGCTCCAAATAAAAAATCTCCTCCATTTATCAGCGTAAACTTTCCTGGTACTAGGCCTCCTGGCCTCCAAAATAACATTCAAAACTTGTTGTGGAAGCTGAGACCCTCCAGAGTCTAAAACAGAATATGCCAGGCTGTTAGATGCAGAGACTGAATCTTGACATTGAGGAAGTGACTGTCCTCTTGTGACAAAAGGTGCGGAATCAAAGGCAGAGGCCACGGAGGTTCTCGTACTAAACTCCTCAGTAGTGGGTACCAGTGTTGTCGAGGCCAATCAGGTGCTATCAAAATCATGGTTGGCTTGTCTTGTCTGGCCTTCAAAAGTACCTTGGGAAGAAGAGGCAGAGGTGGAAAGGCATATACATGCAGATTGTTCCAACTGAAAGATAGAGCGTCCGCCTTCCAAGCTGTGTGATGAAACATTTTTGTGCAAAACTTTGGCAACTGGTAATTTAGTGGAGAAGCGAACAGATCTATGTCTGGAGTTCCCCATAACACTGTCAACTGCTGAAATACATGAGGATCCAATTTCCACTCGTGAGGATCCACTATTTGTCTGCTCAATACATCTGCTAAGGAGTTCTGTGCTCCTGGTAGAAATTTTGCCTGAAGATTGAGGTGTAGATTGAGAGCAGTTTCCCACAGAATCATCGCTTGCCTGCAAAGAGGGTAAGAATGGGTTCCCCCCTGCTTGTTGATGTACCACATGACAGTAGTGTTGTCTGTTTGAATCAACACCTGCCCTGGACGAAGTAAATCTTTGAAAGCTATCAATGCAAACTGGACTGCTAACATTTCCTTCAAGTTGATATGCAAATGTTGGAGTTTGACAGGCCACGAGTTTTGCACCCATTTTCCATTGAGGTGTGCTCCCCAAGCCTTGTCCGAGGCATCTGTCGTTAGAATCTGACTCGCCTCTGGCCGGGTCACAGAGAGTCCCTTGTTTAGGTGACATTCCTGAGCCCACCACAAAAACTCCTTCTGAATGCAAGGTATTATCTGAATGACAGTGTCTAGATCTTGGCAGTGCTGTGTCCACACATTTTTGAGATACCATTGAAGCTTCCTCATATGCAATTTGGCATTGGGAAGCACCAGAATACAAGATGCCATGAACCCCAAGGCTTGAAGGACTGTCCTTGCAGTCAGCCTGGACCGTAGAGACATTTGCTGGAAATAAAGAGAAAGGCTTCTTTGTTTGTCCGGGGTCAAAAAAGCCATCTGGGAAGCTGTATTCAGTCTCACACCCAGAAAGCACATGTCCTGAGAGGGTACTAGACTGGACTTTGTTTCGTTCACAGAATACCCTAGGCATCTTAACACTGCCATCACATACTGTAGATGATGAAGAAGTTCGTCCTTTTCTTGTGCAATAATCAGACAGTCGTCCAAATAAGGATAAATCTGTATTCCTCTTAGTCTGAAAAATGCTATCACTGGAGCCAGAACCTTTGTGAACAGTCTGGGCACAGTAGATAAGCCAAAGGGCAATGCAGAGAACTGATAATGTAAATTTCCAGCCCGAAAACGCAGGTACCTCCTGCAACTGGGCCTGATAGGAACATGAAGGTAAGCCTCTTTGAGATCCAGAGTAACCATCCAGTGATCTTTTCCCAACAGAGGTAAAAGCTGTTGTAAAGTCAGCATCTTGAACTTTGGAATGTCCAGGTAAGTGTTGAGGATAGATAAATCCAAAATTGGTCTCCACGTGTTTCCTTTCTTTGGAACTAGAAACAGGCGAGAATAAAATCCTAGGCCCACTTCTGACAGAGGAACTGGCTGTATAGCTCCTATTTGAAGAAGTAAAGAAATTTGTCTGTGAGCCTCTATCCTTTGCCGAGGAGGACGTCTGGCATGCCTTTGAAAGGAGGCATGGTATGGAAATAGAACTTGTAACCTCGGTTTATAATGTCCAATACCCATTTGTCCTGGGTGACTAAATGCCAATTTTGCTTGAAAAGAGCCAACTTTCCTCCCAAAGGAGCTGCCAGGCAAGAGGAATCTGGCAGCTGAAAATGCAGGTCATTGGGCCTGTTTACGAAAGGACTGGCCCCTGCCCTCACCAGCAGATTGAGCAGGCGAACTCCATTGTCTCGGCCTGAAGGTACTCTGAGCTCTGCCCCTACCACGCCTAGATCTACCCCTAGACTGAGAATCAGAAGAAGGGTACGTCCACCCCTTAGTAGGCCAATTTCTACTAAACTTTGGAGGTTGTACCTGCAAAAATCTTTAACAGTCTGCATAGACTTAGCCTTGTCTTCCATTTTCTTTAAGACTGACTCCACAGGAGGACCAAACAAAACTTCAGACTGCAAAGGGGCATCCAGAATTCTAGACTTAACATGCTCAGACAAATTCTGATCCTTAAGCCAGGCGTGCCTACGAATGACTGAACCAGTGGCAGCCACCCTAGAAGAAGCCTGTAAAGCATCAAAACCACATTGCAAAGAGTGCTTACCCACCTGTTCAGAAACATGCACTAAATCCTGCAATTCTTTACACTCTATGCCCTCTGCCAAAGCATCCACTTTAGATCTTAGCTGAGAAAGGAGGAAATTCTGATACTTCAACATATGAAACTGGCAGTTCAAAGCTCTCATTGCTAAAGTAGAAGAGGTATACACCTTCTTACCCCATCTATCCAAAGCTCTAGCTTCCTTATCCAGAGGAACCGGATTCTTAACAACAGAGGCTCTAACACCCTTAGGCCCCTGACTAATAGTTTCTGGGTCCCCTAGGACTCTTATACAAATATTTATGAGCCTCAGGCACCCTGTAATACCTGTCCGGCTTAACTGGGGCAGGAGGCACAGAATCTGGATTAAGGGAAGCTTCCGAGAAAACATCTGAAACAACATCCAAAACCGGAGGTATAGCTAAGGGTCTATGCTGTGGTGAAAACAAGAACTCCTAAGTCTCTTCCGTGAATCAGAGTAATCCTGTCCTTCCCACTTAAAATGCTCCCTCATGGAATGCAGAGTTTCTGAAAATGAAAAATCCTCTGGAGGAGAAGCAGAAGGAGTGGAATCCTCTGCATCAGAATCAGAATAAGGAGGAAATCTTGAATGTCTTCAGCAGAAGACTCTGAATCATCTGAGGCCTGCTCCAAACTTTCCAACTCTGGCTCCATCCTGGGCCTCTTATCAGGAGGGGACATAGAACCTCTAATTAAAGTAATCAAATCCTCTGCAATTTTAAGCATGTGCTTTTAGGCACAGACCCTGACGAACCAGAACTGACACCAGAGGAAGGCAAAACAGACCTGCCCTTAGAAGGAGCCTTAGAAACAGTAACAGAAGGCCTAACCACCTTAGGCATAGAAGGGAGAATAGTAACCTGAGAGGCCCCTTCAGCCTGACCTGCCTCCTGAGAGGCCACATCATGTAAAATCAAAGTTTCCCCTGGGACTCAACAGAAACTTCAGCCGGATCCACCTGTTCAGCTGTAGCTTCTAAAGATCCGGCGTCCGTACGGACGAATCATCCTGCCTAGGCTTTAAAGATTTGTCTTTGCGCTTCTTAGTAGAAGCAGGCCGGAACATCCGACGGCATATTATAATTACACCTCTTGCCCAACAGTAACCTAGCGCAATCTAACCTCCCCTTTATAGTCCGCTTATTAAACCTAGCACAAAAGCGACACCCACCTACGTCGTGCTCGGTCCCAAACAAGGAATACAAAGCGTGGTAATCCCTATGCGGTATCTGTTTCCCACAAGAAATACAATTATTCACTTTTTCTGACATCCGGTAAGTAACTGAGGCAAGAAAAAACAAAAATATTCCCCAACGGGGTACTTAGCCCAACTTGGTATCGGTCTGAAACTCCGAAAACGAAAAATTTCAGAACGCCGAACGGCACTTGCAACGCTGCTTCTGCATCAGACCATGCGGCAAAAAAGACTGAGGATATGACGTCGGTCATGCGCCTTTATACCCTGACGCTCTGATGTCAGATCTAGGCGCCCATGACCGACGTCAGCCTAATACTTTGGTATTCGGGCCGACCGAGGACAGCGGACTACCCATAAGTAAGGACTGCAGCAATGTGAGATGAAGAACATCCAACAATGTCAAACCTCGAGTAGGCTTTAAAGCCATAAGGGAATTAAAAAAACTTGAGTGAAGTCTTGCCATTCCTTTGGGTTTTTTTTAGCAACATGAGCCATATGCCTAGATTTTTGTTTCTTTTTTACAGGAGCATCAGCCCTAACATACCTAGGAGGTTTAAACCCTGTCTTACCTCTAGAAGTGAAGCCAGTGATTCTTTCTTTAGAAGTATTTGTGGAATCTCCCTAGGCCCTTCAGAAATTACCAGCCGTGGTTCCCCATCTCATCCACAATGGACATTGGCTCAACCTCATTACAAATAACAGAAATAAACAGGATATATTGATGTGCGGCTAAATTAATAACTGATAAAGTTCTACCACAAGAACACAGGATAGTGAGGGAAGAGAAGGGGAGAAATCAAATACCATCATAGAAGTATTGAATAGAGAAAACTACAATGCAATTAAGACAATAAGTGTCACTGTTAGAGGAATATACAAGAGGAAACAGATCACCAAAAATACTCAGAAAGATAGATGTGATAAAAGTAATGCCCAATATTAGAACACACCAGGATATATTGTGCACTATCGCAAATAAACTAGAAATCTCAGCACAGGCAGAAAAACTTAGAAAATATGCAGATAAATATAAAGAAGTACAAAATAAGCAATTTATTGATGATAAAAAAAGTTTTATAGAGAATTGGGAAACAAGGGGAAAGGAACTGAAAGACTGCCAAAAAAGAAGAAATAGATACATTTTGAATAAGTATCTATGAAGATACTATGGAACATAGCAAAGATGTTAAATGGATAGAAAAAGCAAAAGAAAGAATAATAGGTTTAAAGGTACAGCATACCAAGATTATATATTCCCCGTTCCGAAGGAAGACTAGGCCTCCTTGAAATTGATTACATGTATAGATCTGCAATCGTGGGACTCCACACATATCTGCTGACGTCACAAGAGCTAAACATAGTGAAAGTCTTGAAACATGAGGAGAATAAATCTAAGATGACTTCTCTGCTTAATCTAGTAGAAGCATGAATGGAAATCAAACCAGAAGTAGATAAAAATCAGGCAGCAACTGAATGTGCCAAAAAGCAAAAGGAAGAATGTAAGGTGAAAGACCAGATGAGAAGGCAATAAACGTGGAAAATACATAAATATACTTGCAAGCATAGGAAACATCTGGAAGAACCTCATGTTGATCAGAATGCAGAAATGTTAAGGAGAGGTGAATTCAAACCAAGAGATGAAAGGTTAATATTGGCAGCCCAAGATAGTGGTCTACGTACATGCTGGTTTACAAAGTTCAGTGAACATGTGAGAGAAACAGACAAATGTAGGTTTTGTAAAACTGAATTGGAAACTGTCACACACTTCCTTGCTAGTTGTGACATACTAATGGCAGAAGGACTGTATATTGAAAGGCATAATAATGTGGCAAGACTGTTGCACTGGGGATTATGCAAACATTACGGTATTAAAGTGGCTGAAAAACACTGGAAACATGAGCCACAAAGCATCATTGAAAATGATGAAGTTTACATCACATGGGATCACCCATTACCAACAATTCAAAAGAAAGATGCAAGAAAAACAGATATAGTGGTCCATGAAAAGAAGACAAAAGTAGCACTGATCATTGAAATCACCACACCCAGTGTACTAGAGTGTCTTGCGTACAGAGACACAAAATCATAAAATATCAGGATCTGCAGGCAGAAAAGAGAACAATGTAGAAGAATGATCCCCAGACAGTTCAAGCAACGGATCTTATAAAAAAGAATCTACAATTGTATTTACATATGTTACCAATACATGTAACCCCGTACAAATTGTAGGAGGAGTCATTACTGGGAACATTGTAGGTGCTGTGATAAGCACTTTTGACTGAAATCAAAGACTGCAACAATACTAATTCCATGAACTTTAATCATACTTCGACTTAGGAATGGGTTCCATTCCCATCATGGTATTAGAAACCCAAAAGATTTGGAGAAATTAAAAAAAGACAAACAGCATGCCCCACATTGGCTTCCAACGAGGTTGTGACAGAGGTGCAGGTGTCAGAACTGGTCATTTCTCTGGATCTTCATCTGATCCTACAGAGAGACCCAGCAAAGACTGGACAGCAGACGTCTCTGATCATAACTTCTTATTTTTCAATGGTGGCTGAATGCCTCAGTGGGCAGGTGAATTCAGAAGCCGTGGTCCCTTGAGCAAGTAATTTCAATCAATGATTCTCTAATAGACAAAAAGGGTTTAGGAAAGATGGCTGCACACAGTATTAGGAGCAGACATCTGGCAAATATCACATTTGCGGCTGTGATCTGCTTCCAAACATGTCTTTCATCCTTCTTTTGAGGGTTTGGGAAGAAAGTAGGTAGATTAATAATCTGATTGAAAGACGACTCATTAACCACCTTAGGCAGGAAGAAAGGACTGACCACAATGGATACCATATTCCTATGGGAAATAAAGAATGCCACCAGATGCATCTGCAGCTAACTCCTACTAATGCCTCTAGGCGTCAGAAATTGTTTGCTCATATTTGCATCAATAATTCAAAAACCACACTACATAGCAAGTTTTTAAAAGATTTCATCTTAAAGCTTACACACTGGCAAACTCAACTGCATTAATATTTGACTTCTGTCTAGTGGAGGTAAATAGATATTAACTGCTGTTTTTATGATATTACTTTATATAATTTTCACATTTTTCTAAATGTCTCAACAACCAAGTAACTGACAGAACTCCTTAGCCTCATATAAAAGCTCTCAGCTAGATGGATAAAATGTTGCTGACAGTGTGTGTGTAAATTGAATGGTTGCTGACATACTGTAAGTTCTTTACAAAATATTACAAAAGTAATAATAGTTACTGTGTTTACTGTGACTTATAAAATTCAGTTCCAGACCTAGAACCTAAATACTACGACCACTATAAAAATAGTTTGTGCTGAAGAGTTTGCTATCTATACTTCTTTCATAACCCAGTTAGTCCCAGTGATATGAACATTTGTTTGAAATGTGAGGACCTAATTTGATTCTGTCAAAAGGCTTAAGCTCCACCCTTTGGAAGTTACAGTGCAAACCTCCTGAGCTCCATTGGAGTGAACGAGTTAAGTAAGCTTTTCTATGACAAAATAAGTTCCTAAGAAATGGGAGGGGATAGCCCTCCTAGGTGGGGTCAGAGGAAGGATGGTCTTGAAAAACTGCTTTACCTCAGTTCTGGAAAGCAGGGGAGGATAAAGGGGCATACATGCAGAAATGGCAGATAAGTGCACCTTTATAGAGGAATAGGCTAGACCAGTTTTTAAGAGCTCACCCAAGTAGGAAAATATAGTAAGAATCCCAGTTTGTATGGGATTCTCACTGTTTTTGTGACACCAGAGAGAAAATGTTTTCCATTTTGATACACAAGATCTTCTACTGGTAGGTTTCCTTGCCTCCTGAGAACCTGGAGCATACACTCAGAAAATCTGTGTTTGAAAGGAATAAGAATTCTATTATCCACAATGTCAGGTTGAAGGCTAGCAAGTTGGAATGAAGCAGAGAACCCTTTTTCTGTGTTAGCAAGTCCACTCCATGGAGTAATTTGTAATGATGAACCCTAGCCAGATGAAAAAGAAGGGCAAATCAATGCTGCCTGGGCTATAAGGAAGTCATCAGCAATATTTTCTGTCTGTCCCTTTGGATCTTTGGGATTAGTGGAAGGGAAGGTATAAAGGAACTTCCCCTCCCATGTAAAAGACACTGCATCCATCCTCCAGGTCTGGCGACAAGGAATACTGATACAAAACAGTCTGAGCTGTTTAGAAAGGGTGGTAGTGAATTCTGTGTCTCTAATGGGTAATGATGTTTAGACCAGACACACTTTGGGTACCACTGTATCTTTCTCACATGACGTTTGGCAAATGATATCATGGGATGGAAGCTGCCACGAACCCCAGTGTCCTTAGAATTTACCTTCCAAATGGGATTGAAAAGAAAGGACAGACTGAAAGTACACAGACAGTCAGTCTACACTTTCTCTTGTGGGCGAAAGGCTAGCATAAGACATGTCCATCCTGTAATCCAGAATGACTAGATCCTGGGTAGGGGACAAGGTAGACTTTTGCAGAGTGTTCTTGAAGCCTGGTCTCTGCAGAAGGGAGATAGTGTAGTTGCGATGTCTTAACAGGTCTTACTCAGAGACTGCTTGTATAAGGTCATTGAGTTATGGGAATATTTGAATCCCATGAGCCCTGCAAAAGGTGACAGCTTGGGCTAGACACTTTGGGAAAACCCCAGGGGCTGTAGATAACCCAAAGGATAAAGCAGAGAGCTGAAAGTGTGATGAACAAGTCAAGAACCTGAGAAGCTTCCTGTAATGCTAATTACTTCAAATATTTCTTTCAGATCTAATTCTGAGCTCATACTAGACAGAACTACTAAACATATGAGAGACATAGAAGTAAAGTATCAACAAGGGATGAATGTGTATTAACACTATTATTCAAAACTTATATCAGACCTCTCCTGGAATATAATAATTTCTTCTGTGCGTGTACAACAGGAAAGCTGAGATGGCTGGAGGGAGTTCACAGGAGATTTACAAAACAAATTATGAGGCTGAAGAACATAGCATATGGATCACAAAGTCAGAAATTAAAATTATTTAGTGCATGTATATTCGGGCTAAATTAATCTTAGCATACAAATTTTTTATGATCCAGTTCCGCAAATCATGTTCAATTTAGAGATTAATATCTGCTTTAAAATGCATAAGCATAGCGATATACAATTTATAATAAAAACAAACTATTCTGCAATGAGGTCTTAGTATATTTTTGTTAGAATTACAAAACTATGGAAGGATATCCCATTTAATGTTAAAACAGTCTAAGAGCTTGGAAATGTTTAAGAAAAATTTAGATACATGGGCTGGTAGAAAGGCCTACAAACCATATTTGGAGAAATCAGCATTTCTTGACTGAAAATTGACATACATTCTGTCTATTAACTTATAAACTTATAAGAAGGGTGAATGGGAATGCAAAGGCACACATCCTTTGAATCCAAGTACACCAGGAAACCAAGTTTAAAGAGAAAGCATTTTGAATGAAGGTACCTTCAGAAAAGCATTGCGATGAGAAACCTTCCAGGATGGGTCTCCAAATTCTTCCTTTTCTAAGTACCAGGAAAAGTCTTCCAATCACCTTTTCCTAGGTGTTATGGTGGTACAAATTCTATGGTACCTTGGTCAAGAAGACCCTGCAAAATAGACGGAAGAAGGTACACCTGTTTGGATGGAGGAGAAGCAGTAAGAATTCATCTGAAGGCTGGAATTTCCTTCCAAGTTATTTTGTAGCCTTGCTGTATGATAGAAAGGATACTCTTGATAAGCTACCAAACAGAAAGGCAGGAGATTAGGCTTTTTGACAGGGGGATGGGTTGGACCGGGGGGGGGGGGTGCAGAAAGTAGTCAGGTTAATTTTTCTGGAAAGGGAAATTTCCAAGACTTGGATTCTCTTGTAGGTTTGTCCTGAAATCTTTTCCTAGGCATTTTCCTGCCTTTCTGAGCAGATTTAGGATGTCTATGTGAAAAAGAAGTGGGCTTAGCCAGGTAGTACCTTTAATACCTGGGTACTGAATTGAGAATGATTTGCATGAAATCTTGCATTATTTTCCCTTTCTCCTACAAAGATTTGAACAGGTCTGCAGAAGCAGGACCAAACAAAAAAATCCCTTGTAAAAGGGAAGTCTAATAACTTAGCTTTGATATTCTCAGGGAGGGGTTAGAAACAAAGCCATGCAAATCTCCTTATGACAGATCCAGTAGCAACCATCCTGGAAGAAGCTTGCAGCACATCATAACTGCAATTAATGGAATGTCTGCTCACCTGTGTAGCCTGACCAACCACAGAAATATCATGCTGCTTAGTTTCAGAAACCTCAAGGTTAGTCAAAGTCTTGCTCAATGCACCATGAATAAACAACAGATATTTTGTCATTTGAGTTTGATAATTCATTGTCCTGAAGGCCAAGGTGGAAGAAGTGTAAACCATCTTTCCATATCTGTCTATGCCCCTAATGTCTTTGTCTGAAAGTAAAATATTAGCAGCAAGTACAATTTGACATGCTTGTCTGTAGAAAGAAAGAAAATACAGAAGGATCTGCTAAAGAATGTTTATGTAGGAATTTAGATAATTTGGCACTTTATAAAACCTATCAGGTTTCTTAGAGGCCAGACGCTGGAAATCAGATGTAGAAGTGCATGCAAATACATCTAGAAAGGCCACCAAATCAGGAGAGACAGGTGCTGGCATAGAAGTCCCCAACTTCAACAAATTGTAATACCTCTTCTGCACATCAGAAACTTGTCTTGTTTCCCATTCGAAATGCTGCATCAGTTTAGTGATGGTTTCTCCAAAGGAGATTTCTTCAAGAGAAGAGATGGGGGATAACGTGTCTTCATCATCTGAAGTCATTTGGCCTGGAGAATGAATTTGGGATCAATAAACAAGAGTATTTTTCAGAATCAGATTCTTCATCATCTTCAGAAGAGGGTTCACAGTGCCTCTAATAAAGGGGGATAAGAAGAGATGAAGCAGAAATAAATGAAAGAGGCTTGAGAGAGAGAAAATGGCCTGTTAAAATTGCAAACATTCTTTTTCTTGAGATGACTGGAAAGGAGAAACATTCTTTGCCTTTTGTTTCTTTTTCTTTTGTATGCAAAGCATGATGTAACTGACCCCTGTTAGACCCCAAACAAGGATGCAGGCAGCCCTTCTCTAATTAGGATTTGAGGTGTGCCATCCAGTCCCTCTGAGATAATGAATCAGACTCCTCCTTAACCACATCAGTATGAGCAGTCATATCGAATATGTGACAATCAGACTCCATATCAGCCTTAGTCTGGGTCATATTAGTGTGAGTAAGGGAAGTAATCAGGTGTGCAATGCGCTCCCTGCAATACCTCATTGACCTTTTGAATTTCTCGTTTGGTGTGATCAAGATGTCGGCTGCCAAGGGTTCTGCCATTTTGTAGTGGGTGAGGTGCTTCAAGTGCTGGAACTCTAAATAAGTGTTCAGAGAGAAATGACACGTACATAAGGTTTTAAGAACAAACAACTAAGAAATCTGACTATTCTTACAGTCATGTCCAGCCCCAAGACAACTCTGACTATTCTTACAGTCATGTCCAGCCCCAAGACAAAAGAAGCAGTAGGAGTGGAGATCCTTATAAGGAATCTGCATACCACAATCACACTTCCCCCTCTTAGCTGACCTCTTAACAGTTTTAAACATCAAAGTACAAGAAAAAAGGAAGATTCCCCAATTAATGCACTTATCTGAATAAGTGAAGGTAGAAGTAACCCAAAAATCACAAGAACAAACAGACTGACAGGTGCGAGATCTGCATTTGGATTGGTGGCAAAATAGTCTAAGGATTTTATGCTAATATGTCCACTTATTTATCCTTACCTCCACCAGCTAAGCTCATACATCAGATACATGATTACCTGGAAGTTTTTTGGGATTTGGTAACCCTGACACATATCAGGTTACCTCAATGAGATAACACAATAATACTGGAATAGTGCAAAAGTGATTTTAATTAAGGGCATCTTCCTGATTTTTCAGGGGCAGGTGGTAAGGAACTAGTTTAACGGTATCCACTTTCAAATGCACCCTCAAATGCTTGAAACACACAGGGAGCTACGTTTCATCTTGGCTCATCCATTCCTGAATCCAAATATCTAATGTGGGGCTTGCATCATTGACCTGTATGATGAAGGATGGTTGCCGGGTTTGAGGTTGACCTTGTTCAGATATTTAATTTTGTTACAGATTGTTTACTCTGACTAAATTTTTTTGCATATTATGCTAAGGATAGTTGTTAAACTTTCCAAGATTGCCAAGAATGTGAATTTCTAACTTAAAGGTTATTTTCTTATTTACCATCAATGTTCTGCACCTGGAACTGCTCTACAAACATTTGTGACCGCATTCACAATGCTCTTAGACAGCTAATGTTCCCGGGTCTTTTTGTTCTTCAAGATTTTCAAGGTTCAGGCAGCAAAGATCGCCTTTAAGCATGTGTGACTGTTGTTCAGCTTCACTGGCCTGTTGCTTAGCAGTCTGAGACTGTAGTGTTTTGAACTACTGCTGCCTTCTGGCCCCCTGTATATTTGGATCCTTGGCATTTGTAGCTGTTCTTATATCAGGGACTGTTTCAAGGTAGCAGTTAGCAGTGTTCTGAAATCATGGTGCGTGGTGTACTTTGGTGGTCTTCAGCATTTGGGACTGCTGCTACAAAATTTTGAATTTTCTCAACGCTACAGGTGTCCCAAACATGACAGAGCATGGTTGCATGGCTGAAAGCCAACTATAGTTCTGAAAGATATTTTGTGTTGTATCCACTTTTTAACATCGTGGATTGTTGGTTTAGCCTTTGGCATTCTATTTTATCCTACTGCGATATGTATGGTACTGTAGAATTTTTTTTGTTAGTGAAAGTTTTTTTTCCTGATGTTACTGCCATGAACCTAAGCTGTAATTGCAATTTCAAAAACCCTCACTTCTGTTTGGTCATTTTTTTGGTCTTTGTCCATTTATTTGTTTAGTAGCACTAAAATCTGAATCCCTGTGACTAGCACTTGCTCTAGAACCTGCTGGAAAGCACTAGGAAGCCGGAAACTGATACAAGCACTCAACTCTACTTGCCAATAAGGAGAAATTAATCGTAGGCACTAAACAGCCTATAATTGCAAAGTACCTTGCAAAGGTAAGGGAAAACAGCTCTTAGACTTTACAAAAAAAGCACCTACACAGGCATGTCCAAGGGTCAGCTTCTGGTGATTTCTCCTGCCACCTGGTGAATCTGGGCATACTGGGGCAATGTGGCAACTGCCTCATGTACATAGACAATCCTCTCCTCCTACCACCCAACACTACAACCTGTGAGAGGTGCACTTACATAGCCAAACTGGAAGCAAAGCTCTCTCCGGCCAAGATTGTGCTAGACAGTCAAGAGGAGAAGGTTAACACCTGCACTACACCTCAAGCAACTCATAGCCCTTCAAAACCCACACCATCAACACCCACACATAGTAACACTAAACCCACATATACAGAGGCCCTTAACATTAACCTGCCCAAGCAACAAGGACCTCCGAAGGTGAAACACAAACAAACACCAGTCACAACCAAAGTGACACATAGCTCAGAACATCAGTGTGGCACAACAGCAGCCCCTAAGGCAAGACAATGTACCCAACACTTTAGTCATGAGTGACTCTATAGTCAGGCACACTGACTACATGAAAAGACGCATGGAAGAGCTCTTGGATCATGTGGCCCAGGCATGTATGACCCTAGCTCTGAGTAGCATCCTGCCCTCGCCCAGAATGATACCACAGTATAGGGACAAAATGACTGACTTCAACAATTGGCTAAGCTTCTGGTATCATTCAAAGGGGATCCAGTATCTGTCTGCCTGGGAAGACATGATCGACAAACCACGATGCTTTGCCAGAGATGGTCTGCACCTGTCACCTCTGGGATTCAGGTTACTGGCTAAAGCTCTTGCCACCCCTATAGTGCCTTTTTTAGGCAAGGTTCAAAGGATAAAACCACCACCATAACAGATACAAGCATGCAAAATCTGAAAGTAATGCTACTCAATGCTAGAAGTCGAAACCTCAAAATGCACTCTCTCAAGGCACTCCTAAAAATGGAGAACATCGATATCTCTGCAGTAACTGAGACCTGGTTCAAGGCTCCATAGAGCACCCCTGCAATACACCAGGCTACAAACCTTACCACACTTTTCGGCCACAAAACCAGGACCGAAACACTAAAGGTGGAGGAGTGTCCATATTTACCAAGGATATTCACACCTCCAGGCTAGTTGCCCAACACAATGCATCTGAAATTCTCCATGTGCAACTAACACTAGTTAAGACTGCAATCTAAATTGTAGCTTGCTACAGACCCCCCACCATACCCCACGATTATCACTACACCTTTCTAAACATACAGGAAAATATTAAGCTACAACCAAACACCCTAATACTGGGTGATTTCAACTACCCTGGCATTAACTAGGAAAACCACTCAGGTACCAGCTCCTTTAACCAACGGTTCTTGGAATTCATAAATTCCAACGCCCTGGATCAATTAATCCATTGTCCCACCAGGGGCTCCAATATCCTAGACCTAGTCATTACCAACATGTGAGATAGATGCTCGACACCAGTTGTCACCCCCCTCATTGGTCAGGTCTGACCATAAACAAATCACCCTTGACATCCACATCCCACCCCCCAGTAAGGAAACCTCCTTAAAAAACTTCTCCAAAGCAAACTTCATGCTACTGAAGTCAGAAGTGACAAACTTCATGACACCCATGCAGATGGGATCTGAAAGTTCGACTGTAGAATCCTACACTAAGGCACTGTACGAGAACATCCACTTGTGCATGAATTGTGCCATCCCAAATAGAACCAAGATGCTCTTCTCCAAAACAAGGAAGCCAATCTGGTGGCCCCCTGCTATAAACAAACTATACAACAGAAGGAAGAAACTGTTGCAGAAGAGAGGAAAATCCCAGGATGCAAAAAAACTCCCTCACCAGCCTGAATAAGAAGCTGAGATCCCTCATAAAATCCTCAAAAGCTAGTTACAAAAATAAAATTGCCAAAGATTCCAAAGACAACCACAAGGCATTCTATAGTTATGTCAAGAATCTAAATGGCAATGCTCAGATCTGCTCTGAGCTACAACAGAATGGCATTAAATATACTGATCCCAAGGATATTGCCAATATCCTGGCAGATCGATTTAGTGCCAACTTCACCCCCCTCTCACCCCCGAAAGGGCCCATCTCAATACCAAAAGATTGCCAAATTCCGGTAATCACGGCCACACAGGTAGAAACCGCACTCTCCAAAGCTAAGAATATAGCATCCATGGGACCAGATGACATCCCAGGCTGTGTACTACATGAACTACAAAATGAACTGGCACCTCACCTAAGTGTCATGTTTAATCATAGCCTCACTTCAGGCTTCGTGCCCACTGAGTGGCGCACAGCTACAGTTATCCCACTCAACAAGGGGGAATCCGCTTTGGATCCCGGGAACTACTGTCCCATCAGTCTGACAAGCCTGATCTGCAAGGGCATGGAACGCATTATCATAGAACTTATAAACAAAGACACTGGCAACCTTGAAACACTGGAACCCACCCAGTTTGGGTTTGTGAAGGGCCGATCGTGTCTCCTGAATCTGATTGACTTCTTTGAATCAGTCTACAGAGCTGTGGATGAGGGTAAGGCGGTCCACACAGCCTATCTGGACCTCGCCAAGGCCTTCGACACCATCCCCCACTCTGGAATCATAGATAAACTTACTAACCTGGGCATAAATCCCTACGTCACTCGATGGGTTGCCAACTAGCTTACTGACAGAACCCAGACTGTAAACGTAGCTGACTCCAAATCCAGCTCCAGACAAGTGGAGTACCTCAGGGTTCAGTCCTGGGACCACTCTTGTTTGGCATGTACTTTTCTGAAGTACAGGCCAACACTAAGGGACTCTGGCTAACAAAGTTCGCTGACTGCAAACTGGGAGCCATTATTGAATCCTCAAATGATGTGGATATTCTACAAAAGGGCCTTACAGAAACAGATGCCTGGTGCCAGAGCCATGGGCTCAAGCTTAATGCCAAGAAATGTATAGTTATCCCCTTTCGAAAAAAACATGTACCCATGAATTACCACATAGGTGGCAGTACACTAAACATTGAAAGTGTGATGAGAGACTTAGGGACACAGGTGGACAGTGGTCTCACTTTCGATAACCACATCGACACAACAGTCAGGAAATCCTTCTATGTGGCACACCTCATCACTAAGGGCTTTTCATCCAGAAAAAAGGAGGTCATTGTCCCACTGTACTCATCTCTTATTAGACCCATTATAGAGTATAATGCCTCGTTTGGTATGTACCTCACAAGACATCTGCAACAGCTGGAAAGGCCACAGAAATACCTCACTAAAAGAATCACAGGCCTAAAGCAGATGCCATATGCTGACCATCTAAAAAAAGTCCAGTTATACTCTGTGGCATATCGTCTACTCAGAGGCGATCTCTGCTTAACATACAAGGCAATGTCAAATCCTGAGCTGTTGGACATGCTCCACTTAAAGAAATCCTAATCCCTCAGAGCCACACGCTACAGGGATCTAAACCTTGCATCACAATGAACAAAACATGCTGGAGGGATAGATTCCTGACCCAGAGACTCCCCATACTCTGGAATAGACTGCCCATACATGTCAAGCAAAGCGCCTCCTTGTCCCTCTTCAAAAGGAACCTTGATAATTGGATGTGTGATAGGAAATTCACCCAGGGATCATGTCAGACAGGGGTCCAGAGAAGTAAATATTGTGGGAAGAAATATCCAGGGAATTGTTATGGCTAGGCTTGTATAGGCCCTAGGACCGATAGCCTAGTACCAACCTATGAACCTATGAAACTAAATTGATTTGCTTTATATCTGATTGACTGTAGTTTCTAAATAATTTATTCAGCACTTACTTTAGTTATAATTTAAAATATATTTTAGATTCTCTTTAATATATACTCCCAGTCATCTATACAGATAAGCCATCACATCTTGAACTTCCTTTAATGTATTTCATATGTTTTATCTGGGTTCCTATTAGAACAAAGAAAACGCACTTTGTCGAATACGTTTTCATTTACACATATAGGGCGAACAGGCAAAACAGCGAAGCAGCTGTTCAACAAATTCTTTCCTTGGGAAAGAAGTCACTTGACCGCTTCGTTGCTTTGCCTGTTCTGAAGTGTAGTGTGGTTCCTTGTCCGGTACAGCTCCCGAGCATGATTGTGCAACAGTTACTGACCATAGGGTTAGGGTGCGGGTTAAGGTAAAGTGCATATGTATGAAAGTGTTTACTGTTTTTTATTTTGCATTAGATGTATGGTTGAGTTCCGTGTGTATGTGTTTTCAGATGTTTACTTTTGTTTGGGGGGTAGGATTAGGGTTAAGGAAAGTGTGTATGTGTTTGGAACTGTTTATGTAAATGTGCGAGAGTTACTAACCTTAGGGCTAGGGTGCGGGTTAAGGTAAGTACATATGTTTTAAAATGTTTACTGTTTTTTTTTTTTTCCGTTAGATGTATGGTTGGGTTATATGCATATGTGTATTTAGGTGTTTACTGGTTTATGGGGGGGGGGTGTACAATTAGGGTTAGGATGTGTGTTTGGAAGTGTTTAATGTTTTTTTTTTTTTGGGGGGGGGGGGTTGGAATAGCGATTTCTTTCCCTAGGAAAGAAATTGCTGTTCTGTGGTTTCGACATTTTCAGCGTTCGCTGAATATGTGTCGATGAAACACAGTTCACTGTTTTCAGTGTTCGGTGTTTTAATATGAACCCGTTCTGCAATGCTTCACTTACATTTTTTTTTTAATTATGCTTGGGCTTAATCACATTCATACAGTAGAAGGTAAAATTGAAGTTTGGCATGAAACAATGTCTGTTGAGGTCTGGTTATGCGCAGGATTTGAACCAACTGTTTCCATCCAGAGTGGTCAAGACAAGCTGAGGCATTTCTGCCAGATTCTTTGGGTCTGGAGGAGAGAAGTAGTTCAAGTAGGGTCAATGTCCTAAATGCCCTGCAGGGCTAGCAGGATCAAGAAGCCCTAATGCTGCCTGCCCATTGGTTCTCTGATAACTGACTTCACAAGTTCCACTATCTTTAGTTCACATTCTATTTTTAAGGCTGCTGGTTGAAGGATCCTCAGACAGTGGAAGGAAGCAAACACCCCTTTTCCCAAGGAAAAATATACTGGTGCAAACATTTTCCTCTTTCAGAAGGAAAGACAATTTTGCCATAAATTATCACAAGAAAATATTTTTAATACTGTGTATATTATTTGAAAGTTTAATCTAAAATAAATGTTTTATAATTGTAATAAAACAACCTACCTAATTAGTTCTAAAGCAGCACTGAAGCTTATCATTGTTATACAGATTTACAATAGAGACTATGTTGTAGTAATGCGTGCAGGTACACTTAGAAATAATGTGGAAGGGAAGCAGTTTTAGAAGTTCAAATATAGTTATATAGACAAGAAGTTATAAAAGAAACACTACACATCTTAAATGCTATGGGCATATTAAAATTTGTCTTGCAGCCATGCAAATTTCTAGTACGTTCAAACCATTTCTAACTTGCCACATTGCATTACTTTTCTTTCTTACTGCAAGAAATAAGGAATTATTCTACAAAGTGGAAGGTAGCCATCCACAGACAGTGCCAAATTATCAAAATATTTACTATTATTAACTATTTAAAGATTCTGAAGAATAATCCACTCCAACATTTAAGTTTTTCAATTGGGTTAAACAGATCAAATATGTTTTGATGACAAATCAGTGATAATGAGTACATCTTCTGTAATCCGTGTACACTACCAGTGCCAAGTACTATGATACTCTAGAAGTGAGATACTAATTGTACAACACAGGAAAGGACTTGGAAATGGATCAAAGTTTGTAGCAGAATTAAATATCCTAACTCAATGAATAAAATCTATTTAAGAGATTAAAATCAGTTTTTCTAACCAAGGGATGACAGCCAGTTTAATTACAGAGTTATGATTTGAACTGCTTCCAAAATATGTTCTGAGACCTGTCTGCTCCTGCCATTTTCAATCCTGCAAAGCAAATGAGCTAAAATATCACAAAAAACATCTCAGAAAAATATCAGTATTTTGAAAGTAACAAGAAATTAAATTTACATTATTTGATGGGGCATTAAATTAAGTAATGACAAACATAAGCAACGAGTTTTACCTACATTTGGAATAACAATTTGAAGAATCTTTACCTGCATATCAACTACCCATCCTTAGGAAAAAAAATCAGATCCTGACTGTGCTTGGCTATGAAGGCATGCATGATTTGCACACCTCTGGCATTTTAATTTAACCAATAAATTATCGATTATTTTCAGGAAGCACTGAAAGGAAAATGGGCAGAATCAATGGTTTGGCACCTTGCATACTCATCAAAGTTTCAGCTTCACGATGCCACTACAATGCAGTACTAATTGGGTGGGAGGGTCAGAAAAGAGTACATCACTTTTAAGTTAACTTGCAGAAAATACAGTAAACTGTTTAGTGGTAGTTCACAGGCAAAGAACCAGTAACACTTGTTTGAGTAAACATTGGGATTCAAGTATTTTTTATTAAAAGCTAAATGAATATGCTACAGTGACAATGAAAAGAAATTTTAGTGAAGTAGGACATATACAAATCACTAAAAGTACAAACTTTTATGAAAAGTGATATCAAGTTGAATAGTACAAACCACATTCTAATCAAAATTCAGTAAATAATGCACCTCATACATTTCTCTCCCATTTTTTTTCTTTTTTTGTTGCATCTTCCCAATATTGGTTTAAATTTGCCTTATCATTTCCTCCTGCTCTGTCTCTCTGTTTTGCAATAAACGTTTGCATCTACGTTTTACAAGCAAAACTTAGTTGTTGTTGTTGTGTCTTTCGTCTTTTCCCAGTTAGGGGTCGCCACAGCAGAACTTCAGTCCGCTAATGATTGGTAGTTGATTTTTACGTGCCAAGTTACCATCCCTGACGCACAACCTTCAACGAAGGTACACCCATTTGCACATGTCTCCATGCAGAAGACGCTCTAGCTGAGAATCGAACCAGACAGCGTCTTACTGTGAGGCGACAACGCTACCACAGCACCACCACCGCAGTGAAAAGACATAAAAAACTACAGAGAGATTTATATAATGGTTTATCAATTTACTCCCTACTAACCCTTACACTGAGTTTTATTCCTACTTCACTTTTACCTCTTCTCTGCCCCCATGTCTACCACTGATAATCAGGCATGTTCTCACATCTTGTCTTAGTTCAGGGGATACTTCTTTTTGTCCCTGCCACCACTCTCAGATATTTCCCTTTACTGGCTAGCTGCCACCCCGACTTTTACAGACACAGATTTTATTCTAACCATTCTTTATTTCTTGGAAAACAACATTGGTATGCTGGGCAAATAAAGTACAGTTGTTTAAGCAATCTTACCATAATGGTAGAAGTTTGATTGATCACGTAGAAGTTTGATTGATCACACGGATGTCATAGCCTACTCTATATATTGGTAAGATCCTGCATAGGATATAATAGCCAGACAGCTTCCAAAGCTTCAGGCATCTTCCATGTGCCCAAACCATCAGTCAGCTTGAAATCAGCTGACTAAAAGTCAGGTTGGGGAGCCAAGTCATTCAGAGCTTTCATATCAACTGAGAGAGGGAGGCCGAGCCCTGTGAGGGAATTGCCAGGAAAAGAAAACATAAAAATCAAGGGGTATGGCTTACTGTTATGGTGAGATTACTTACTATACTAAGTTCAGCATTATGGGTGGATTATCATAGCTTTGAAAAACTGGGAGGTGGAAGGGTCCAGGGGCCTCAGGAGAAAGGTCCTAGCAAGCCTGTCCTAGACTTGAAGGAGGAATCTGTGTTTTGAAAAAGAATGCACAGAGGACCAAGTTGCTGCCTCTAGAATACCTCTAGAGTTCAACTCTTTCAAAAAAAAAAGAAACTACACAGAAGAAGCCAAGGCCCTGGTAGAGTGAGCCTTGACCCTATCTAGATTGATTGATTGATTGTGAAGGGAGCAATAAAAGGTAATGGCATGAGACAACAATATTTGGAAATTTGGAAACAATCTGCTTTGACACAGGTTCTCCTTACATTCATGAGAGATGAACAACTGATCAGAAGTTCTGATTTTGTTCTGTCGAGATAGTACCCAAGCTATCTGTGGACAATCCAAGGTATAAAGTATACTTTCTCCCTCATTTTCAGGTTCTGGAAAGAAGACAGGGAGATGAATAGATTACAGAATGTCTCTGATATTGTGCAAGTAAATCCAGTAAGTGAGGAACCATGTGTTCATTTCCCTCTTGCCAGTTCCAAAAGAAAGCAGAATCCCTGATGGCTCGACAGTGTGCTTTGGGGAGTCCTTCTGAATATTCAGAAGTACTCTGAAAATCAGTGGAGAAGGTTGAAAATCATACAGAAACATTTCTGTCCAAGGAATAGAAAAGGCATCTGTCTTCTAGTCCTTCTTGCATGGATTACTTGAACAGAACTGCCATATGATTGTTTTGAGAGGAAGCAAAAAGGTCTACCTGTGCAGTTCCCCACAGATGGATAAAATCTTGGAAGACCCTCTGATTCAATTTTCCATTTGTAAGGATCTGCCCTGGTCTTGCTCAGCTCGTCTTCCATACAGTTTTGCTACAAAGAAATATAAGATGTCTGTAGAGTGAAACTGTGCAGTAAAGTTATATCCCATGCTCCATAAGGGGTAAGATCTTGTTCCCCTTACTTGCTTATAGATTAGATTAGATATCCCATGCTGCATAAGGGGTAAGATCTTGTTCCCCTTGCTTGCTTACAGATTAGATTAGATATCCCATGCTGCATAAGGGGTAAGATCTTGTTCCCCTTGCTTGCTTATAGATTAGATGTCCCATGCACCATAAGGGGTAAGATCTTGTTCCCCTTGCTTGCTTATAGATTAGATTACATATCCAATGCTGCATAAGGGGTAAGATCTTGTTCCCCTTGCTTGCTTATCACTGTGGTATTTGCTTGTAAACACTTGTAGATGTTCTGGGGACCACAGATGATTAGGTGAGTTAAAAGCATTTAGAAGAGCAGCATCTCTTTTATGTTAATTTGTTTTAGTGTTTTCTTTTTTTTTTGTTTTGTTTGCTCCGAAAAACCTTGTTCTCTTATGTCTATTAACACTCCTCCCCAAGCAAAGTCTGAGACATCTGTTGTGACTGACTGCTTTGGAACAGGAGGGAAGCATTGGAGACCTGGATTCCAAGAATTTTGATATCTCCACCACATTATCTCCCTTTTTAGAAATCACAGAACTGAAATTTGAAAACTTAGTGGGTGTTGATGCTGGGTCCCAGGTGATTTCAGATGCCATGTATCTTTCTCGTGTGGAATCTTGCAAAGAGATATCATGAGAATCATGAAAGCCATAACACCCAGAATCCTGAGGTATTCCCTCACAGAGACAAAAGTTTGAATGGAAAACTCTAGAGATAGCTCTAAATATAGACTGTTATTTTTTTCCTGATGAAGGACACCTCTTTGTAATGAAATGTCCAGAGGGCACCCAGAAAAAAACCTGTGACAGAGAGACATAAAAGACTCGCATGCTCTCTTGGAATGCCAGCCTGTGTAGCAGATCACTGATCCAAGAGACAGACTCCTGACACTTTGAAAAAGACTATGCAAACATAAGCAAGTTGTTTAAATATGAAAAATGTGGATAACTTGAAGGTTGCAGTGGGCTGTCACAGAAAAGTACAGTTGTGTACACTTACCATAAATGTAGATGTTCGAGTGTATTCACTGTTGCAGTCATTACATTTGGGTAATCTGCTGGCAGGTTGCCCTCAGTCAGCCTGAATAACAAAGTCTTGGGTCTTGTGTCAGTTGCTGTCTCTTCTTCCATGACGTCAGGTCGTCAGGGGTATAAAACATGCAGCCAACACCATTTTAATAAGTTTTTCTTTCCCCAGATGTCAGGTGCCCCCAAAAATGGGGAGCAAAAATATATACATAAAACTGTAAATATACACATGCACTTTAGAAACATAAAATTTACCTTCAACTAAAAGCAAATACACCACAAAGGCTTCTGAGTGTAGTGAAGGAAAGAGAAGGTATAGAAAGAGGGTTGGCAGATGGGTAATCCGGACTGCAACAGTGAATACACTTGAACATCTACATTTATGGCAAGTGTACACAACTGTACTATGTTCTTCATGTTTCACTGTTGCAGTCATTACATTTGGGTAGAATCCCAAAGATATGGATGGAAGGATGGAACTAAACAGCATTAGGGGCAGCTATAAGGCCCTGCAGGACTGCAGTGGCAAAGCCTGCCCTGGATTTAGAAAAGAGAGGTAAGTGATAATGCTTTGTGAACGTATGAACTGAGCTCCAAGTAGCAGCTTCTAGAATGTCTCTGGTAGGGACCCCTCTGAGAAAAGCTGCTGAGGTACATGCAGCCCTGGTGGAATGGGATCTGATCCCCTTGAGCACAGGTTTATCATGGTGCAAGTAGCAGAAACAAATGCAATGGCTTATCCATTTAGAAATAGTCTGCTTTGATATAGCCTTCCCCTCTGATCCTGCAGCAAATGCCACCAGTAGTTGCTCAGATTTTCTTAGAGATTTTGTCCTGTTTATGTAGAATCTTAGTTGTCTGTGTACATCCAATGAATACAGAATCCGCTCCCCCTTGTTCGGCGGATTTGGGAAGAAAGTTGGCAGGTGAATGGTCTGGTTAAGAGCCACACTAGATACCACCTTAGGCATAAAAGAAGGATTGGTCCTGAGGGCCACCGTCTGGGTAAAAAATAATGAAAGGCTCCACTGCCATGAGAGCCTGTAGTTCTGAAACCCTTCTAGCTGAAGTGACTGCCAAAAGAAAGGCTGTCTTCCAAGAGAGAAATTTTATATCCGCAGTAGCTGCTGGTTCAAAAGGAGGTAGGGTGAGTTTTTTCCAGCACAAAATTGAGGTCCCATGCAGGAGTTGGCGCTCTCCTAGGAGGCCTTAATTTTTTGGCCCCTCTGTGGTACTGTTTTAACAGGGGATGATAAAAGAGGGGAGGCTCTGTGTTGTAATGAGCCAAGATGGCAGAGGCATGGATTTTTATTGAAGAAAAGGATAGGCCCTTGTCAAGCATCTCAGTTAAGTATTGTAAAATCTGAGGAATATTGGGTTTTGCTGTGTCTATTCATTGTGCTTGGTTCCAAGCACAGAATCTCTTCCATTTATCAGCATAAGATTTTCTAGTACTAGGTCTTCTGGCTTCCAAAATGACATCCATCACAGGTTTACTGAGTGATGTGGTTGGTAAAATTAGTTGATTAGCCATGCTGCAAGATTCAGAGTTTGGAGCTGAGTATGCAGAATTTGATAGTTCTGCTGAGACAATAGGTGAGGTGTTTGAGGCAAGTACCACGCAGAAAGGTGTGACATATTCCTTAGAAGCGGGTACCAGTGTTGGCAAGGCCAGTCCGGAGCAATTAGAATCATTTTTGTTTTTTCCTGTCTGACTTTTAGTAAGACCTTGGAGAGTAGAGGCAGAGGAGGAAAGGCATAGACTGACTGGTTTTTCCAGCTGAAGGATAGAGCATCCACTTTCCATGCTTTTTTGTGAGGAGTTCTTGTACAGAATTTGTCCAACTGATAGTTTTGGGGAGAGGCAAATAGATCTATGTCCAGGATTCCCCATTCTTGTGTTAACATACTGAAGATTTGTGGATCCAGTTTCCATTTGTGCGGGTCCATAAGATTTCTGCTTAGGTCATCTACCACAATATTTTGCTTTCCTGGCAGGAATTGAGCTTGAAGATGTATTTGGTAAGTCAAGGCTGTGTTCCACAAGGCCATGGCTAGTCTGCAAAGGGGGTAGGAGTGGGTACCCCCCTGCTTGTGTATGTACCACATAACTGTGGTGTTGTCCGTCTTTATCAGTAGTTGTCCTGGATGAAGTAAGTCCTTGAAGGCTGTCAGAGCATTTTGAACAGCTAGCATCTCTTTCTGGTTGATATGTAGATGCATTTGGTTTGGGCTCCATTTGCCCTGAATGCATCTCCCTGCCAGGTGGGCCCCCCAAGCATAGTCTGATGCGTCTGTAGTTAGGGTTTGAGTGACAGGGGGTAGAATAAATGACAGTCCCTTGTTTTGGTAACATGTCTCTGCCCACCAAAGAAACTCCTGTTGCAGGCACGGAATGAGAGGAATCATTGTTTCCAGGCTGTGACAATGTTGACTCCATAAGCTTTTTAGGTACCGTTGAAGTTTCCTCATGTGCAGTCTCGCATATGGAATTAGTAGAATGCAGGATGCCATGAACCCCAAAGCCTGCAGAATATGTCTTGCAGATACTTGGGTTTTTGTTGCCATTTGTTTGAAGTATGCTGTCAATTGAATTTGTATGTCTGGCGTGAGGTAAGCCATCTGGGCAGGAATGTAATTATTTGAGAGGGTACCAGTTGTGATTTCTTTTCATTTATGGTGTACCCTAGGCATCCTAGAAGCCTCTTTACAAACACCAGATATTGAAGAAGATTGTCCTTGTCCTCTGCCTGAATGAGACAATCGTCCAGATAAGGATAAATTTTAATATTTCTTTGTCTGCAAAATGCAATTACTGGTGCTAGGCACTTTGTAAAGACCCTGGGCGCAGTAGGTAAGCCAAAGGGTAGTGGAGAGAATTGGTAATGCAAAAAGCCTGCTTTGAAGCGGAGGTATCTTCTGCAAGATTCCCTTCTTGGGATATGCAGGTATGCCTCTTTTAAGTATAGAGGTACCAACCAGGCATTCTTGCCTAGCATAGGCAGTAGCTGTTGTAAAGTCAGCATTTTGAATTTTGGAATATCCAGGAACATGTTCAGTATAGATAAGTCCAGAATTGGACGCCATGATTTGTCTTTTCTGGGTACCAGGAAAAGTCTTGAATAAAATCCTTGTCCTTTTTCCTTTTCTAGTACTGGTTGAATAGCCCCCATATCCATGAGGGGCATGACGTGTTTCTGGGCCTCTGCCCACTGGTTTGGTGGCAGATCTGGCCATCTGTTTGGAACTGGCAACATGTGGAAATGAAATCTGTACCCCTGGGATACTATGTTTAATACCCACTTGTCCTGGGTAATTAAATGCCAATTTTGAGCATGAAGTGCTAGTTTTCCCCCCAAGGGGGCTGCCAAAAGATAAGTGCTTGGAGATGGCAGAGGAAAGTCATTGAGACTGCTTACTGTAGGGTTGTGCTTTGTTACCTCCGGATTTGGAGGTGGAGGCACCCCATTGCTTCGACCTGTAAGATCCCTGTGATTGGTATCTGGAGCCTTTGGAGCACCTGGGTTTGCCCTGAGTGGCTCTGTTGGACACAGGAAAGGACCAATTCTTAGTAGGTCAGTGCCTACTGAACCTGGGTGGCTGCACTTGCAAGAAATCTTTTACAGTTTGCATAGATTTAACTTTGTCCTCCATTTTCTTTAAAACCTCTTCTGCCTTATTACCAAACAGACTTTCATGCTGTAAAGGGGCATCCAAACATTTAACTTTAACATGATCAGGCAGATTTTGCTCCTTGAGCCAGGCATGCCTTCTTATCACAGATCCAGTTACCGTGGCCCTGCAAGAGGCCTCCAAGGAATCAAAACCACATTGCAAAGTATGCTTTCCAACCTGTTCTGCTGAATGCAATAAGTCCTGTAGCTCTTTATTTTCCACACAATCAGAAATCAACATAATTTTCTGTTTCAGTAAGCCCATAACATGCTGTTGATATTTAAGCATATGAAACTGGCAGTTTAAATCCCTGATTGCCAAGGTTGCAGGCGTATAAACATTCTTGCCCCATCTGTCCAGCGCCCTGGAATCTCTATCAGAAGGGGTAGGATTTTTAGCTGTACAAGTCTCAGGATCAGCAGCAGGATTTTTGAACAAAAATTTGTGGGAGTCAGGAACCCTGTAATATCTGTCTGGCTTACTAGGAGCCAGAGGCAGGGAATCAGGGGTCATGCTTGATTCCAGGAACACGCCATCAACAATGTCTAATACAGGAGGTATTGCCAAAGGCCTATGCTGAGGAAGCAGAAGAAAATCCCTAAGCCTCTTTTTTAATTCTGAGAAGTCTTGACTCTTCCAGTGAAAATGTTCAATTAAAGAATGCAAAGTCTCTCCAAAAGACTAATCCTCAGGAAGAGAAGCAGATGGGATGGATTCCTCTGCATCAGAGTCCTCATAAGGAGGAATAGAAAATTCCTGATTAGAAGAGGAATCAGAAGAAATGGAAACCTGATCTGAAGATTCATAATCAGTGCCCTGCCTACGGCTCTTAGCAGGGGTGGGGGGGTTGGGAACCCCTGATCAAGGTAATTAAATCCTCAGCCATTTTGAACATTTGTTTTTTTAGGGATAGAGGCCTGAGCACGTGGCTCATGCGTCAGTTTTTTAGACAGAGAAGTTGGTTTTGACCTTGTTTTTGTTGATGGCGTCAGTTTAATATAAAAAAGTTGAGGCCTGAAAACACCCTCAGAAGCCAGTGCCTGCTCAGCGGCTCCAGACCCATCCAAGGGAGAGACATCTGCAGGTTCAATACTTGCAGAATCTCGTGGCATACGGGACTCCGAATGGGTCTTGGTAGAGGCCCGCAACTCAAAAATAGCGGGTATCAGGGGCTGCGAAAGGGCTTCACTGAGTTCTGGACCTCGACGGTCTGTCTCTGTCTTTTTCCTTGCGTTTTTTGTGAACTCTGGTAGTCGGATTGCTAACCGATGACATTTCAGGGTAGTTAAGTCTTGAACCAAAATATTTAGAAGCAAAAATATACTGACGCTTAACAGTGCTGTGGTTAAATTTAGCACAAAACCGACAGCAAGGCACATTCTGATCAGGGTCTAGGCAAGGAATACAGTACAAATGAAAATCCTTATGAGGTATTTGCTTCCCACAAGTAATGCAATTATTAACTTTTACTGACATCGGTAAGGAGCAAGAAAAAGTTTCCCCAATGGGGTACTTAGCTTTAGTTTGAAGACTTAGGTTCTGAAACTCGAAAACGAAAATTTCAGGAGTCGGCTGACCGGCACTTGTGAACTGCTTCTGCTTCAGGCACCGCGCAGCAAGAAAGACTGATTAAAATGGCGTCGGCTGCATGTTTTATACCCCTGACGACGTGACGTCATGGAAGAAGAGACAGCAACCGACGCAGGACCCAAGACTTTGTTATTCAGGCCGACTGACGGCAACTTGCCAGCAGATTACCCAAATGTCAACAGTGAAACACAAAGAACATCTATACATTTTGTCTGTCCAGGCCTGGAACAGTGGTTAGCCCAAACAGTAAAGCAGAGAGCTTGATAATGTGATCAAGGCACACAAAACCTCAACAAACTTCTGAAACTTGGATGAAGAGGAACATGGTGACATCCATCTTTTAAAACTAAACTCAAAAGGGGAAGAACGGGTAATAAGTTGTAACATGAAACATTTTGGACTTTTTTGTAGGATTAAGGGACTGTCATGGGGGATGGCAAGGCAAGGTCCCTCATATAATTGTTCTGACTTACTGGATTGTCCTTTATTCTGGGAGGATCCTGCTTTCATGTCTTTTAAACATCTGCTTACCAGCATTCTGCTGAGACGGTTTCTTTTCTTTTTTTTTTTTGCCAAAGTTAGAGAGTCCCTTGGAAAACTTAGAGAAGGAGGGCGGAAAAATCAATTTCCTCTCTCATCACACTTTTTGATAATTTCTGCAGCAAAAGTTCAAAAAAGTAAATCTCTAGCCAAGGGAGCATTAAAAATTTCATTTTTACCATCTTCAGGGAGGTTGTAAAAATGTAGCCAGGCAAACCTCCTTAAAACACTATCAGTGGTAGCAGTCCTTGAAGTGGTAAGTGGCTTGAGAAACAGAAGAAACAAAATTACACAAGGCAAATGTTTCCTCACAACAGGAAAATGATGGCAAAACATTCCTCATACTTTCACAACTAGTCAGTATAAGCTTCAAGATCTTAGCTTGACAGTTTAAAATTCTAAAAATTATGTTTTTTTTCCAAACTTCTCAAAAGGTTTCCCATCATTGTCAGAAGGAGATGGATTAGAATTAAACTGTTTAACAGTAACTAGATTCACTAAAGTTATAGCTGCTGGTTCAGGTATTGGTGTATAAAAAACTTAAAAGACAGAGGAGCTTTACAAACTATCTCTTTTTTAGGGGCAGCATACTGTCAGGGAAATTGCAGGTTGTGATAAATGCATCCTCCAGAGCTAATAAAACTGGAGAGATAAGTGAAGGTTCTACATATTCCATTTGTAACAAATCATAATATTTTTCTGAGGGGCTGAGAGGTCTTGTATTCTTCCCACTGAAAATATTGAATCATCATGGAAACAGTCTCAGAGAAACAGAATACCTGACAGGGAGAATCGGATACCACACTCTCCTCAGAATATGAATCAGAAACCTGAGAAGAAAAAAAACTGCATCTGACTCCTCACATTCCCCTCAGATTCCAGTTCTTGAAACCTCTTCAGGGAAAGAGGAACCACTTTATCTTTTACCAGAAATGGTCTTATAAGAAAAGCCAAGAGCCTGCACAACAATCTTAGCCAATCCCAATAAATGACTCCTGTCCAGAATAAGTGACACAAGATAAGATAAATGTTTAGTTGACTCTTTTTGACAGGACACTGAAGAAACAAACCCAGTACTGCAATCAACAACTTCCCCAGAGATGTGCAGAACATTTTGGCTAACTGGAAAATTCCCTGCCCCTTCTGCCAGGCCCCACGAGAGTGTCTCTTCCCTTATCTCTTAAGTGGACACAGTGGACATGTCTAACCCCAGGCCCAAGCTGGCTGTATGGACTACACCAAAGGGATCTGAAGCAAAAGGAAAGTGGTCTGAGAAACCAGGTTTGGGTACAGCACAGTTACTGACCTATGGCTGAAGCAAATTAAAAGCTTGCTGTGGTAGCAAAGGCGGTTTAACAATCTTTTTCCGGCTGGAAGCAGGTTCAACTGAGGAATTTGTAAGACAAAAATGATTCTTGTTTCCCGGGGAAGCTTAGCAACAATAATCAGGAAAATATGAAAAAAGCAAAAAAAAAAAAAAACTTTTTCCAAGAAAAAAAAAAACACAGTGAAAAGTACTTTAAACACTTTCTTCATCATCATAAAGTAAAATAACTATAGCATCTTCACAAAAAAACAATGTTTTACTACAAAAGTAAAAAAGTGTGCTTCCGTTTAAAAGTATATAAATGTCTTGAGATGGTCAACCATAACATTTGTTCCTAGCTTAAAAGTACTTTTTACTTTTCTATAGTAAAAAAATAATGCAGTAGGTTTTCCCCCAAAGAGAACTTGCCTATCAGCAATGGAACAGAGTTAGCCATTCATAAATTATCAAAAGCCTGCACAGGAGTGCTCTTTTCTGCAGAAGGAAAGTTTTGAAGGACTTGGCACCCAAAAGAAGCTGGCCAGCTATTATATCCCCGGCAGGATTTAACCCATATGACTTAGGCTACTGCCGCAGTGATCCTAATAATGAACATCAGTAGGTTTTACCAAGTGTGTGGTAAGTGTTGTCCATTCCCAATAAACACAGATATTTAACCTAGTCAGTCATGCAATCCATACTTGATGTCTGCCACCAAATCATGTACTAAACTCTTTGGTCTACGCAGGTTAATATATTCAAAAATAAGTTGCTTTGCACTGGAGACAGGAGGAAAAGTCCAGCTTCTTCCTCTCCGTCCTTATCAACCATTCACACCAAGTTAATTTAAAATGGTGTAACTCTTAATATACTGAGGTGCGCATCATGTTTACACCTCCATTTCTGATATAAAAATATTTTTTACCAGCTGCTTAGTCAAATCTGTATAGAGTAGAGTTAGAAAATATGTTTTACTTTCTAGATGAGAAGGCAGGAGAAATACCCCAAAATGTTACTTTGTGTTGATTACCCCTGACATAACCTACAAGCAGATTTACTTTTCCTATCTTTGATTTATCAGTAGTTTTATACGCTTTTAGTATATTAACTTGCACAAAATTAATCTAAAAAAAATACAGTTGTTTCCTGAAAGTGGCACTTTATATAACTTTCCTTAGGACTTGCTGCTTTTTTGTTACCAGCACTATGTTATCTACATATGTTGTTCTTTCTGCACATTTGTCTTACTAATACCCTTTAGCTTCCTCAACTTCCTTTTCTCTGTCTGGCATTTCTTCTTTCTATCCATTAAGAAGTCCCACTTCCAGAACTGCTATGCTTTACTTCCGTACTGCTCTACTGAGTGTTTCAAAATAATACAAAAACTTTACCTATAATTTCTGTCTTAAACACCTTTCAGTCAACATTACTCACTACTACCTCTACCTTCTATTCTTACTCTCATTCAGTATACATACATGTAGATTTTACTCTCACTTCCCTGCTGTGTCCACCAAGCATCTTTCCCCTTTTCAAGCTATCTGCCCTTCTTTCTTGTCACTGACTTGCAAGTCTGTATTTCAAACTCACTCTCTGCACTTCCTTTAATGTGCTTTGCATGCTTTTAACATCCATTTTCTGTCCTCTCTCTCAGTCTCAAAGTCTTGCCAAGTTAGAGCACAACATACCTGTCCAAGCCACCTTATACCTAAACTCATCTTCACTTCTTCATCCTTACTTCCCATCTTTACCCATATGCAATTCCTTTACCACATTCCCCACATGCCTGGAAATTTCACCTACTGTCTTTTTAAAAACACTTGCTAGTCTCACACACCACCTGAGCCCTCCAAACAGTATACTCCAGAGTTTCAATAAGGAATGGACCTTTCACAGCTTGGAACGCATGGCACAGATCACCTATCAGGAGGTGTTGTTATACTAGGGAGGACAGCTTTTTAAGTCTGAGTAACCCAGGCTGACAACCCCTTTATTAAATGAATGAGTACCCTTGGAACTACCTATAGCAGAACCTAGCTTTTGGTCAACAGACACAGTAAGGAGGTATTACATTCTGTGATTGGCTGAATGACTGAGATACACAATCTTGACCTCTCTTGACAAGCTAGTAGCCCCACTACCTCTTCTGAGTATCAGACGGACCACACTGAAGGGATTGTTTTACTAGTGTGGTAAGCCAGTGGTCAAAGGTGAGATCCCAATCTATTATTAAATCTAGATGCCTAATAAAAGAAGTTACCTTAACTCACTGTTCTCAGTAGAGGAAGACCGCCACCTGCTTTCCAAAATTTACTATGTGACATCTGTTAGCTCTCAAGGCCAAGTCAATCGCTTTAGTAGATCATATTGTAGGCCATTATATGCTTTTCCTTACTTTCAGTTATTTTACATGTCACACTGCATTGTCTTTTGTTACACTTTGTCATTTTCTTCTTTTGCATAGTCTTCTGCAGTGCAAAGTATTATGTATACATATTGGTATTCATCTTTTTCAAGTACATTATACTTTGTATATTACATTATAGGTGGATATATAATTTATTATTTATTTTACATTTGTTGACTGGGTATGTCTGACTGAGCTGATGGCCCTTTTTCAGTGGAGGGCTGGGGAGAAAAGCTCCACATTTACATAATAAAATAGTAGAAATGGTAATACATCAATAATTGAAAAGATAATACATCAATAATTTGGAGATAAGCTCCAAGTAACATTTGTTAACAGCATATAATATTGTTCAAAATAGACACTGAGTACAGACCAGTTTAAATCGATTTCCAACTACAAAAAATACAATGCAGACACAGATGAGACAGTACAGGTTTACTTGGTTTAGAGATGCGGTTGTGGAGGAAATACAGTAAAGTTAAGAAATATTGATAAAAGGTAGTACATTGAGGTGATAAGAGAGTGGAAGTGTGTTTTGGTTGAGAAGGAAAACGTGAGATTTAGTAGATGGGGACAAGTTGAGTAGAGGTTTAAGGTAGGCAAGTGTGCTGCCACAGGAGAAATGGGAAGGAGAAAAATAGGTAAGGGAGGCTGACTACTAGAAAATACGTTAGAAAGGCTGAGTGCAATTGCAGAACCATTGACTATTCAGGTACTCTTTTAATGCTGAATTGCATTCCTTACCATTATTCAGAGTCCTGATTTCTCAGGGTACTTTGTTGCATGATTTGGCAGGGTTGTAGCTGCAGAGGTTGCAGTCAGTTTTATTCTTTGGTCGATGGGTTTGCAGTAGGTCTTGGTCAGAGCTTCGAAGAGTCCTAGAAGGAGTGCAGTAGGAGACCAGGGGGGATAGGTTGGGACAGAAAGAGGGATGATGTAAAATGGAATGAATAACCATAAGTTGTGAGAGAAGAAGCTGATGGGGAATTTCAAGCCAGTGTAAGGTTTTTAGAGAGAGAGAGAGTGATGTGATTTATAATTTAAATTTACTGCAAATCGGGTGATTTTGTTATAGGTAGATTATAACTTAGTAAGGAGTGATGAGTTGAGGTTAGTTAGGATTTTGGAGCTGTACATAAGACTTGGTAATAGATAAGCATGTGGGAGGGATGTCTTTGCTTTATTAGTGAGGAACTTTTTATTTCTGTATAAGAATCCTAGTTTCTGGTGTGTTTTACTGATACAGTTTTTAACATGTAGAATGAATATTAGTTGGTCATCGATTAAGACACCCAAGAGTTTAGTGGAGGATTTGACAGTGATTGGTGTGTTGTTTTAGTGAGAGTATGGAGAAGTAAGATTTAAGATTAAGGTTTTTGGGGAGAAACAGTAAGAGTTTGGTTTTGTTAGGATTCAGTATAAGCTGGTTGTTGGATAGCCAGAATTCAACTCAGTTAAAGGAAGACTGAGTAAGTGAGAGAAGTTCGGTGGGGGCATCGGTGATAGAGATAACTGTTGAGTCATCCACATACTGAGTGAGGGCAAGATGTATACAGTAGGTTAGTGAAGATCCTGAAGAGAAGTGGACCAAATATAGAACCTTGGGGAATGCCAGTTTTGACGGGGGGAGGCAGAGAGACATTTCACAGATTGTTGTCGATTTGAGAGATAACTAGAAAACCATTCTATAGTAGGAGTAGAGAAGTTAAGGTTAGTCAGTTTGCATAGAAGGAGAGAGTGGGAGACTGTGTTGAAAGCTTTCGAAAGATCAAGGAAAAAGCAGGAGAGCAGTTTGCTATTGTCTCTTGCTTCGGAGATAGTGTTAATGAAGGATAGGAGGGCTGTGGAGATACTGTGTTTTAGGCGAAAGCCATGCTGAGTGGGGGTAAGAAGATTTTCCTGTAATAAGTGTTGTGTGACCTGCTTGTGAATGCATTTTTTCCAGGATTTTAGAGAGGGGTGAAAGGAGGAAATGTATCTAACAACTTGCTACTGATACTTAATCTTTGCAAAACAGCAGCACATTTTCCCTTGTACTTGTTCTTTTGTATGAATAACTTATTAAAATAATTGCATATTTATATCTAGCAGTGCTCAAAAAAAGAAATTATGTCTTACCATAACGTTGCATCTGTATTGTTCATCTTTTTCATTCATCAATTATGGGTTCGGTTCGGTTTGGAGCCCTCGGAACAGAGTTGGCCTTTTTACCAAGCTCGCGCCAGCCAAAAAAACTCTCAAGCTAAGTCTCTACCCAGAATGCCCTTCTCCCTGTTGCCTCAGATCGAGTTTGCTAGAGAAAGAGAAGTAAAGCCGAGGCCACTTCTGCGCAAATACCCTAGGGCACCACTTAGACCCAAAGCATCCCCCAGGAGCCTTTGGAAGGGGAAGGAGGGTGGGAAGTGACGAATGAAAGAAGATGAACAACAGAGATGTAATGTTATGGTAAGACATAACTTCTTTATCTGATGTTCATCTTCTTTCCATTCATCACTGATGGGACAGAATCCCAAGCTACCTTGAGATCCATGGGCAGCCCTTATGGAAGAGCATTCCTGAGTACTATTGAGCTGAAGGCAGCTCTCCCTCTGGAGACCAAGTCCAATTTGTAATGATTGATAATGGTATGAGGCTTAGCCCAAGTAGCTGCTGCGGAGATGTCATCCATGGAATCCCTGGAATGGAAAGCTACAGATGTTGCCACAGATCTAGTGGAGTGAGATTTAACTTTTGGCATAGGTTCATTACTGAGGGAATAGATGAAATGTATGCAGTCCCTTAGCCATTTTGATAATGTAACCTTGGAAACAGCCTCTCCAATTGTGGGTCCAGAAAAAGAGAGAAAAAGCTGTGCAGATTTATGGATAGGTTTGGTCCTGTCTAGGTAAAATCTCAGTTGTCTATGTACATCTAAAGAGTAAAGGCAGTACTCTCCTCAATTGGCAAAATTCGGAAAGAACACTTGTAGATCAATGGTCTGTTTTATGGAGAATTCAGAAATAACTTTGGGAAGGAAGGAGGGATTCATCCAAAGTGATACTCTGTCTTTATGAAAGACCAGATAGGGCCTCTTGATATACAATGGCTGCAGCTCCAAGACCCTTCTGGCAGACGTGATGGCTACCAAGAACAAGGATTTTCAAGACAAAAACTTTAGGTCACACTTCGCCGCAGGTTCAAAAGGTTTTTGAGTCAAACATTGAAGGACTAGAGTGAGGTTTCATGGTTCCATGGGCTGTCTGACAGGAAGCCTGATATGAGAGGTCCCCTTGAGGAAGGCCTTGCATAGGCGTAAAGAGATATAGGGGTGCCATCTATACCATTGTGGAAATTGGAATTAGATGTACTCGTACGGTAGAGGCAATGCTCCATTATCAAAAAACTTAGCCAAGTATTGAAGCACTGTAGTTACTGGAGCCGAATACGGGTCTAGCATGTTATCCTTGGACCAAATGGAGAACCTTTTCCATTTATCCTGATATAGTCTACTGGTGGATGGTTTGTGAGAGGCCAGAATGACGTTTTGAACAGGTGAGGAGAGATTAGCTTCCCTGGCGACCAGTGGAAGTGGAGAAACCAAGCTGTCAGCTTGAGACTAGACAGATTTGGGTGACTCAATCCTTGGAGGTGAGTAATCCAATCTGGCAGAGGGTCCAGAATCCACGGCATGTATACTAGGTGAGACCGAAGGAAGGGGAACCAAACTTGTTGAGGCCGAATGGGCCTATGAGGATCACCTTGCATCTCAACCAAAGAGCTTTCTTTAGAAATTGTGGAATCAGGGGGATGGGAGGATAAGCGTAAAGAAGTCCCATGGGCCAATCGTGGATTAGACCATCCCTCTGTGACTCCCCCTCTGGGGGAAGTAGTGCGAAATAGTTGCTGCACTTGCTGTTCGATGCGGAGGCGAAATGATTGCAGCAAGGCTGGCCCCAGTGGCTGAAGATTTCTGTCGCCATCTCGGGGTTGAGAGACCACATCGTGAGGCATGAGGATGCATCTGCTCAGTTTGTCCAAAATCACATTGCTATCAGAAAGAGGTTGGAAGCTATCGCCCACTCCCAAATTCTCATGGCTTCTCGACAAAGGGGGTAGGACTTGGCTCCTCTTTGGTTGTTGACATACCAGACCACTAACATATTGTCTGACTAAATTGCAATTATCCCAGAAGGGAGAGCTGAAGGAAAGGCCTGCAATGCTAACAGCACAGCTCTCAGTTCCAGTACACTGATATGCAGGTGGGTCTCTGAGGTGGACCATGTGCCTTCGACAGTCTTTCCCTGGAAATGGCCCCCCACCTGATCAGGGAAGCATCTGTGGTCACAATGGCTGTGGGCTGAGGGGTTTGAAATGGGCGACTCCAAAGTTCTCTGTCTGGCCTCATCCATCAAAGGAGGTCTTGTTTGCAGAAGTTGGTTATTCAAATCTGGTAACCGAGGAGGGTAACAGTTTGAGAACAATTGACAAAGAAGGAACCATTTCAGGATCCGCATATGTAGCTTTGGTAGAGGCACTATTGGCATTGATGCTGCCATAGAGCCTAGGGCCTGAAGAGTTTCCCTTGCTGAGACTTTTGCTTGAGAGAGTATCACTCGGAGCTGAAGCCTCAATCAGTGGAGTCTGTGAATTGGGAGTGATACTAGACAGGACTGGGTATTGAACACTGCTCCAATGAACTCTATTTGTTGTGTAGGAGTAAGGTTTGATTTCTCCCAATTTATCATTACTCTCAACAGTTTTGCCAGAGAGAGAGTATAATGCAGTGCTGTTACCAGAAGCTGCGTGGTGGGGGCAGTGAGGAGCCAGTCATCCAGATATGGAAACACCCAGAATCCTTTTAGTCTCATGTGAGCTGTGACCACTGCCATGCATTTCCTGAACACTCTGGGGGCTGTAGAGAGACCAAACGGCAAGGCATGAAACTGATAATGACTGCCCCCTAGCCGGCAGCAAAGCAGAGTCCTGGAGCGTTTGTCCATCTTGATGTGGTAATACACATCCCAGAGATCTGCTGAGCACATCCAATCACCTTCCCTTAAAAAGGGAAGAATGGACTGAACTGTGGACCATCCAGAATTTGGTTTGAGTGAAAGACTTGTTTAAGTTGCTGAGATCCAAAATGGGTCTCCAGTCCCCTATCTTTCTTGGCACCAAAAAGAATCTTGAGTAAATTCCAGATCCGCGCTGGTCTGGTGGGACTGGCTGGATGACTCTTTTTTGAGACAGCTTTATAATCTCTGAAGCTGCTTCTTCCCTTTGACTGGGTGGAACGTCGGGAAGTTTTCTTGGAAGGTTTGGTTGACAAGAAAGGGGAATGGTGTAACCGCTCGTGATGATACTCTGCACCCAATGATCAGTGGTGATAGACTGCCAGACAGCTTGGTGCAGCGAGAAACGACCCCGACTGCTTCCAGAGGTAAGCAATTGGGCTGCTCCTTAGGAGCGCTGGTAAGGCTGTCCAGAAAAGGAATCCCTGGAGCCTCGGTTACGAGGACCCCCTCTGTCTCTATAGGAGCGTCTTCTGGAATTGTCACCCCATCTGCCCCTGGGGTTATCATCACCACCTGTGGCACAGAAAGGACCCTGAGATTTTTTGTGCCACATTTTTCCACTCCTCTGATTCCTGGAGAAGGTATGTTGAGGGTTGGAAAACTAGACCTACGGCAGACAGGGTCTTTCCATCTTGCTCGCACCTGGCTAGAGTGTCCTTTAGTTTGGAGCCAAAAAGGGACGAAGCTTCAATGGGAGCATTTAGAAAGGAAGACCTGAAGGCATCTGCGAGGTCACAAATGCGCATCCAGGCATGTTGCCTCATGACAATGCCCGAACCCGCTGCTCTAGCTGCCCCTTAAGTCGCATGTGACAGCAACCTCATGGACAAGTTGGATATTGATTCCAGGGTTGCGAATTGCAAGGCCACTTTGTTCCGGACCTCATCAGAAAACTGTCCTGCAAGCGTCCCAAAGAGTTTGGATATCAAGTCCCTCTGAAGCCTCGTAAAATGTGCCAAATAATTCAGGGATCGTATAGCAAAGGTCCCTGATGCAAAAACAGGCTTCCCAAGTCTGTCCACCACCCAGGACTCCCTGTTGGGCAGGTGGAGAGCGGGACTTCCTCAGCCAAGTCCTTTTTCGTGGCCACCACCACCACAATAGCATCGACTGGTAACCCTTTGGACCAATGCAGGTTCTCCTCGGGAGGGGAAAGAATTTTGTCTGGTCTCCGAGGGATCACCTCCTGGAGTCAGGGTTCTTCCAAGCGAGCTGCACGATGAGCTCGTCGGCAGGCGAGGATCACCCAAGAGCTTGAAGGCTGGGCACGGAAAGCCTGCAGGAACACCAAATCCTCAGATGAAAGATTGGAGGGCTTCCAGTCACCTCTCTGCTTTAACATTTCCAGAATGTCTCCAAAGGAGACATCATCAGGAGGTGAACGTGGGGACCCTTCACCATCATCGTAGTCCATGTCTTCAGTTAAGGACTCCTCGGGCGAGTCCATGTGCTTCCTCTTGCATGTCCTCTTTCGAGGGGGACTCCTCAGTGAGGGCTCTGAGGAGGACTCGGAAGAATGGGTACCCAGAACAGGGGTGTCATGTGGCTTCTCTGCCCAGTGTCCTGGGGGGTGGTCTGTGACAGCTGCAGCTCAGGGGGCGAAAACTGGGGTTCCGGCATCAAAGGAGTGCTACCAGAAGTAAGAGCAACTTCCATCGTGTGGAAGGCAGGTCCGCCCGAAGAGGGATGGGAGCCTGGAACCGAGAAAGACAACCTCGGGACTGGGGTCACACCCTGCTCCGACGAACCCGCCCCACAGATTGAGCCTCAAGCAGGATCAGTGCAGACGTGGCTATCAGCACCAAGGATGAAACTGAGGAGAAAGACGGCTCTGTGCCCTGGGCCGAAGCACCCATCCTCCAATCCCCAGATTGAAGAAGGACCTCTTCAGCAGGAACAGATGACCAAAGGGGCAAACTCGGAGCCAGAGTGAGGTGCACTGTAGGTGCTGAGGTGATGGGTTCCAAGACGGATGTCGGAGCAGAAGGCTTCGGAACCGAGATGGTAGAAGGAGGAGTGTAAGATGGAGTCCATGGATAAGTCAACCCTAGTCCTGCAGGTGGATGGGTCTTAGAGTGGGGATCCCCCAGGCTAACAACAGCTGGTCCAGAAGATGCACCACGTCATGTTCCGATAGGCTCCTGGTGGATCTAGTGGATACTCCAGATGGGGAGTCAGGACGTTTAATGAAGGAGCTATAGCCTTGGCCCAGAAACAGCTCTATGGAAGGGGAGTATCAGGTCTGTGGTGCAAGTTCTGCTAGCACCAGTCTCTAGTTTCAAGAGCGGAAGTAAAGGGGTCAAATCCAGTAAAGTTGGTACAGTGCTCGATGCTGAAGCTGCACTTGGAGCCAAAACAGTCGGTTCCAAAATGGAAACTCATGAAGTAGTCGAAGGTGTGCCCTGAGCTGAAGTGGCCACAGGTTCTGAAGTTGAAATAGGCATAGTAAGGTGTATGAATGGTGCCAGAGGCAGGAGCAGTTATGAAACTGGTGCCGGTATCCAAGGTTTCGAACTGCTCGGAGCCTAGGAAGATGGAGCCGTAGAGGCAGATTTATGCTCCGAATACAACTTTGGGACTTTTTGATTTCCTAGGCTTGCCCTGATCACCTGATGGTGAGGAGGGAACCGAGTGGGATCACTTTTTGTCTTTAGTATGAGGGGTTGAGACCTCCATCGCAGAAATGGCCTCTGAGAAGGGAGACTTGAGTAACCGTTTCAGAATCAGTTTATTTTTGCACTCATTAAAGAGTGCGTTGACTGAAACTCTGACAAATGTCACACGGAGGCTGCACCAAAAGGTAAGGCGTTCCCAAACAGCATACACAGTCATCATGAGAATCATTATTACATAACTTACCATTACATGAAGTATAATGTTTAAAACCTGAAGTACCCTTCTTATCCGACATCTTGATAGAATGATACCACATGACAACCGTATAATCCAATTAAAACAAAGTCAAACACCATTCAGAGAAGTCACAAATATAACAATACAGTGATATGCAGAGAAAAAAAGAAACACCTTACTAAAAACCAATGCTAATAGGTTAAACAGGAAAGACAATACCAGCTATGGTATTGAAGAAATACCACAAGGGCAAGGGAGGAAAGGCTGTACCAACAATGGTACTTGAAAGTTTACCAACAGTAACAATGGGTAGAGTAGAGAGGAAAACAACAAGGTTACACAGAAGAAAAAACACTAGAAATACTATTCGCTCAATAAAATATGAAGGCATCAAACTTTTCCACACAATTATCAAATAAAGTTCCACTTTGCTGAAACGCGACTTTACGGCTACGCAGCAAATGCGATCTGAGGTAACAGGGAGAAGGGCATTCTGGGTAGAGACTTAGCTCGAGAGTTTTTTTGGCTGGCACAAGCTTGGTAAAAAGGCCAACTCGGTTCTGACGGCTCAGAACCAAACCCATCAGTGATGAATGGAAAGAAGATTAACAACATCAGATTGTTTGTTCTCTTAACGCCTTTTATAACTTTGTGACCAGAACTTCTATCTCCTAGCAAACACTGAACATGGGCTTCAACCTAGCTTTATAGATCACAGGAAGAAAGGAAGGGTGCCTTTTTGCATCTGGTATACTTAATGTCCAAAGTTTATATCCTTTCTGGATATTATACAGCTGTGTGCATGGCCCATAGATGTTTGAAAAACAGGATCAGTGCTGGAGCACAACTTATTATATATGGGAGCTATTCACTTCAATTTAGACTTCCAAACAAGTCAATGTCTCAAAACTGAAGACTATCTTTTCACTGTTTCTAAAAGATTAGCATGGTCATCAGCTGTTAAGCAGCTTTTTTTTTTTTTTTGAGGCAAGAGATCAGCAACAAATGGGTGTAAGAGCACTGAGAAAAACATATAGGACACAGCAATATAATGCTTCCTCACCATGAAGCCTGACAAATCAACATATGTTCCTAAGAAAGGAAATGTGTGGGATAAAAACAGTCATTGTGTATAGCAGCTTACTCCAGTGATGCATCAGCTAGGGATTTCCCCTTCTCTATCTAGCCTCTTACAGACCAGTTGGCATAATAGTTAATGTCTTTGCCTCCCATGCATAAGGTACAAAGTTCACCTCTTGCCAATGACTGTTTGGAGTTTACATGTTCTCCCTGTGTCTCTGTATGGTTCTTCTCACCTCCATAAAACATGCTGAGTGTTTCCATCTCAAACTCACCAATGAATGGAGTTGTGGGCAGCAGCACAGACTCCACATGGTGCCCTATAAGGGGAAGAGTTGTATAGACAACCTCTTTGGGCATCTACTGCGGTGCAGACTATCCTCAAGACAGGAAAACACATATTACAGTTTGCATGCTATTGCAGGGCTAGCCACTCAATGGTGTAAAATATGGATGTAAGTGATTCGGTCATGCTGACTAATGTTGCAAAATGGACATGTGTATTTGCCGGTGATAAGTGGGTTGATGACTTGGCCTACTCTCACCTACACCAGTGCACCTGCTAATGGTGGGAGGGGTATATGTGGCCCTATTGGCTAGTGTGTGCCTGCCATAAAGCCCAGCAGTCCTGGGTCAATAAGCTGCTAGTTGGCTGGTGTCCAGTTGCCCAGCCTGGATTACCTGAGATAACTCTGTTGAGCAAAAGCATTAAACCAATCAACTTGCCAAAAATGAACTAAGAATTGTTACACTCAGCATGTACGTTTAATGAGAGGATGCAGCTTGGAAGTGGACGACATGATGGTATGGAGGAGGCATAACATCCTACGTATCCAAGAGACAAGATGGAAGGGCAGTGCAGCAAAGACACTTGGCTTGGGCTCTACAGTCTACTACTACTCAGGAGGAGGGCAGGCTAGAAATGGTGTGGGAATTGTGGTGAGACAGAGAGAGGCTTCAGGATGCCATGAGGAATATCAGTATTAGTGAAAGACTCACGGCAATCATACTCCAGTTTAATGATAATCTCAGCCTATGCCCCAGCGCGGGGTTGTGATAGTGAGGAAACAAGTGCATTCATACAGCAGTTGCAGGACCTATTAGATAAAGTAGGACAACATGAATTGGTGTTGATAATTGGTGACTTGAATGCACATATTAGGACAGACAGAACAGGATATGAGGGCTGCCTGGGTCCACCTGGGTGGGGCAACAGGAATAAAGGAGGAGATGCCATTCTAGACTTCTGTCTGGCAAATGGCTTGATAGTAGCCAACACATGGTTCAGAAGGAGAGACAGAGTCACAAGCTCAAATGCAAGAGAGGTAAACATGCAGCACAGGTAGATTTCTTCCTAGTAAGAAAAGGGCACTGGCACAGAATCAGTGATTGTAAAGTCATCCCCAGTGAAACAGTCAGCCCACAGCATTAACCACTGGTTGTCACAATCAGCTGCAAGCAATGGTCAGAGAAGGCTCTAAGGTCACCACAGACCAGGCTCACGACATGGAATTTGATTGGAGAGAAAGAAAGGAGGCAATAGGTTGAGTTGAAGAAGAATGGCAACCCCTCAAAACAACATGTGTGAAGACTACAGAACAGATATGTGGTGAGCCAGGTATGGAAATAAAGTACATAAGGGAAAGCTTGTGGTGGAATGCAGAAGTTCAGGAAGTTATGCAAAGAAAGAAGTGCAGGAAAACAGTGGGAGACAGAAAAGATGGAGCAAGCTAGTAAGGAATACTGGCTGACTAACAAAGAAGCTAAGAAAGGAGTTGCAATAGCAAAAAACAGGGCATCAGAGGCACTCTACTTGCTTCTGGAAAGTGACTTAGCAGGTGGCACAAAGTATCTATATCAGGTTGCAAGACAGAAACAAAGTTAAAGAAGACAGTTAGTGGATGCCAGCAACAAGCTGCTCACCAGTCCACAGGACATCAAAAGCAGATGGAAAAGTACTTCCAGCAGCTTCTGAATGAATAAAACCACACAGAAGTTGTACTACCCTAGACACAGCTTACAATGAGAGGAGAAGAAGAGAAGCCCACCCTGAGAAGAAGAAAGAACAGCACTATGGAAAATGAAGTCATGGAAAGCAGCAGGTTCAGATGAGGTCACAGCAGATATGATAAAGATGCTGGGTGAGACGGGGCACAGATAGCTCCTGAGAGTACTCATAGCAGTGTGGAGAAAAAGGCATATCCCAGATGACTGAAGAACAAGCACACCTGTTCCAGTATATAAAAACAAAGGGGACATCCACAACTGTGGACAGTACAGAGGTATCAAACTCATGTCAAACTGCATGAAAGTTCTGGAGAGGATGACTGATAAACACATATGCAGAGTAGTTGAAAGTAAGATGGGAGCTGTGATTCAGATCAGGATGCAGCACAACTGACCCAATGTTTGCAGTGAGACAGATAGTTGAGAAGAAGCAAGAGACAAGGAAAGAGTCCAACTAGGCATTCTGAGACTTGGAGAAAGCATATGACAAGGTCTCAAGAAAGCTGGTTTGGGCACTACTGCAGTGGTTCAAAGTCCCAGAAACACTGATAGAATTAGTGCAAGCTATGTACAAGGACACAATGACTCAAATACGGCCAACGTTCGTTCTGACAGGAAGGTTCCCAAGAACTTCAGAAAAGGGTAGGGGAATGGAATGCAAAACTGGAGGCACATGAGATGAAACTAAGTACAGACAAGGCAGTGGTAATGGCAACAAATTGGAAAAATCAGAACTAACAAAAAGACCCACGCGATCCACCACAGAGTTCATGAAAAATCTTTAATAACAGGAACAAAACAAGGATAAGCATTTTCAAGCCATAGCTAACTAACAATCAATTGCATTCAGTTGTTAAAAATTTTACTGAGGAGTTGCTGGTATTAATTATTTTATTGATTGTTAGTACTACTTTAAAGTGGTGAAGTGTTTTGAATTCATGGATCTGAAGAAGAGCTACAGCTTGAAAGTGCTTATCCTTGGTTTGTTTCTGTTATTAAAGTTTTTTCATGAACACCATGGTGGATCGAGTGGGTCTTTTTGTTGTTTTACTTGGTTTTTACCACTACGATTCATTGGTTCTTCTGTGTCTGGTTTTGTTTGTTTAAAAATCAGAAGAAGATCAGAACTGAGATAGAAGGGAAGATAGTGGAACAGGTTAACAGCTTCAAGTATTTGGGAGAGGTGGTTTAAGAGAAGGGAAGTCCGAATAAAGTGGTCAAAGCTAGAATAAGAGGGGCTGCAGCCAACTGGCATAGAGTGTCAGGTGTAGTGTATGACAGAAAAATGCCAAAGATGATGTACAAAAAAGTGGTGTGACTAGTACTACTGTATGGTATAGGCACCTGGGCAGTAAAGACAGAGCAGATGAGAAAGCTAGAGGTGATGGACATGTAGTGCCTGAGAACGGTGATAGGATGCACACTGTGGGACAGATGAAATCAGGACATAAGAGCAGAAGCCAAAGTAACTTCAATTGCAGAAAAAAAATCAAAGAGAACAGATTATGGTGGTTCAGGCACACATGCAGAAAAGCAGAAGACAATCTAGTGAAGATGATTTGGGACAGACAGGAAGAAGGTAAGAGTAAACAAGGACATCTAGCAAAGACATGGTTAGATTGTGTGAGAAAAGATCTGTAACAGGCATGAGTGTCGAAGAATACAGAAGAGTGGCATTGAATCGAGAGAGAGAGATGTCAACAGTTCACACAACACCCTGACCCATGTAGAAAATGGGAAGAAGAGGGTTGATGATGATGATCTAGCCTCCAGTGGATGTGGAGGAGACCCAAAAACTAACAGAGGGACAAGGCGTGAGGAGGGAGTTCCTATTGCAGCAATGATGCTGTTATTTGAGCATTTATGGTTATGAACACTCACATAAATGTAGTAAATCATCATTATAAGGATGAAAAGGGATAGTCTGATCCTGGATTTGACTTGACTTGAAGACATGTAGTGGGCAAAACCTGTCCTACGTCTGGGATATATGGCCAGCTTGCAGTGTTTACAGAAGACATAAAAAGTTGTACAGGTATCTGTCACAGAGATACTCTGAGCTGACAATTATTTTTAAAGCGATGCTGCAGAAGTAGCATCTGCCCATATCTAATATGCCTTACCTTACCAGCTAGCGTTTTACGAATTAGATTAGAGCAAAGTGAGATCTACTCAGGGTTTCCTGGCAGAAAACAGAAAAAAACTGGTCATACTGCCTAAAATAATTAGCTCTTTTTACATAAGATGTTGGATACTTGTGCTGTCCATTCTCCTGTTCTGTGTATATGGATAAAAATGGGCTAGCTGGATGGCTTGATTCAAAACTAATCCTGAGACAATTCGTAGACATTTACAACAGGTCTATCACATAAAGCTCTGCTTTAGTTGGGAGCCCGGCATTATTAAATTCTTGAAAAGGATGGCAAGAATTTAAATGTGTCTACTTAAAAGTGTACACAGCAAGGCATTTTATGGACCATGTGATCATCTAGCCTAATGTTGTTCCTATGCAGATGCATAACTAGGTGTGAAGGGGGGCAGTTGCCATGGGTGAGAGGTGTCAGAGGCTACAAATGGCAATACTGTCATTCAGATTCTGAGTGCAGATTCTGCATTTGCAGTCAGGTCTAAAGCATTTCAGTGTTTCATTTGTAGTGCAGATTAGTACCGGCATTCAGAAATTTTATTTATTTATTTTACATTTGGTTACTGGGAAAGTCTGACTGAACACAAGTTCTTTTTCAGCAAAGGCCTGAGGAAAAAAGCTACATGTTTATGAACAATAGTTACTACAATAAATGAAGGATACACAACATTCATACAAAGAAGTTAATATATACATTTTCCAATTTAGGAAAGTGTCATGATACAGGAAAAGTTACAATAAGATACAAATTTCGTTAATGGAAACTATTATATAAAGTTTTACAAGTAAGGGAAAGGTGCTGCAATAAGTTACAAATGTCATTCATGGAAAGTATTATATACAGTTTTACAAGTAAGGGAAGGTATCATGATACTGGAAGTGTGACAAGAATAGTCAATCATACATACGGACGGTGCAGTGGTGCAGCAGTAGCATTGTCACCGCACAGAAAGAGGTTCTCTGGTTCGATTCTGGGCTGGAGTTCTTTCTCTGTAGAGTCTGCATGTTTTCCCTGCATTTGTGTGGGTTTTCTCCAGGCACTCTGCTTTCCTCCCACATTACAAAGACATGCGTCTGATGTGTTTCTCCCCAAGCCTCCGCTGAAAATTGGCTTTGTTCTAAGTCAGACTTTCCCGGTAAACAAATGTTAAATAAAAAAAAAAATCATATGTCTGAGAGATAATAGTACATTCCCTATATTACATTAAGTCAGAGAAACAGACAAGAGGTCTTGCATGGAACAGGTTGAATACACTGATGAGGTTCTTTGACCTGCACTATGGAAATGCTGAATGAGGAAGGAGAAAGTAGATGGTTATTGGTTAGTAAGTGTGAAACTTAGCTGAGGAAAGAGATGAGAATACTGTTATATTGTGGATTGGTGCCAGCCAGGAGTGGCACAAGTGCAGAGTCATGTATAAGTCAGGTGAGCTTTTAAAGTTTTTTGAATTGCGCTATTGAGGCTGTAGCTGTTAAGTTGGTGGTAAGGAATTCCATCTTTTAGTTATAAAATTTTAGTAGAGGGATTCACCTGCTGTATAGTCCAGGAGGAGTTTATTATTGGAGCATAACACTGATACAGGTCTAGGGATGAAGAAGATTTTTTAGAGCAGGGTTTTTTTCAGGGTGATACAGAATTTTATGGGCTAGTGTAAGTTGGTTATAAAGGATGAACTGTGGTAATTCTAACCATTTAAGTTGGGTTAGGTCTATGCACCGGTAAGCTCTATAAGGACAGTCTGTGGCAAGCCTGGCAATTTTATTGTAGCATGAATCAATTTTTGCAATGTCTGCATTTGTGGTCAGAGATGAACAGCTCAGAGCTCCATGTGTGGTATTTATCTGTAGCACGCTGTTTACTACATCTACAGTTTAAAGACTTTTTTTTCTTGTCCTCACCTTGGAGAGAGGATCTTTGAGAGTTGTTCCAGATCATGGAATCACACAGGACACTGAAGACTTAGCTGTGGCTCAGTTTACGTATTACTATTTTGGGTATAAAAAAATGAAAGGGTCAAACAGCTGTTTTAGAAGGCTGCATAATATTCTTAAGATCATAAGACTTACATCTGACATCTTCTGGAAGAGGTCATTTCCACTAGAAAGAGGGTCTTCAAATAAAGGAATTTCAAGGCAGCCAAGCTTGAAGGCTCAAACATTGGGAAAGTAAGCTTTTTAGTAGTAAAGATCAAATTCTTAAGGAGAGGGGATCATCCTCTTCAAAGGCCTAAGAAGAATTGCCCCTATAAAAAAGTCCAACTGCTGACAGGATAGAAATATGTGATTCACAGGGAGGCATACTGGAAGAACTTAGAAGTGGATCTTATCAGAAGGATATGCTCACGCTTCGTCAAAAGCTACACCAAGTTCAGCAGGTTTACAGAGCACTATCTGGTCTGAACAAACCAAATCCTATTTCTTTTCTTTGAGTCATAAGAACCTTCAGAGGAAGGGTCTCCTCCTTTCCTCTAGATAGCCCATCAAAAATGAATTGCACACAGAGGTCATGGGGGGGGGGGGGGGGGAGAAAGTCCTCCACAAAGAGGACAGAGTTCAGCAGCCAGCAGGAGATAGGAAACTCACTACCAAGTTGCTGTATTCCTCCATGAATATTTTTATAGTCAAAAATGCTGCTGCCAAACTCACTGACTTTGACATGTACAGGGCTAAGGCTCGGTTACCCAGAAGACCCACAGTTAACAAGCAACTTGGGAGCCAGAGATGCCTAGGAAAAAGGGTGGGGCTCTCAGTGAGTGTCCAATGCTTGCTCACCTATTGGGAAAGGAGCAGTCCGATCTCTACTGGATAGAGGAGCATGGTATGCAGGATATGGAGTGGGGGTCATGCACTTGTCTTTGTAAGCCACATCTAAATGGCAGCCTTCATGAAAAATGCTCATGAATATACGTGACCACAAGGGAATGCATAACAGGGCCCACACATGGAATGCATAACAGCCCCACACATCAGCTAATAGGGAAGAGGTTAGGTAATGAAAATGACTGTTATGGTTTCTTAGATGAAGGCTGGCAAACAAGAGGCTCTCACTCTGCTGATGATTGGCATGGTCAAAGCAGTGGTAAGACAGTGAGCAAGGATGCATACAGAAAAAGTGCTCAAAAATGCTGGAGACAGTGCATGTGCAAATGAAATGGATATCTAAGGCTCAGCCATCAAAACAGCCAAGGATACAAAGTCACAAAGTCATCAAAATGGTGGTGGGGGAGTGCATAGTTGTATGGATAGAAACCCTAATCTGTGTTAAGACTAGTGCCAAGTTTGTTTCTGATGCCGGGGGTTTAGAATGTTCTTCACCTTGAATATCCTGGCATAACACAACCCCATACCCATTTCTGATGCCTTCATATACAGAGTAGGTGCTTTATTAAACACGAGTCACTAACATTTGTTCAGAACATAACATTCATTTAAATATATTCAATTTTCTATCTGCCTCAAAAGTCCACTGGGTTTGACAGGAACTTTACCCTTTATGAGATCTGTAAAGAGAACTGGCAAAAGTCACAAATTTAGGTTTAAATTTGCTATATTTCCCTGCTAGTCCAAGGAAAGCCATCACCTAGTATTAATGGAGGTATGGAACAGCAATTTATAGTTTCTATTTTTTTCTACTATTGGTTTTACATTCCTAATATGTCTTCTATCATGCCCATCGTATGTCTTTTAGCACTGACAGTCAAGCTTAACTGACTTCTAGGTTCTTACACAGCCTGCACACTTGTTAAATTAAGACTTCCAGTCCTCTGACGGTGATCAGCATATCATGAGTGAGCTTTAGTATTTTATCCATCAAATTCTGAAAGGTGGCTGGAGGTTTAGATAAGCCAAATGTTGGCACTGTGTAATGCAATAAATTTTCAGGGGTTACAAAAGCTGCTGTTTCTTTGGTACATAGAACCCCTTTGGCAAGTCTAATATTCTTAAGTATCTTGCATTCCCTGTGTTGTCTATCAACCCATCAGTTCTTGGCATGGATCAGCTATTAAACTTTGAAATGCAATTCAGTTTCCTACAGTTGTTACAGAATGTGATATTTCTATCACATTTAGGAATTAGCATTACTGGGATTCTCCATTTAATCTGTGACTGTTCTGTTACTCTTAAATTAAGCATCTACTAAACTAAGTTGTTCTGTTACTCAAGCACAATGTAAGGTTACAGACCATCCTTTGCTTATCTCTATATTATGTTCTATCAGTTTAATTCTCCTAGGTATGTCTAAGAACACTCCTTTATTTACTAACAGAAATTCTCTTATTTCCTGCTCCTGTGCTTCTGATAAGGATTCTCCTAGTTGTACTGAAAGAGATGCACTGGTCTCTGTTGCATGAATTTCAGCTTGCAAACTAACTATGCAACTGTACACTTCTTTCATTTGATTCAGTACGTGTGTGTAATAGCTTTGCTCTGCCTTTCTTTTTCCTGATTGTCTATCTTTGTAGCTCACTGCATTTGATCATTCAATAACCTCAAATGGGAACTGCCACCTGGCCTGAAATTTGTTCTCCATGATGGGTAATAACAGCAATACCTGGTACCCTAGGTTAAATTCTCTTAGTCGAGTATTATTATAGACACATTGTTGGCATCTCTTTTCAATTGTGCTCGGCTGCTATGAGCATAATCAGTTTAAGTTTATCCTATAAATTAACATAATGTTTTATCACATTTCTAAATGGTATCTTCTCATCATAAGTCTCATTTGCAATGTCATTAAGACCTCTGTAATGTCTGCAATACAAGAATTCAAATATGGTACACCCAGCTGAAGCCTCTGGAACTTCTCTTACCACAAACAGCAAAAGCAGGCCAACAACTGTCCCATTTTTTACCAGATGCATCAATTATTTTTCTTAACATGAATTTCAGAGTTTTACTGAACCTCTTTAGTAAAGTACCTTTTTTGCAGATGGTACACTGATGTTTTCGATTGCTTAACCTTAAAGCAATGGCAGAGCTCTTTAGTAAACCACCTTTTTTGCAGATGGTACACTGATGTTTTCAATTACTTAAACTTAGAGCAATGGCAAAGCTGCTAAATGGTCTACATTTATGCTGTTTGGAAGTAACAAGATACTCTTCCCTGCATGCCACCTCAACATCCTTGGCCCTGACCAACATTCCCTACCATCGGTTATACTGACTTAAAATGATACTGGACCATACTCTGTCATCCCTCCCCTATGTTAAACAACATGCTCAAAAAGTATTAAAAACAATTAGGAGCAAGCAAACTATCCTACTTAATGACCAAAGAATTTAAACAAACTAATGCAGTTAATGTACTGCTTCCAAGGCTAGAATATTCCCTCTCCATAATATGCCTGCAAAACATGGATATTTTACAAAAGACTGAGAAAAAAATCCTTATATTTATACACTTCAGTCAATATAACAAGCACAACTACATTACTACATGTACACCTATAAACTCATTAACAATCACTACAGTCCCCCACAAAATAAACATTTCCTTCATAGAAGACCCATATACAGTAACGACCATATATGACAACCTTCTTGTTAGACCTCCCCCCATACAATGAAAATTACAAAATGTTCATTTGCCATGTTATCCTCAGCTCACTGGAATGCCATTGCTAAAAACTTGCAAATATTCACAAAATTATCTTAGACTAATTAACCAGTGTCATTGCTTGACCCTCCTGGATAGTCTATAACTTTGCATCTCCCAGCAGCAACTCATAATATAACAAATACATTACTCAATGGCAACTTGACTCTCAGTAAATATATCCAAACATATCTCACACCACAAGTTCCAGGCAGGATGAATTCATTCAGTTTAGTACACAGACTGATTTATTAAAATAAAAAAATAACTTCTGCAGTAAAAGTTAACAGCAAAACTTCAAACTCTAACACCATTAACAGCAAGTAACACTTCTCTGGCTTTCAGAAAAGCCTTTTCAGAGTAGATCTTTCTGCTAGTAAACATACACTTAAATATATGCATTTAATCTATTAAATAATCATCCAATTAAGAATTCACTAAAAAATGCCAACTAAAAAGGTTAACTTTTAATATCTTTTTTTAACCTTCTTATATTAAATGCTTCCAAGAGAATTCCCTATTCAAATCTCTTGGAAACATTGTATCATATTTTAAAATAAATATTGCCTCCTTCCTTATTAAGTGTTCCTTGATTTTTTCATCACTACTAAACCTAGTATTCACTTGTTCCATAACAGTTGCCTGTAACCCCTGTGGGTCTCCATTATGGTGTTCCTTAAAGTGCATAGCTACAGGACTCTGACATCTTTGCTTCTTGATGTCCCTCATATGCTCTTTTAATCTTACAGCAAAGCTTCTCTTGCTTTCCCCAATAATCCACAAGGACATTTTAAACTATATATAATCTTTTCACTATTGCATGTGAAGCTGCCTCTTCTGTCAAATTGTTTTCCATTAATACTTTCAAAACTATCCTCTATATGTTTGCATACTGTGCAGCTATCACATGGAAAAGTTCCATATCTCACTATATTATTTTCTACATTTTTGGTCTCTCAAATTTTCCATGTACTAACATGTCTTTAAGACTCTTGCTTCTTTTATATGAAAAACAAAGTTTGACATTTTTAGGCAGGATTTTTCTTTCTGTATATAAGACCAATAATACCAAACTATTTTCTCCAAAATATTAGATAAATTAGTATACTTAGACACAAAATACAACTCACTCTCTTCTTCCTCTACATTCTTTTTCTGCATTATTATATTCTGTGCTTTATTCACTTTTTTATTCATTACTTTATTATACCCCAACCATACTTTCTCTGGCTCATAGCCCCTTTCTATGAACATATTAGCCCTATTTTTAGCTTCCTTCTCACATTCCTTCCTGTGACTACATAAACATTTAACCCTAACCATTTCCCAATAAGGAATGGAAGAAATAGTATGGGAGGGTGACAACTAGTTCCATGCAACATAAAGCTTGGTTGTCCCATTTTTCTAAATATTTTAGTTTTAAGTTTGCCATCTTCTTGCCCTTCTATTGTAATATCCAGATACTTTACTGTCTTTCCTTTTTGTAACCCATCAAACTTGATCTCAAACCTGTTCACTTGTAGTTCTTGAACAAACTTTACCACTTCTCCATAGCCCCCTTGCAAACAAAAATCAAATCACCAATGTATCTATAAAAATGAACATGTTTTCTAAAAAAAGTCATTCCTATACACACACAAATTTTCGTAGACACCCATGAATAAGTTAGCATATGTGGGGGCAAAAGCTGCACCCATAGCTGTCCCACACTTCTGATGATACAGAGTCATCAAATTCAAATATATTATTTTCCAAACAGAACAATGTCAGTTCTATGATATATTGTGTACTGGGGCTCTTCCTCAGAAAAAAATTCTATAGGTTCTATGCCATCACTATGTTTAATGCTAGTGTATAGGCCGACTACATATGTCACTATAAAAAACATGTTCTTCTGCCATGTTATTTTCTTTATCCGAAAAATCAAAACTGTCTTAGATATATGAAGGTAATTGTAACATCTTTTTAACAAAAATTAATGTAAAAAAAATCCCAAATTATGGGTTACATAATTGCAGGCAGATACAATGGGACGACCTGGAGGATTAATCGTGCTTTTATGTATTTCAGGCACACAAAAAAACTTTGCCAACTCACTGCTTTTATTCAAGAACTTATTTTTAGCATCTTCATGACTAAAATAATTTAGTCTAACCCCTTTATGTATTAATTCTTCATCAATATCTACAATGTGGTGCTTTTTATCCAAACGTGTTATTGTAAATATGTTCATACATTTCACCCCACTCTCCATTTCTGTCTTAACTCAAGTAAATAGAAGTTATGTCCTTACCATAACGTTCCATGTGGAGTGTTCATCTCGCCTTTGTTCTTACACATGGGTTCGGAGCTGATCCTCGGCTCCGTGCCGGCCTCTTGCAAGCTCTGCATCGAGAAGAAGCTCGAGACAATCTAATACCCACAATCCCCCTCTGCCTTTACCTCAGATCTAGTTTGCAAGCAAACCAATCTCTAGAGAGAGCACATTCATGCTTACATCACATATGCACAGAATAGGAGTCTATACATAACTATATATATATAAGAACAAATAGACACATATATATATACATGCCAACTATGTACACAACATCTGCAAAGCAGAAGCAGAATGCTCCCAGCCAGGCATCAAAAGAACGTTCTTCTTAAGGGCGGGAGGGTGGGAATGTAAGAACAAAGGCGAGATGAACACTCCACATGGAACGTTATGGTAAGGACATAACTTCTATATGTGATAGTGTTCAATCTCGCCGTTTGTTCTTACACATGAGTAGCGTCCCTAGCTCCTTGTTCCTGAGGAACTCACGGAAGGACGTTCTTGAGCACAGTGGAACCAAAGGTTGCTCTGTCCCTAGAAGCCTTGTCTACCTTATAATGAGAAATGAATGTATGTGGCTTAGACCAAGTAGCAGCCGCACAAATAGCGTCTAGTGGTAGGCGGGCTGCATGAGCCAGAGATGTAGACACTGACCTTGTGGAATGTCCTTTGGGTTTGTGTAAGAGAGTTAGATTTGAGGAATCATAGACATAGATTATACAATCCGTTAGCCACTTAGAAAGAGTTCTTTTGGTAACCGCTAGTCCTTTCCTGCTATCAGCAAAAGCCACAAAAAGTTGATCAGTTTTTCTGTGATCTTTTGTTCTATCCAAGTACAATCTTAGTTGTCTGTGAACATCTAATTTGTGCAACATATACTCCATTTTGTTGGAGTGATTTTTGAAGAAAGTGGGTAATTCAATTGACTGATTAATATTGTTAATAGAACACACTTTAGGGAGGAAGGATGAATTAGTTCGAAGAGAAACTCTGTCAGAGTGAAAGATCAAATAAGGATGCTTGATGGAGAGAGCCTGAAGTTCAGATACTCGCCTAGCGGAAGTAATGGCTACCAAAAAGAGAGTCTTCCAGGACAAAAATTTTAATGGGCAAGAAGAGGCAGGTTCAAAGGGGGGCAACATTAATTTAGATAACAACAAGTTTAGACTCCAAGGTGACGTAGGAGATCTGACTGGTGGTCTAATATGAAAACCCCTTTTAAAAAGGCTTTACAAAGTCTGTGGGCCATAACAGGAGCCCCACATTCTTCCACATGGAAATTTGAAATGGCAGCCAATTGAACTCTTAGTGTAGCAGGAGAAGCACCCTGATGGAATAAGTCCGTTAAAAACTCTAATATTTTATTCAAAGGAGCTATAAAAGGATCCACTTGCTGTGTATTCGCCCAGAATACAAATCGCTTCCATTTACTAGAATATGTTTTAGTAGTGGAAGCTTTATGAGAAGCCACCAATATATCCCGAACTGCTGGCGAAAGAAGATCAGACCTGGCTAAGTTGGGAATTGGAGCAACCAAGCTGCTAGATGGAGGGACGGAGCGGGATGGGGAGCCCCTGACGAATGAGTCAATAGATCTGGCTCTGGGTCCAGAATCCAGGGTCCCCGAATGCAGTGTGTCTTCAGGAAGGGAAACCAAATTTGACGAGGCCAGAATGGGGCAATGAGGATTATTGTCCTGTGAAGGTTTCTGGCTTTCTGGAGAAACTTTGATATCAGGGGAAATGGAGGAAATGCGTACAGGAGTCCCGGGGGCCAATCGTGAATCAGTGCGTCCCTGGGGACTTCCCCTGGAGGGGGTAATAGGGCAAAGTAGCTCCTGCATTTGGCATTCATTGGAGACGCAAACAGATCGCAGGAAGGCTGGCCCCACGTGCGAAAAATCCTTTTCGCCACTGACTGATTTAGGGACCACTCGTGCGGTAACAGAATTGCTCTGCTCAGCCTGTCGGCTATGACGTTGGATGACCCCGGGATGTGCGTTGCTATTAGAAAGCGACCCGTGGACTCCGCCCACTGCCAGATTCTCATGGCCTCTCTGCATAGCTGATAGGACTTGGTTCCCCCTTGCTTGTTTATGCACCAGACTACCGACATGTTGTCCGTCTGAACTGCAATAGTTCCTAGAGGAAGAAGGGGAGCAAAGTGTTGCAACGCTAGAAACACTGCCCTCAACTCTAGAACATTGATGTGCAGATTGTACTCCAAATTGGTCCATTCGCCTTGGACTGTCTGTCCCTGAAAGATGCCCCCCCACCCTATCAGGGAAGCGTCCGTGGTCACCGTAACTGTAGGCGTGGGTAGCACAAATGGTCTCCCTTGGAAAGGTTGCACGTTTGAAGCCACCAGTTTAGATGTGTCTTGCATGTTTTCGTTATAAGAATCTCGTGTGTTAGAGGTAGTTGTTGAAGCGACCATTGTGCAATCAGTAGCCATTGAAGAACTCTCATGTGCAGCCTTCCCATGGGTATTGCAATAAGGGAGGCTGACATGAGTCCCAAAACCTTCAGTACCAGTTTTGCTGGAGATTTCCTTGACAGAAGTAGAAGACGATGTGAGTCTGAAGTGATAGTATCCTTTCTGGGGAAGTCTTAGAATTAACTGACGGTGTTTAATTCTGCTCCTATGAACAAAATATTTTGTGATGGCTGAAGCAAGGATTTTCAAGTTTACGGAAATCCCTAGGTGAACACACAGTTGAAGAGTAAAGTCTCTGGCCTGTAATAGTTGACGCTGGGTGGTGGCAGAAAGGAGCCAGTCGTCCAGATACGGAAACACCTGGAATCCTTGGCGTCTCAAGTGAGACGCTACCACTGCCATGCATTTGGTGAAGACCCTGGGGGCTGAGGTCAGACCAAAGGGCAGGGCTCGAAATTGAAAGTGACTGGCCCCCAGCCGGAAGCGCAAATGATCTCTGGATGCCCTGGCCATTTTGATGTGGTAGTATGCATCTTCTAGATCTATTGAGCACATCCAGTCGTCCTTCTGTAAGAATGGAAGGATCGACTGAAGCATGACCATTCGGAACTTTTCTTTCCTGACGAAGGTATTGAGGTAGCTTAGGTCCAGGATGGGCCTCCAGTCCCCTGTTTTCTTTGGAACTAAAAAGAACCTTGAGTAAGTCCCGAATCCTTGCTGGTCCGCTGGGACTGGTTGGATGACTCTTTTTTCTAGCAGCTTTGAAATTTCTATAGCTGCTGGCTCTCGCAGATGGGGCGGTACATCTGGGAGTCTTTTCTTTGGAATGGGATGGGATAGAAAGGGAATGTTGTAACCTCTGGTAACCACGCTTTTTACCCACTTGTCTGTAGTTACATTTTGCCAGGCCTGAGGGTATAAAGCTAAGCGACCCACGACTGCCTCCAGAGCAGGACAGTCGGGCCTCCTCTCAGGAGTGCTGGAAAGGTTTACCAGGGAGTGTATCCCTGTCACCTTGATGTTGCGGACCCCCTATGCCGCCTGGGCGGCGTCTTCCACCTCTGCCCCCTCCTCTGCCTCTAGAGGGGGCATCTCCCTGTGTGCCTGGGAAAGCTCCTTGGATTTTTCGAAACCACATTTTCCCACCACGTTGCCCTTTGGGGTACGGTCTGGTTGGGGTGGAAAAACGGACTCCGACAGCAGACAGAGTCTTTCCCTCCTGTTCACACCGGGTAAGGGTCTCCTTTACTTTGGGGCCAAAGAGAGTGGCACCGTCAAATGGGGCGTTAGTAAAGGAAGACTTGAAGGCTTCCGCAAAGGAACATAAGTGCATCCAGGATTGTCTGCAAAGAGCAATCGCTGAAGCTGCTGCCCTACTCGAACCTTCGGCTGCGTAGGAAATCAGCCTCATGGACGAGTTCACAATGGATATAAGGGTATTAAGTTGCGCTGTCACTTTCTCTGAGACAGCAGCATCTGTAGTACCCTGGAGGGTATCTCCCAACTCTTTGACTAGATCCCTCTGTAGACATGTAAAATGGGTCAAATAGTTCAGGGATCGCATGGAAAAAGCCGCTGAACTAAAAATGCGCTTCCTGCACCTATCCATCGTCCTAGAATCTTTATTAGGGGGATGGACAGATGAGGAAGACTCTGACATCTCCTTTTTCGTGGCCGCTGCCACCACCATAGCGTCCACTGGAACTCCTTTTGTTAAGTAGGACTTGTCCTGAGGTGCCGTGATGTATTTATTGGGTTTCCTTGGGACTGGTTCCACTGTGTCAGGAGCCTCCCACGCCCTTCGAGCAATTAGTTCCATTAATTCATCGAAGGGCGGAGTGACCCAGGAGGAGGAAGGGCGAGCACCAAATGCCTTCAGCAAAACTGACTCATCCTCAGAAGGGGGAAGGGACTGCCAGTCACCTCTCTGTTTCAGGATCTCCAATATGTCCGAAAAAGAGACATCTTCTGAAGGTGACTTAGGGGACCCTTCTGACTCATCTAAGTCAGTATCAGATGTCAAGGATTCTTGTGGAGAATCCAAGTGTCTCCTCTTACACAATCTTTTCCTAGGGACTTCTTCGTGGGGAGCATCCGAAGAAGCCTCCGAGGAAGAGGGGGCACCCTCCAGGGGTGGCTGAGACACTGGTGCCCGACGCTTGGATGTGGCCGTGGGTGCAGAGGAGGATAACGGCCCTTTATGGGGAGGAGAGGTTGCTTCCACTGATGTGGTTGTCTGGGTAGACAACATCTTCCTCATTAGATCGAACGCCCCCGGGTCCCGCATCGAAGAATGTCCCGGTTCCAAAGAAATGGGAAGAATCCCCGACACAGGCACCGAAGGCATCGACCCCGAGGACGGAGCCGAATCGATCCGCGCCGAGGCCCCGAGGAGAAGAGTCGGAATCGAAACGTCGGTTCGACTCTCGGCCCCGGAACCAAGGACAGATCGTCGGCTCCGAGACTCCGGTACCGGGTCCGACGGAGTCGAGGTGAGAGGAACAGACCGAGAGAAGGACGGTTCTGGACCCTAGGGCTCCACAATCAGAAGATCAACCTCTTCCGGCTCCAAAGACTCGATAGGTCTCGGAGGAGGAATGGATGGAGACAAAGGGAGGCCTTCAAGTTTCGACACCAACTGGGTGGAAACCGAAATAAGTTTGGACAGGGCCGAATGCTCCAATAACTTCTGCACCACACGATCCACATCGATATCGGAAAGTTTGGAAGAAGAACGGGTCGAAGGAACCGAAGACGGAGCCGACCTCAACAAGGTCGAAGGAGGGAGCTCCATCACCGGTTCCAAGACTCGAGGCTCAGGAACCGATACCAGTTGAACACTCGGCCCCAAGTCTGTGGAACCGGTGATCTAACTTTTGCTGAAGAGCTCGGAGCCGATGACTTGGGCTCCGACGTCTTCGATTCCTTAGAGGATTTCGATGCCTGGTCAGAAGCATCTAGAGCCTCCTGAAAAGAAGGTTTTAATAAACCTCTGTCCATGAGTTTCCTGCGCCTATCTGTCATGACCCTCCCACTAAAAGAGTGACAGATAGAACAGTCCTCTTGCAAGTGGAGAGGGCCAAGGCAGTAGACGCAGGAACTATGGTTGTCAGTCACTGACATTTTCTGGCTACACTGACAACGCTTAAATCCTGATTTTACCTTATCAGACATTTTACAAGAAAAAGACAAGTCCAGTATTATAGTCAAATCCGAGAAAAAAAGTGTCAAATCCAGTTTAAATGTCAAATCCTTTTTAAATTTAAGAAGGGTTGTAGGCCCCGAAAAACTCTAACCGATAAATAAAATTAACGGTACCGAGAATTTAACCACTCAACACACAATCACTCAGTATATCAAGATATATCAAATAGAACAAGAAAAATCCAATAAAATATAACAAATTAAGTTATATCTTAACTTTAGATGCTCGAGCTAGCTCCCAGCGATGCGAACACAGCAGCGGCAAACTAGATCTGAGGTAAAGGCAGAGGGGGATTGTGGGTATTAGATTGTCTCGAGCTTCTTCTCGATGCAGAGCTTGCAAGAGGCCGGCACGGAGCCGAGGATCGGCTCCGAACCCATGTGTAAGAACAAACGGCGAGATTGAACACTATCACATCTTTACTTACTCATATACCTACATACTTGCCTTCCTACCTTCACCTTCTTTTTCTGATTACTTCACTTTTATAAAGCTTGGCTGAATATAAAAAAATGCACTCCATATGTCACTTGTTAAACTCTTACGAAATGTTCATTCACTAAATTTATTTCTTTTTGATTTTATTTTTTATTTGTACCTGCCCATACCACTATGAATGGCCAAAAGATCAGACTTGTATATACCAAGTCTGAGATACCATTTCTCAGAATATTCACTTTTCTCCAAGTTATGGTGACCTTGGAATTGGTATAAGTTTGGGGGCTGAAGGGGGGCTTGACCCCACCACCCTGCAAAAAGAAGTTTTAAAGAGAACGATTTTTGATATTCACTCTTCTCCTGTGATTTCAGCCTTTTTTTTTTTTTTTGGCTTGTCGGCACTTAGTATTTCAAGTGCTAAAACTTCAATAGGGAGCCCCCCAATACCCAAATATTGCATTTTGACTGTAAATCAAACATATTTAAAAATATCTTATGTATTTAATAGCAGGATTCTTATCTTTTATCAGTGTATTTTATGTATCCCACACATCTTTTGCTTTTTTTATTTATCTTGCATGTTGAATGATCCAGGATAATGCCAGGAAAAAGGTCTTTAGACCAGCATGCTTGGTTGTTTAAGAAATGCATAAATAAAAATGAACTTAATAAAATATGGCCAAAATTTTTGAATTACTTTTGTTCATTCCTAGGTGGTCTCCAAACAAGTGACTATTGGCTAACTTTACTTCAAGTGCTCCATAGGGTTATGGCACTAATGACAGTTGCAGAAATTTATCCCTAATGTAATAACTTAACTCAAAATAGAGGCAAGAAGTAAAACAATGTTCATTATCTTTCCCTTTGAACAGTCATTCTTGCTGTACTTAAAGTATGATCTTCCCATTATGCTTTTTTAAAGTTTATTCGGCTTATGTTAAGCCCTTTAAATTCACGGTTACTTTCTTCACTAGATTTTAATGAGGTGGATATCAGTTTCTTCTCCCAAACAAACTAGTGCTGAAACTTCTCCTATGACTTTCCTTACAAGGGGTAGGCAGTTGTAGGGAAAAGTCTCACTTTGCATTGATATCTCTGCTCTCTGTAGAAACATGTTAAATGTTCTCTTTTTCTTTAGCTTTCAGATCCCTTTTTGCAAAAATGGGTTTAGCACTCTACATCTTCCTACCTATCTCACTTTTAGTACTCACTACCATTTATTTGCACTGAGGGTCCTCAGTGAAGTACTGCTCTTCTGTTTTTGTCCCCTGTTTCTGTACTAACACTTTTTTGTCAGTCTGTGTGCAAACATCAGTCTTGCACTGATCTTTACTTCAGAGTTTTCCATCAGTTAGCTTTCAGTTCCTGAGGTGATATTCTTATAGTATTGGGTTTGTGGCTTAATTTTGTGGACAAGTTTCTGGAAACAGAGAAGATCGCTTTCACAATCTAACCATAACTAAAGTCTAGGACTTTCTGTTGCTTCTATGCTAATTCCCTTTTACTTGTTTTAAACATGGATCTTTACATAACTGACACTGCCCTGTGCCACTACCATTCTTATACTGGATGGGCACATTACAATATGCACAGGCCAGGTCTGGTAGTTAGTACTGAGCATAAAAGCTAAGAGCTGTTAAACAGCAACCTCTTGCAATCCAGTGTTTAATTCCTTCAGTCCCATTTGTGTACTGTCTGACACTGAGCAAGTCACTTAACTAGACAACTTGGAAATTCAGCAAGGCTCCTCAATGGTCTCCTGGACTGTATGCCTAATTACCTGAGTTGTTGCATTATCTTAATCTGATTAGTTGGAAGGGCCTGCCATGAAGTAACCAAAGCTGGATCCAGCAATGGGTGACAGGCAGTTGCCTAGGGCCCAGTGTCAGATGGAGTCCACAGGCCAAGGGTCTTTCACATTAACTTTTTAATTAATTACTAAAAGATAAATAAAAATTTCTTCTTTAAAGAAAGTAGAGTTATCTTCATTAAGACACACTCACATGCCAACGTAATTCCACACTTGCTGACTAACTGCACATACTCTGCATCCCTGCCTGCATCTTTAACCATTTCCATGGAATTTTAACTGCCCACATTTACATCTATGAAACTGGTGTGTGCAAGTGTGTGTGTAACACCCAAGTTAAGGAGGGCAACTTACACAATTAACTTAATGAGGCTCAAACCCTGTACCTTGGTTACAGGAGACAAGAGCCTGAATCCTCTACATCAGTCATCAGACTGCTCAAGGAACTGTGGGTTTCAGTGCATTTTCAAGGAACTGTGAGTTTTAAGTGCATTTTTCAAGTAATTGAGTTTCAAGGGAATATAAGTTTACTGTTGCTTATGTTAAGTCTGTTTTCAACATGCAAGTGTTTTGTTTAGCAAATGGCAGTCAGTGTTTGTGCTACAGAATTTGAAAGTTGTGTTAGAAGCACAACAGGTAGCATAACCTGCCTTTGGTGCAGAAGGCTGTGGGCTCTACTCCCACACCATGAAGATGGATTGATGATAGCATGATTCACTTTTAAGGGGGGGGGGGAGTGCAATACTGAGTGTGTCCTCCTTTGGATGAGATGACAAGCAACTATGACCTTGTTGCTTGCCAGCCATTCCTAAATGTAATATTACCAACTTACCAACTCTATTTAATTTAATGCAGGTAATTAATTCTTCAAGGGCAGCAGGCCCTGAATTTACAGATGAAACACTGAAATGTAAAGTTGTTTGCCAGTAGCAACCTCTTCATTATGATGACTTCTGCTTCTGTAGAGATTAAGCATATTGCCTGATATTGGTGGACTGTAATTAGAGAAGTATGAGTGGCCCTTTACAGTTGAAATGTTCTGAAATGGGTAGTTTTGTCATTATTGGCTCATACATTTTGTTTTACTGCTTAGTGGAAAACTGTTAAAAACTGCAAATTTAAAACACATTTTAACAAGCGGTGCTGTATTATACAAGGAATATAATTTAATATAATCAGGAAGGTGAACAGAAGAACACATGCATGTATTCATGGTCTTAAACGTGTGCAGGGAGCCTATGGTTTAAAAAGCAGCCCAAAGGTAAACTTAATATGCCACTGGATAGATGCAATTTCTTTGAATGTGGGTTTCAATGCCTATTCAATTAATGTGAGTTTCAACGGCAGAGAAGTTTACTGTTCATGTTGTGTAGTTTCATTGTGAGACTGCATTTTTTGTTTAGCAAATGGCTATCAGTGTTTGCGTTACACAACTTGAAATAAAAGTTTTACATTAAATCCAGATATCTCTGTCATTGTAGAAGTAAAGTATGCACACTGACAGGTGTGAACATTTTTATGGTAAATAGGGAGAAACAGGCGAATACTGAGAGTAGAGAATGGCTGGGGGGTGCAAAGATCCATTACCCTGCCTAGGGCCCCATTTGTCCACGATCCAGCGCTGGCACTAACTATTAGTTTTCCTTCTTTACACATCTTTCACAGTGCTTTTAGCTGTTGAAAAATATTTTTTTTATATCAGCACGAGTCAAAATCAGGAAATACAACTACAGGATACACGTTTTCATAGAACTATTTTGATTTTTCAAATCTGGGATTATATTTTCCTTTTTACCACTATGAATACATCCTTCACCTTTTACTTATTACTAATCACCTTCACATTTTGATTTTTGCTAACCCTGTGCCTACATATATAGGAACCTTTAAAACGGATAATCATGCTTCTGAAATCTATAAGAGGTTGAACTTCTCTCCCTCTTAAAATTTCACTAAGGTGTTTGTAATACACTAATGGAATACTGACTCAATAATCTAAGCTATGATTTTATCACATTTCATAGGAACAATTTTATTGGTTGCATGCACATCACTTTGCACATTTGAAGTGTTTGTATTCATTTCAGTATTAGTGGAAAAGAATCTGGTTATGTGACCTCTTACCCTACATCGGAAACAATGTAGTTTACTGCTCGACAGTTTTTGTTGCAAAAGGGTATATATTATTTTTCACAAGCTTAGATTTAGAAGCAAACAATTCAGTTTCGTTATATTCAGATCATTATCTAATAAGCGTTCTACTTGAGTTGCTAACTTATCAGAATTCTTGGGATCACATTATAGCATACACTTTTACCAGAACACTAGGCAATGTTCTTAAATCAGTCTACTGGTAAAATTTGCACCATTTTCCTTTTTACTACCAGGTTTAACACATTTTTACATGTTTTAAATAATTCGTCTGAGCCCTTACATGTCTATCAAAGCCCAGTTGTGAAAATGTAAAGCTTAACCAGTTATTTCAGCTATATTTAACAGTTCCTTCTTTTGTTTTTCATAGTCAATTAACTGATGTAGTCCAAGTCCATGTAAGCTTTCAAGACTTCTCCCTGTTAGCTGGGAAGACAGCATTTTGTGCCAATCTGTCATATACCAGTTTCTTGTGTTTACTACCTTTCAAAAGATAACAAATAAGATTCAGTGTTGTCTTCTTTACTTAGTCCCTTAATGGTATGTACAGTTCTGGGAGCAGCAATCACATTAGTTAGTTGCACTAGATGTTGATGCAGCTGCACAAACTTCTGATTAGTATCTAAGCATCTATCTATCTTAGATTCCATTAAGGCTTTCAATAAATCCTCCATGGCTATGGATACAGAATGAAAAACAACAGGTTAAAAAACAGACTCTTGTCAACTAGTTTAGCAGAAGTCAGACAGAAGTAGTGGTTCCCTATTAGAAGACCGAAGACGCATTCTTTCGAATGCATCTTGGTTAAACTCAAAAGACGGAAATGGCAAAAGATCGAAGCGACTTTTAAGTGAATTCTTTCACTGGGAAAGAATTTGTTTGGCCACTTCTTTACTTTGCCGTTTTCAGCACTGTAGTGCAGTCTCAGAGTTGGTATATTTAAGTAGGGGGGTGTGGGGGGGGGGGGGTGAAGCCCCCCCACTTAATAAAGAAGTTATGTCTTACCTTAACATTTCATCTGGGTTGTTGATCACCCTGCAGTCATCACTGATGGGTTCGGTTCCAAGCCCTCGGAATCAAGTCGGCTTATGCTCGCACCAAAAAACTCTCGAGCTAAGCTGCTAACCACAATGCCCTTTGCTCAGTTACCTCAGATCGAGTTTGCATGCAACATACTGAAGAAGAAATAAATCAGAGGCCATCTCTGTGCAGAAACCCTAATATACCACAAAGACCCAGAAGATCCACAAGGAACCTTAGGAGGGGGGACGGTGGGGGGGGGGGGTGTGATGACTGGAAGAAGATCAACAACTCAGATGGAACATTATGGTAAGACATAACTTCTTTATCTGAAGTTGTTCATCTTCTTCCTATTCATCACTGATGGGACCGAGTCCCCAGCTACTTGGAGAACCTAGGTGGCCCTTATGGAAGAACATTCCTAAGAACCATTGACCAAAAGGCCACTCTTACCCTGGAGATCAGATCCAATTTGTAATGCTTGATAAAAGTGTGGGGCTTAGCCCAAATGGCAGCTGCACAAATATCATCCATGGAGGCCCTAGAGTGGAAGGCAACAGATGCTGCAATAGCCCTAGTTGAGTGAGCTTTAATTTGGCCAGGCTTAGATCCTTCCGTAAGTGAATATGTGAAGGCAATACAATCCCTGAGCCATTTAGACAAAGAAACTTTTGATACTGCGCCTCCCATTTTAGGACCTGCATAGGAAAAAAAAGTTGGTCCAACTTGCAAAAGGATTTAGTTCTGTCCAGATAGAAACATAATTGTCTATGAACATCCAAGGTATGTAGGCAGTATTCTCCCTTGTTAGAGTAATTTGGGAAGAGCACAGGGAGCTCAATGGACTGGTTAACTGAAAAATCAGAAACTACTTTGGGGAGAAAGGAAGGGTTAGTACGAAGTGATACTCTGTCCTTATGAAAGATCAGACAAGGGCTCTTTATACATAATGCTTGTAATTCAGAAATACTTTTGGCTGAAGTTATAGCCACCAGAAATAAGGATTTCCATGACAGGAATTTTAGATCACATGTCACAGCCAGCTCAAAAGGGGGCAGAGAAAGAGACTACAGTACCCAGGACAGATTCCATGCCTCCACCGGCCATCTGATGGGAGGCCTGCTATGGAAAATACCCTTGAGGAAGGTCTTGCAAAGGCGAGAGGAAATAAGTGGCACTCCATCTGATCCGTTACGGAAGTTGGAAACAGCTGCCAGATGGACTCTAATGGTGGAAGCTGAGACCCCATTGTCGAACAGTTCAGCCAGATAATGAAGAATAGTGGCTACGGGGACTGAGAACGGGTCTATTTTCTGTTTACGTGACCAAATAGAGAATCTTTTCCATTTGTCCCTGTAAAGTTTCCTGGTGGAGGGTTTATGAGAGGCCAAGATAATATCACGTACGGGTGAAGAGAGGGTTTCCTGACAGGCAACTAACGGACGTGGTGAAACCAAGCAGTCAGCTTGAGAGTGGACAGATTCAGGGGAGTCAGCCCTTGTGGGTGAGATATGAGGTCCTGACGAGTGTCTAGGATCCAAGGAGGTTGTAACAGATGAGGTCGAAGGAAGGGAAACCACACCTGCCAAAGCCAGAACGGGGAAATGAGGATCACTCTGTTTCTCAACCGAATAGCTTTCCTTAGAACAAGGGGGATCAGATGAATTGGAGGATAAGCACAAAGGAGACCTGTGGGCCAACAGTGAGTCAAAGCATCTCTCGGTGGCTCCCCGAGAGGGGGAAAGAGGGCAAAGTAGCTGCTGCATTTTGCGTTTGAGGGAGAGGCAAAAAGGTCACAGCATGGCTGGCCCCAACAGGTGAAAATGTCCGCCGCCACACTCTGGTTGAGAGACCACTCATGAGGATGAAGAATGCATCTGCTCAGCCTGTCCGCAATCCCTGGGATATGCGTTGTGATCAGAAAGCGGTTGGAAGCTATCGCCCACTGCCAGATTCTCATGACTTCGCGATATAGGGGGTAGGATTTGGTCCCGCCCTGTTTGTTTATGTACTAGACCACGGACATGTTGTCCGACTGGACAGCAATCGATCTGGACAGAAGGAGTGGATGAAAAGCTTGCAACGCCAATAGCACCGCTCTTAACTCCAGGACATTGATATGCAAGTTGACCTCTACACTGGACCACGTGCCTTGGACTGACTTTCCCTGGAAGTGGCCACCCCATCCCATCAGCTAAGTGTCCGTGGTCACCATGGCGCTGGGCTGGGGAGACTGGAAGGGGCGACACCAAAGATTTTTGTCCATACTCATCCACCAGGGGAGATCTAGTTTGCTAGTGTTGGTGATGAGAATCTGTGGGCTCAGGGGGTGAAGACTGGGTATCCACTGGGCCTGAAGGAGCCACTACAGTAATCACATGTGTAGTCTGGCTAAGTGAACTATAGGGATGGCTGCAGCTATAGATCCCAAGGCTTGGAGGGCTTCCCTTGCAGACACCTTTCTTCGACAGAGTATCACTTGAACTTGTGCCCTTAGTCCCTGAAGCCTGTGGAGAGGAAGTGAGATCAGGCTTGACTGGGTGTTCAATATTGCCCCTATGAATTCCAGTTGTTGTGAGGGTTGAAGGTTGGATTTCTCCCAATGTATGGTGATGCCTAGTGACTCCACTAGAGCTAGAGTGTAGTGGAGGGCACTGACCAAAAGATGCTTGGTGGGGGCGGAGAGGAGCAAATCGTCTAGGTATGGAAACATCTGGAATCCCTGAAGTCTCAGATGAGCTGCTACCACTGCAAGGCATTTTGTGAACACTCTGGGGGCCATCGAGAGGCCAAAAGACAGGGCTCTGAATTGGTAGTGACTGGCTCCCAACTAGAAGCGAAGGAGGCTCCTGGAGCGCTTGTCCATCTTGATATGGTAATACGCATCCTGGAGATCTAATGAGCACATCCACACACTCTCCCGCAGAACAGGGAGGATGGTTTGAATCAGGACCATGCAGAATTTAGTCTGAACTACCGATTTGTTTAGATGGCTGAGATCCAGAATGGGCTTCCAGTCCCCTGTTTTCTTTCGCACCAAAAAGAATCTCGAATAGAATCCTGATCCGCACTGATCTGGGGGGACCTATTGGATGGCTCGTTTTTGAAATAGCTTTCCTATTTCAGAAGCTGCCTCCTCCCTTTGACTGGGTAGAACATCGGGAAGGGATTTTGGAGGTCTTGGATAAGCTATTAGGGAAATATGGTAGCCTCCGGTAATGATTCTCTGCACCCACTGATCATTTGAATTGGAGACCCAGGCAGCTTGGTGCAGAGAAAAAGGTGCCCCGACTGCTTCCAGAGGAAAGCAATCGGGCAGTACCTCAGAAGCACTGATACAGTCTACCCGAGAAGGAATCTCTGGAGTCCTGGTTCCGGGGATCCCCTCTGCCCTGAAAGGGACATCTTCCATTATTGGAACCCCCTCTGCCTCTGGAGGAGTCCTCACCACGTGCGTCTTGGAAAGGACCTTGAGATTTCTTGTGCCACATCTTCCCGCTCCTCTGATTCCTGGAGAAGGAAAGGTGAGGTTTGGAAAAGTGTAGGCCAATGGCAGACAAGGTCTTCTGTCTTGCTCGCACCTGGCTAATGCATCCTTGACCTTAGCACTGAACAGAGCTGATGGCTCGATAGGGGCATTTAGAAAGGAAGACTTGAAGGAGTCCGCGAGGTCACAAATGCGCATCCAGGTGTGGCGTCTCATGACTACGCCTGCATGCAAAGTTCTAGCTGCTCCTTCGGTTGCGTGTGACAGCTACCTCATGGATGAATTAGATATTGATTCTAGGGTGGCAAGTTGGGAAGCAACTTTATCTCAAGCTCCATCCGATACTTGGCCCACGAGGGTTCCAGAGAGTTCGGAGATAAGATCTCTCTGAAGCCTCGTAAAATGTGCCAAAAAGTTCAGAGACCTAACTGCAAAGTTGCTGATGCAAAGACTCGCTTCCCTAACCTGTCCACTGCCTGGGACTCTCTGTTGGGTGGTTGAACAGCAGGACACTCTTCCGCAAGGTCCTTTTTTGTAGATGCTGCCACCACCATAGTGTCTACTGGCAAACGTCTAGCCTAATGGGGTTGATCCTCTGGAGGGGAGATTACCCTGTCTGATCTCCTTGGGATGGCCTCAACAGTCAGCGTTCTTCCATGCCTGTTGCACGATGAATTTAACCAACTCATCGGCAGGGGGGGGTCACCCAAGAAGTAGACGGCCGAGAGCGAAAGGCCTGCAGGAATACGTATTCCTCCGAGGAAGGGTTGGAGGACTTCCAGTCACCCCTCTGTTTCAAGATTTCCATGATGTCTCCGAAGCAGACATCGTCAGGTGGTGACCGTGGGGACCCTTCCCCATCATCGTAGTCCATATCTTCCGTGAGGGACTCTTCTGAGGAGTCCATGTGTTTCCTCTTACACACCTGTTTCCGAGGGGGTTCTTTGGTGGGAGCATCCGAAGAAGACTCAGAAAGGGAAACACCCGGTGTAGGGGGTTCCTGGACCTTGTGCTCTCAGAGTCCTGGGGGGTGGTCTTTGACAGCTGTGGCTCAGCAGGAACTGGGGGAATAACCAATGGAGGACGGCTAGAAGCATGCACCCTCTCAATCACCAGGAAAGCGGGCCCGTCCGAAGAGGAGTGGGAGCCTGGAACCGAAGAAGACAAAATTGGAACCGGGGTCACACCCCACTACAGACGGTCCGCCCCCGGGGACGGAACCTCAAGCAGACTAGGGAGCGCTAGTCACCCTCGGATCTGAAGTCGGGACTGGCAATACCGTCGGAACCGAGACCTGAATGGGAGGTTCCACCCCCACCCAAGTATGAGATTGAGGAAGGGTGGGGTCCAACGGAACTGACACCCAAAGGGGTCTCAGGGCCTCAGACAGTGTCGTTATCAGCACTGAGGAAGGGAGTCCTCTAGAAAAAGTTGGATAAATGAGCCTTGGAACTGAGGGATCCAAGGGAGGAGAGTAAGTAGGGGTTGCTGGAGTAATAGACCCAAAGGCTGGAGTGGGATAGGGTCTTGGGAGATTTGTAATTCCCCTGGCGGTCAGCAACTGGTCAAAAAGGCACAGCACATCCAATTCGGTAAGGCTCCTGGTGGATCTCACCAATGCCCCTGAGGGGGAATCAGGCCAGTCCAAAAAGGGGCTGCAGGCTTGTCCAGCAAACGGGTCCACAGTCAACGAGTACTGGGTCCGTTGTGCATCACAGAATGGCACCGATTCCAATTTCAAAACTGGCAACAATGGTATGGTTGGAGCTGTGAACGGGCTTGGAGTCTAGGTTACAACAGGGGTGGATGACAAAAACGGTTCTGAGGTAGTTGTCAGAACCGATATCGGAGCAGAAATGGGTGATGTCAGTGCCAAGACAGAAACAGATATGCTGATCGGAACCAAGGCAGTAGACGGCACCGTAGTCATCGGTGCCAGGGTAGGTGCCGACGAGGCGACCTCGGTAAGCTTCACTGGAGCCAAGCTCGGAGCCAATGTAGTAGTCAGAACCGAGGAGGCAGAACAGTGCTCAAAAGAGGGCGTACGGGCCTTGTGTTTATGACTTTTACCTCTGTCACTGGCCGGTGAAGAGGGGTCCGAGCAAAGACGTTTCTTGTCCACAGAAGCTGGGAATGAGATCTCCATCTCAGAAATAGCCTTCGAAAAAGAGGACGCAAGTAAGCCCTTCAAAGTCAGTTTGTTACGATGTTTATTCAGTGTCCGCTGAAGCTAGCACAAATATCACACGGGGGTTTCGCCGATAAATGTGCAATCCCCAAACAGTACAATCACACACTTCATTGAGGTCACTATTCGGCAGTTTACCACTGCAAGAAGAGCAGTGTTTAAACCCCGTAGTTCCTTTCTTTTCAGACATCCCAAAACACACTCTCACGCAAAATTGAAAGAGTGTGGAAAATGGAGGAAATGAAGCAAAAGAGAGGCAATACCAACAATGGTAACAAGATACCACAAGGGTAGAAAGTCAGAAAATACCAACAAGGGTAAGGGCAGCTATGAAGAGGATGAAGAATTGAAAGGCTGTTGGCCCAGATGGCATACCAATGGAAGCATGGAGGTTCTTAGGAGAAATGGCAGTGGAATTTCTAACTAGATTGTTTAATGAAATTTTGGAAAGTCAGAGGATGCCTGAGGAGTGGAGAAAAAGTGTTTTGGTACCTATCTTTAAGAATAAGGGTGATGTGCAGAGCTGCAGTAACTACAGAGGGATAAAACTGATTAGCCACAGCTTGAAGTTATGGGAAAGAGTAGTGGAAGCAAGGTTAAGAAGGGAGGTGATGATTAGTGATCGGCAGTATGGTTTCATGCCAGGAAAGAGCACTACAGATGCAATGTTTGCTCTGAGAGTGTTGTTGGAGAAATGCAGAGAAGGTCAGAAAAGTTGCATTGTGTCTTTGTAGACTTGGAGAAAGCATATGACAGGGTGCCTAGAGAAGAGTTGTGGTATTGTATGAGGAAGTTGGGAGTGGCAGAGAAGTATGTAAGAGTGGTACAGGATATGTACGAGGGTAGTGTGACAGTGGTGAGGACTGCAGTGGGAGTGACAGATCCGTTTAAGGTGGAGGTGGGATTACATCAAGGATCAGCTCTGAGTCCTCTCTTATTTGCAGTGGTGATGGACAGGTTAACAGATGAGATCAGACAGGAGGCCCCGTGGACTATGATGTTTGCAGATGACATTGTGATCTGTAGTGAGAGTAGGAATCAGGTTGAGGAGACTCTGGAGAGGTGGAGATATGCTCTAGAGAGCAGAGGAATGAAGGTCAGCAGGGCTAAGACAGAATATATGTGTGTAAATGAGAGGGAGGGTAGAGGAATGGTGAGGATGCAGGGAGTAGAGTTGGTAAAGGTGGACGAGTTTAAGTACTTGGGATCAACAGTTCAGAGTAATGGTGAATGTGGAAGAGAGGTGAAGAAGAGAGTACAGGCAGGGTGGAATGGGTGGAGAAGAGTGTCAGGAGTGATTTTGTGACAGACGGGTACCAGTAAGAGTGAAAGGGAAGGTCTACAAGAGGGTAGTGAGACCAGCTATGTTACATGGGTTGGAGACAGTGGCATTGACAAAAAGGCAGGAGTCAGAGCTGGATGTGGCAGAGTTAAAGATGTTAAGATTTGCACTCGGTGTGACTAGGATGGATAGGATTAGGAATCAATATATTAGAGGGTCAGCTCATGTTGGACAGTTTGGAGACAAAGCAAGAGAAACGAGATTGCGTTGGTTTGGACATGTGCTGAGGAGGGATGATGGGTATATTGGGAAAAAGATGCTAAGGATGGAGCTGCCAGGTAAGAGGAATAGAGGAAGGCCTAAGATAAGGTTTATGGACGTGGTGAGAGGACATGCAGGTGGTTGGTGTAACAGAGCAAGATGCAGAGGATAGGAAGAAATGGAAAGAGATGATCCGCTGTGGCGACCCCTAATGGGAAAAGCCGAAAGAGAATGATGATGATGATGGTAAGAAAGAGATACCTGTGGGTGAAGCTGAAATAATATAGATATCAAGAACAGACTATAAACAGGAAAAAATCTTTTACAAAAACTTGTAAATATATCAGGAAAAATCACTTAGCTGGAGAGCTCGGTGAAACGGTGCTATATGGCTATGGGGCAAACGAGATCTGAGGTAACTGAGCAAAGGGCATTGTAGGTATCAGCTTAGCCCAAGAGTTTTTTGATGCACGCAAGCTTGGTATAAGGCTGACTCAGTTTCAAGGGCTCGGAAATGAACCCATCAGTGATGAATAGGAAGAAGATTAACAACTTCAGATGTAATGTTTAAAGTGTTTTTTTTTTTTTGGTTATGTTGGAACAGCAATTTTTTTTCCCTAGGAAAAAAAAAATCCCTTTTATGGCAGTTCGAAACTGTAAGCTTTCACTTACATAGGGTCGATAGTATAGACCCGAAATACTCACGCCCAAATCACAAATCAGCAGCAAAATGTTTCTGGCTTCATAAATTTCACAGGGAAACTAGCTCACACAGTCCAAGCACTTGGCAGCAGAGGAATAGTGATGAACTGTTTTTGACAATTTCTTGGACAAACTATCAGCACAATCAGTTGTAGAAATATTTACATACTACCTCAATGTAGGTTTTTATTCCTTAGAGGTAACTCCACCAGCTCTGTTACACAAAGGCTCAATTCCATAGTCAGCAAACAGGCTGCAAATTAAAGATGTAGGTCTCAAACAGACCTTCATTCCAGCTCTATACTAAAATGTTGCCCAGTCTTCTTTCGGGTCTCATTCAAAATATTCTGAATGGGTCTTCCAATTCCAGAAACTAACAGTCTTCAAATAGAGAACTTGCTCAAATACATGATGACCCTCCCATTTCTGGAACTAACTTCCTGAAATGCTATTTCCAGGCTACAGCTTTTAATATACCACTTATAGACAATCAGTGTCTTCTTACTCTAATACAATCAATTATCTGGCTGTGAGAATTTATAGACACATGACATATTTAAAAGCACATCTCCCATTTTCCATACACAAAATGTCACAATCTTCAAACTACAAAACAAAGACTGCAAGAAAATACAGGCAAAAGTGACTTAACAAACATCCGACACAAGTAACAAACATGAAAAGAGGTTTAAAATGTATCACCTCAAATTATAAAACTCTTCTGAAGGGATTCACACAAGTAAAATCAGGTTTATTTAAACCTAAATTAAATCATTTACTTATAAAAATGGCTTTCCATGGAACATTGCCATTAAGCCTACCTGGTGTCATATCTTTACAGATGTTCTTCATGTTACTTGTTTGTTTATTTTTTTATTAAAATTATTTTGCTGTTTATTGGTTTACTCATGATATAGCTTTCTACAATACTCTTTAAGGAACTATATACACCATCCTAACTGTAGTTGCACTGTAACCAATCACATGGGTGCAGGTCACAGGTCTTCCTTATATGTCCTCAGTAGTTCCTAAAACAGTGGAACCCAATAAAAGAGACTCAAGACTTCCCAGAAGCAGTCATAGGCACTTCTGGCAAATTCCTCTCGCCTAGGAAGAAATAGTCAGTCTTCACACCATGGATTTTTATTCCTCTGGCTATCCTGACAAATGTTTCCTCTTACAGCAGGAAGTCAAGCAAAAGTTAGGGCTTAGGAATCTTGTACTTCTCTCTCTTTCAAAGTCAGTTATTTGGGACTCTGCAGATTCCCCTCACTCTGTGTTATCACCCCACTCACTAAAATCAAATTGAACACTTCATTTGATCTACCATTTATAAATATTCATAGAGTCTATGTACAAGCCTCACTTAAATAACTAATCCCTAAGCTAGAGTTTAATTCCCCTTCTGCACAATGCAATGTCCAATCAAAAAAAAAAAAAAAAAAAAAAAAAAACAGAATCTCCTACTCATTTCAGGTAGTTACAATAAAGGTTCAAGGGTACAAAACACACAAAAAAGCACCCACTGACTAAGACTTCAGACTGCAGTATTGATCAAGTTTGTTCTTGTTCTTTCCCCTTTTGTGATTCACTCTCAGGGCAGCAGTCTGCAGATTAAAAAATAAATAAATTAATTAAATAAAAAGGAGAATTAATGCTATCCACCTTTGTTGATATTTCATCTACTGTCTGCAATGTACTTTTAAATGCACTTTCACTGGCTCATCTGTCTGAACATTATCATAGGGGTGGAAAATCTGCTTCCATAAATACTGGGGGATCTGTCGAAGCGACTCCTTTGAAATTAGTTGCTGTTGGTATTCCTTGTTTATTATTAGGAGAATGCTTAACCTCCTTAGATTTATTATTTGACAAGGGATATACTGTCTTATTAGAATATGCTTTCAAATCTCTAATGAGTTTCTTCTGTTTTTTCTGTATTACGGGAACCACATGTCCTTGTACTTTAATGCCAATACCATTACACATAGTTTTAAAAGTAGAAAATGATGGATCATTCCTGATAGCTGATATCCACTTTGGTAACTTGTTCTCTTAAACTACCTGCCTTGTGAGAATTGTGTGTAACCAAATTATTTAATGTCTTCAAACCTGTGGAATTAAATAAGTCAACCAGTTCTGAATAAATACCAGCTTGATATACGATCCCATTCAGGAACCCGTATAATCTAAGACCAAATGGAACTAGCTTCAGTTGACTACAATGTTCCAAGTAGAAGCTGTCATATTCTTCTTCCAGCTTTTCCCGGTTAAAGGTCACCACAGCGGATCACCCTTCCGCTCATGATTGGCAGTGGAGTTTTACGGTGTTGAGTTGCCAGCCTGGCACCCAACATTTAACAGAAGGCACACGCACGCACTCATGCCTGGGGCCAATTTTTTTTTAGAGTGCCCAATCCACCTACAGAATGTCTTTGGGATGTGGGAGGAAACTGGAGCACCCAGAGGAAACCCACAGGGAGGACATTTAGACTCCACACAGAAGGCACCCCAGCCGAGGATCGAACCGGAGAACCTCTTGCTGTGAGGCAGCAACACTAACCGCTGCACCACCGCGGCAGAGACTTAAATTTAATCAACAATTTCACCCTGAATTCATGCTTTAACTGAAACATATAAAGTACAGTTTTGTACAAACCATAAATGTAGATGTTCGAAGATCCACATTGCTGCAGTCCTTACTTATGGGTAGTCCGCTGTCCTTGGTCGGCCCGAATACCAAAGTATTAGGCTGACGTCGGTCATGGGCGCACAGCCCTGACATCAGAGCGTCAGGGTATAAAAGCGCATGACCGACGTCATATCCTCAGTCTTTTCTTGCCCCAGATGTCAGAAGGCCCTAAAAGAAAGGCCACAGCCAAAAAACAGAGTACCTTCCCAAAAGATATGCCCAACTACAGCCATCACCCAAACCATATAACCATGCTAAGCTACAGAGGGGAAGGAGGGAGGGAAATTGGACTGCAGCAATGTGGGTCTTGAACATCTACATTTATGGTAGGTACAAAACTGTACTATGTTCTTCATCTCACATTGCTGCAGTCCTTACTTATGGGTAGAATCCCAAAGCAACGGGAAAGGGAGGTTGGCAAAATCATAAAGCATTAGGGGCTGCTAAAATGCCCTGTAATATTGCAGTGGCAAATCCAGCCCTAGACTTAGAATAAAGAGGAAGGTGGTAATGTTTAGAAAAAGTATGTACTGAACTCCAAGTGGCTGCTTCCAAAATATCCTTTGTAGCTACCCCCCTTAGAAAGGCAGTAGAAGTTGCAGTAGCTCTAGTGGAATGAGGTCTGATTCCAGCCGGAATCTCCTTACCATGATGGGAATAACAAAGAAATACAAAACCCAATCCATTTAGAAATAGTTTGTTTTGAAACAGGTCTACCCTGTGAACCCAAAGCAAAAGAAACAAACAACTGCTGAGACTGTCTGAACTCCCTGGTTCTGCTCAAATAATAACGCAACTGCCTGTGAATATCCAAAGTATGCAAAATCTTCTCCCCTTTATTTTGGGGATTTGCATAAAAAGTAGGCAAATGAATAGTTTGGTTTAAGGCCACACTAGAAACCACTTTAGGCATAAAGGAAGGATTAGTACGCAAAGATACCCTATCCTTATGAAAAATCAAGAAAGGCTCCACTGCCATAAGGGCCTGTAATTCAGAAACCCTTCTTGCAGAAGTAATGGCCAACAAAAAAGCAGTCTTCCATGACAAATACTTTAACTCGGCAGTAGCTGCAGGCTCAAAAGGTTGTAGAGTAAGCTTTTCCAACACAAAATTGAGATCCCAAGCAGGAGTAGGAGCTCTACGTGGGGGTCTTATGTTCTTTGCCCCTCTGAGAAACTGCTTAAACAAAGGATGAGAGAATAAAGGAGGGTCACAGTCATAATTAGCCGAAATGGCTGCAGCATGAACCTTTACGGAGGAGAAGGACAAACCTTTGTCCAATAACTCAGTAAGATATTGTAAAGAAGCACTCAAATTAGGCTTGGAAACATCAAAGTCCTTCCCTGTGCTCCAAATAAAAAATCTCCTCCATTTATCAGCATAAACTTTCCTTGTACTAGGCCTCCTGGCCTCCAAAATAACATTCAAAACTTGTTGTGGAAGCTGAGAACCTCCAGAGTCTAAAACAGAATATGCCAGGCTGTTAGATGCAGAGACTGAATTCTGACATTGAGAAAGTGATTGCCCTCCTGAGACAAGGTGTGGAATCAAAGGCAGAGGCCATGGAGGCTCTTGGACCAAACTCCTCAGTAGTGGGTACCAGTGTTGTCGAGGCCAATCCGGTGCTATCAGGATCATGGATGGCTTGTCTTGTCTGGCCTTCAAGAGAACCTTGGGCAGAAGAGGTAGAGGTGGAAAGGCATATACATGAAGATTGTTCCAACTGAATGACAGAGCGCCCACGTTCCAAGCTGTGGGATGAAACCTTTATGTGCAAAACTTTGGCAACTGGTAATTTAGTGGAGAAGCGAACAGATCTATGTCTGGAGTTCCCCATGACACTGTCAACTTTTGAAATACCTGAGGATCCAACTTCCACTCGTGAGGATCCACTATTTGTCTGCTCAATACATCTGCTAAGGAGTTCTGTGCTCCTGGTAGAAATCTTGCCTGAAGATTGAGGTTGTAACTGAGAGCTGTCTCCCACAAAATCATCGCTTGTTTGCAAAGAGGGTACGAATGAGTTCCCCCTTGCTTGTTGATGTACCACATGACAGTTGTGTTGTCTGTTAGAATCAACACCTGCCCTGGGTGAAGTAAATCCTTGAAAGCCATCAATGCAAATTGTACTGCTAACATCTCCTTCAAGTTGATATGCAAATGTTGAAGTCTGGCAGGCCACGTGTCTTGCACCCATTTTCCATTGAGGTGTGCTCCCCAAGCCTTGTCCGAGGCATCCGTCGTTAGAATCTGACTCGCCTCTGGTCGGGTCACAGAGAGTCCTTTGTTTAGGTGACATTCCTGAGCCCACCACAAAAATTCCTTCTGAATGCAAGGTATTATCTGAATGACAGTGTCTAGATCTTGGCAGTGTTGTGTCCATAGATTTTGAGATACCATTGAAGCTTCCTCATATGCAATTTGGCATTGGGAAGCACCAGAATACAAGATGCCATGAACCCCAAGGCTTGAAGGACTGTCCTTGCAGTCAGCCTGGACTGTAGAGACATTTGATGGAAATAAAGTGAAAGACTTTTCTGTTTGTCCGGGGTCAAAAGGCCATCTGGGAAGCTGAGTTCACTGTCACACCCAGAAAGCAGATGACCCGAGACGGTACTAGGCCGGACTTTGATTCGCTCACAGAATACCCTAGGCATCTTAACACTACCATCACATACTGTAGATGCTGAAGAAGCTCGTCCTTGTCTTGTGCAATAATCAGGCAATCGTCCAAATAAGGATAAATTTGTATTCCTTCCATCCTGAAAAAGGCTATCACTGGAGCCAGAACCTTTGTGAACACTCTGGGTGCAGTAGATAAGCCAAAGGGCAATGCAGAGAACTGATAATGTAAATTTCCAGCTCGAAAACGCAGGTACTTCCTGCAACTGGGCCTGATAGGAACATGAAGATAAGCCTCTTTTAGATCCAGAGTTACCATCCAGTGATCTTTTCCCAGCAGAGGTAAAAGCTGTTGTAATGTCAACATTTTGAACTTTGGAATGTCCAAATAAGTGTTGAGGAGAGATAAATCCAAAATCGGTCTCCACGTGTTCCCTTTCTTTGGTACTAGAAACATGCGGGAATAAAACCCTAGACCCACTTCTGAAGGAGGTACTGGCTGTATAGCTCCCATGTGAAGAAGTAATGAAATCTGTTTGTGAGCCTCCATCCTTTGCCGAGGAGGAATGTCTGGCATACCTTTGAAAGGAGGCAATGTATGGAAATAAAACTTGTAACCTTTGTTTATAATGTCCAACACCCATTTGTCTTGGGTGATTAAAAACCAGCTTTGCTTGAAGAGAGCTAGTTTTCCTCCCAAAGGAGCTGCCAGGCAAGAAGAATCTGGCAGCTGAAAATGCAGGTCATTGGGCCTGTTTACGAAAGGACTGGCCCCTACCCTCACCAGCAGATTGAGCAGGCGAACTCCATGTTCTAGGCCTAAAGGTACTCTGAGCTCTGCCCCTACCACGCCTAGATCTACCCCTAGACTGAGAATCAGAAGAAGGGTACGTCCACCCCTTAGCAGGCCAATTCCTACTAAACTTAGGAGGTTGAACCTGCAAAAAATCTTTAACAGTCTGCATAGACTTAGCCTTGTCCTCCATTTTCTTCAAAACAGACTCCACAGGGGGACCAAACAAAACTTCAGACTGTAAAGGGGCATCCAGAATTCTAGACTTAACATGTTCAGATAAATTCTGATCCTTAAGCCAGGCATGCCTACGAAGAACTGAACCAGTGGCAGCCACTCTAGAAGAAGCCTGCAAAGCATCAAAGCCGCACTGCAAAGAATGTTTCCCCACCTGTTCAGAAACATGCACCAAATCTTGCAATTCTTTACACTCTATGCCCTCTGCCAAAGCATCCACTTTAGATTTTAGCTGAGAAAGGAGGAAATTCTGATATTTCAACATATGAAACTGGCAATTTAAAGCCCTCATTGCTAAAGTAGAAGAGGTATACACCTTCTTACCCCATCTGTCCAAAGCTCTAGCTTCCTTATCTAGAGGAACCGGATTCTTTACAACAGAAGCCCTAACACCCTTAGGCCCCTGACTAATAGTTTCTGGGTCCGCCCTAGGACTCTTATATAGATATTTATGAGCCTCAGGTACCCTATAATACCTGTCCGGTTTAACTGGTGCAGGAGGCATAGAATCTGGATTAAATGAGGCCTCCGAAAAAACATCCTGAACAACATCCAAAACAGGAGGTATAGCCAAGGGTCTATGCTGTGGTAAAACAAGAACTCTCTAAGCCTCTTTCTGGAATCTGAGTAATCCTGTCCTTCCCACTTAAAATGTTCCCTCATAGAGTGTAAGGTTTCAGAAAATGAAAAATCCTCTGGAGGGGAAGCAGAAGGAGTGGAATCCTCTGCATCGGAATCCGAATAAGGAGGAAAATCTTGAATGTCTTCAGCAGAAGACTCAGAATCATCTGAGGCCTGCTCCAAACTTTCCAACTCTGGCTCTACCCTGGGCCTCTTATCAGGAGGGGGCATGGAACCTCTAATTAAAGTAATCAAATCTTCTGCCATTTTAAGCATATGCTTCTTAGGTACAGACCCTGAAGAACCAGAACTAACCCCAGAAGAAGGCAAAACAGACCTGCCCTTAGAAGGAGCCCTAGAAACAGTAGCAGAAGGCCTAACCCCCTTAGGCAAAGAAGGAAGAATAGTAACCTGAGAGGCCCCTTCAGCCTGACCTGACTCCTGTGAGGCCACATCCTGTAAAATCAAGGTTTCCCCCTGAGACTCAACAGAAACTTCAGCCAGATCCACCTGTTCCACTGCAGTCTCTAAAGGACCGGCGTCCGAAACGGACGAATCATCCTGCCTAGGCTTTACAGATTTGTCTTTACGCTTCTTCGTGGAAGCGGGCGTCAGAGGATCCGATGGCATATTATAATTACACCGCTTGCCAAAGACTAACCTAGCGCAATCTAGCCTTCTCTTAATAGTGCGCTTATTAAACCTAGCACAAAACCGACACCCAACTACGTCGTGCTCCGGTCCCAAGCAAGGAATACAAAGCGAGTGGTAATCCCTATGCGGTATCTGCTTCCCACAAGAAATACAATTATTCACTTTTTCTGACATCCGGTAAATAACTGAGGCAAGAAAAAACAAAAATGTTCCCCAACGGGGTACTTAGCCCAACTTGGTATGTCTGAAACTCAGAAAACGAAAAATTTCAGAAAGCCGAATGGCACTTGCAACGCTGCTTCTGCATCGGACCATGCGGCAAAAAAGACTGAGGATATGACGTCGGTCATGCGCTTTTATACCCTGATGCTCTGATGTCAGGGCTGTGCGCCCATGACCGACGTCAGCCTAATACTTTGGTATTCGGGCCGACCGAGGACAGCGGACTACCCATAAGTAAGGACTGCAGCAATGTGAGATGAAGAACATCTTTTGGTCATGAGCCTTACAAGGTTTTCAGCCAGTGACACACTCCTGGTGAAAAAGGGATTGACTGAAACATTCATCAGAGTAGGAGAGAAATCATCTGTGATTAAAGAATCATTAGTAATGCTCTCCAAGGAAAACATGACCACTGGAAAATGGAAACACAGTAACACAACCACCATTCATAGCAGAGTCAGCTGTGCTACAAGTCATTTCAAGTCATTTGGCGAAGAACTGACATCTTCCACTTCATCTTCTTCTTTTGGTTTTTCCCGGTTAGGGGTCGCCACAGTGAATCACCTGTTTCCATTTCTTCCTGTCCTCTGCATCTTGCTCTGTCACATCAACCACCTGCATGTCCTCTCTAAATACATCCATAAACCTTATCTTAGGCCTTCCTCTTTTCTTCTTACCTGGCAGCTTCATCCTTCGCATCCTTTTCCCAATATACCCAGCATCCCTCCTCAGCACATGTCCAAACTAACACAATCTCACCTCTCTGGCTTTATCTCTAAACTGTCCAACCTGGGCTGACTCTCTAATATACTTATTCCTAATCCTGTCTACCCTTGTCACACCCAGTGCAAATCTTACCATCCTTAACTCTGCCACATCCAGCTCTGACTCCTGCCTTTATGCCAATGCCATTGTCTCCAACCCATATAACATAGCTGGTCTCACTATCCTTTTGCAGACCTTCCCTTTCACTCTTACTGGTACTCGTCTGTCACAAATCACTCCTGACACTCTTCTCCACCCACTCCAGCCTGCCTGTAGTCTCTTCTTCACATCTCTTCCACACTCGCCATAGTATTTAAACTCATCCACCTTCGCCAGCTCTACTCCCTGCATCCTCACCATTTCTCTATCCTCCCTTTCATTCACACACACATATTCCGTCTTAGTCCGGCTGACCTTTATTCTTCTCTCTAGAGCATATCTCCACCTCTCCAGGGTCTCCTCAACCTGTTCCCTACTCTCACTACAGATCACAATGTCATCTGCAAACATCATAGTCCACGGGGACTCCTGTCTGATCTCTTCTGTCAACCTGTCCATCACCAGTGCAAATAAGAAAGGGCTCAGAGCTGATCCTTGATGTAATCCCACCTCCACCTTAAATGCATCTGTCACTCCTACGGCAGATCTCACTGCTGTAACACTACAATTGTACATACCCTGTACCACTCTTACATACTTCTCTACCACTCCCGACTTCCTCATACAATACCATAACTCCTCTCTAGGCACCCTGTCATATGCTGTCTCTAAGTCCACAAAGAGACAATACAACTCCTTCTGACCTTCTCTGTACTTCTCCATCAACACTCTCAGAGCAAACATTGCATCTGTAGTGCTCTTTCCTGGCATGAAACCATACTGCTGATCACTAATCATCACCTTCCTTCTTAACCTAGCTTCCACTACTCTTTCCCATAATTTCATGCTGTGACTGATCAGTTTTATCCCTCTGTAGTTACTACAGCTCTGCACATCACCATTATTCTTAAAAATCGGTACCAAAACACTTTCTCCACTCCTCAGGCATCCTCTCACTTTCCAAGATTTCATTAAACAATCTGGTTAAAAATTCCACTGCCATTTCTCCTAAACACCTCCAAGCTTCCACAGGTATGTCATCTGGACCAATAGCCTTTCCATTCTTCATCCTCTTCATAGCTATCCTTACTTCCTCCTTGCTAATCCATTGTACTTCATGATTCACTATCCCTACATCATCCAGCCTTCCCCCTCTCTCATTCTCTTCATTCATCAGCCCCTCAAAGTACTCCTTCCAACTGTTCAACACATTCTCCTCGCTAGTGAGTACGTTTTCCTCATTATCCTTTATCACCTTTACCTGCTGCACATCTTTCCTAGCTCAGTCCCTCTGTCTAGCCAATCGGTACAGGTCCTTTTCTCCCTCCTTAGTGTCCAACCTTTCATGCAACTCTCTATACGCCTTACCCTTAGCCTTTGCCACCTCTCTCTTTATCATGCACCTCATCTCCTTATACTCCTGTCTACTTTCTACATCTCTCTGACAATCTCACTTCTTCTTAGCCAACCTCTTTCTCCGTATACTATCCTGTACTTCCTGATTCCACTACCAGGTCTCCTTGTCCTCCTTCCTCTGTCCAGATGTCACACCAAGCACCTTTCTAGCAGTCTCCCTTACTAGCTCTGCTGTAGTTACCCAGCTATTGGCTAAGAACTGACTGAGCATATGAAATAATCTTGGAAAATGTACTTGTAAATTCTACAAACTTTCTGAGAACACTGTGAGTAGATAAATCCAGTAACATATCACCATGTTGTGCATCACTCATGCTGCAGAAAGGGTTAGAAAAAAAAGTTCAAACTACTTAAAACAACCAAATAATGTTTTGTGACATAAAAAAAAAACAAAAATAAAACAAATAGGTAAGTATTAGGCTAGTTACCCTTGTGGACATTTTAAGTCTAGCCAGTTTCCCTTTTTATGCTCAAATTAACCTATCTAACTTGGTTAGAGATTGACCTTAGCCATCCCATGGTCAATAATTATACATTACTCCTAATGAGAATAACCTTTATCATATCCTATATAATTTGGGGGACCTACGCATGGGATAAAGCATTCAGAAGCTGCCTCTCTACATGATTAGTACAGAGGGCAGTTAAACCCAAAATAAAGTATAACTAGAGATAATGCTGAAGTTAATAACTTTTTTATGTGGGCTTTTTTCTTTTTTGTCTCATAATTCTGCCTGAAGCAGAAGCAAAACTGTCTGACCACTTCTGTTTGTGGAGAGAAGAAAGGAGGTGGTAACCTGGGTTCAGGTTTAAACCTTGAATACACCTCTGCAATTCTGTAATGCCGGACTCTTCTAATTGCCAGTAATCCACATGTACCAATAGATTTTACTCATGTGGAAACCTAACGAAAGAACTGTTATGAAACAGAATGAGATTATAAGACAGAATGACATTAATCTCACTATCTTCAAAATTCTTTGGGCTAGTAAACGGCTTTTTTCAATGTATGATGAAAAAATGCTATCATTTGAATTGTGTCCTATTGAAAAGAGATACTATAGGTCTTTCTAAAACTGTTCAACAAAATCCCTTGACTTTAGAAAGTAATAGGCCTGACTTCTGTGTAAACTGGCACAATACCAAGAAGGTAGGGAGGAAAAATAATGGGTGCCGTCAAAGTCTGTGCAAATTATGCACACAAGCAGGTAAGGAGAAAAATATGATCTCCCTCAGTCTCAAGTACACAAATACTGGAGCCAGAAATTTTGTAAAAATCTGGGAACAGCAGAAAGTTTAAAAGGGTAAGATACTGAGCTGGAAAACAGGAAATACCCACTATGAAGCACAGAAATATTATGTGAAATTTCAAATTTAGGATAATATGGTAGATATCCCATGCATTTAATCAGTACAAAGCATATTTTATTATAAAGACGCACAGGTCTGCAGGTCTGACATCTTAAACATTCCTATTTTTACACATTTATTCATCTTCGACAGCTCTAAGATAGACCTCCATTATTTTTCCGTCTTTAATAAAAAAAAGTTCCATTTGTGTCACTGATTTCTGTGGCCTAGCTAGCCAGACTGCTACTTGTTATTTGTAAAAATAGTGAATGGGACAACCCCTTTTGCTCCTAGCCTTACTAGGGTACTGGGGGGGGGGGGATTCTAGTTCATATATTCTGTCAAGTGAAAACATGAACATCCTCTCTAAATGTCTCACTACAGAGGGACTCCATATGCCAGGTAAAGTGTTTGAACTGCTCCATGTTTTATATTAATACAACATATACACCTGCTGGACATTATTCTTGAGATATTGTACAAGTGGTCCACATACTTTCATGATCCATCAGCCTATTAAATATTAGTTAAACAAAAATAAATCTGAAGGTGAGGGTACAGGAACACCTAAATAATTTCAGAAACAGTAGAAGGAAAATCCCAAGGGATACTCCATTGGGTCTTCTTCAGGGAGTATCATACACTGTCTACAAGTGATTTCAAGGCTACTAGTAAAGAACATGGCTGAAGAACTGAATACATTTCAGTGTAGAAGAGAACATATATTTCCTATCAAGAGTTTTTCTACATTTGGAGCTACAAAAGTATAATTCTCTGTCGAAATAAAAGTTCTGTTCCCACCACATAGAAAGCTAGTTTAATCACATCTCAACCTAAATGACCAGACTCAAACACTTATCGCTATCACACTATCTCAGTTCTACAACCCCTGGGGTATATTCTACATCTAACTTGCTGGTTACATCAAATATAATCTTCTTTCCTTTCAACAGCTCTGCCTTGGTCTGGTCAAAGCACAACACAGTGCTTGCACTCTGGTGGTTAAGTGATGAAATTTTATCTGTCATAAATAAAAGCACTCTTTTTTTATTTTCTTTTTTGCACTTTATGCACCAGCTGTCAATCATCAGCCCCCTCCATAGTCACTCAAGTCCAATCATTCATTCCTCATCATCACTATGTAGGTCAGAAGGGAGGGGCCTTCAATCAGACAGCTATCAGAGCTGGTTCAAGCTTTTTTTTGGATTCCTAACTTTCAATGCATGCAGCAAGTGAAATGCAGGGAACAAGTGTGCAATTGAATGACAGCAGAGGATATCCCTTCACTTCTGAAAGGGGTGTTCCCTCTAGACATCCCTTTCTCACTCCCTAAGGCATGAGTAGTGAGCATCCCAGCACCTACCAGGAAGTTGCCACCACCCTGTGCTGCCACAATTCAATGCAAACCTATCCTTCCTCCAGTAGAAGAAGAGGGAAATTTACCTTTACTCCTCCCCTCTAATCCCTGTCTGGCTCCTCTAGTGTTGAGACAGTTAGGAATCCATCCTGTGTGTCACAGGGCCAGGCTAAATAAAGGTAATTTTACTGCAGCCACATTTATTATCCTCACCAAGGCTTTTGACTTGATGGATTACTCCCTCCTACTGAAAACAAAGGTTTCACTCAGTATAAGTCCCAGTTCCCTCCTGTAAATTCAAGACCTTCTAGCAAACAATCATTTCAGAGTACAAATTGGTTCTTCCATCTACCAAAATTCCACCTTAGTTAAAAAGAGTCCCTTCATTTTAGCCCCTCTTCTTTTTTCCATCTTCACAAACTGCTTGATGACCTCTCTCACTTACCTCTTATATTATATGCCAGTGATATGATTTTACTCACATCATGTCCCATCACCTCAAATACTAAAATCAAACTGCAAGATGATCGGCACTGAGTTACTACTTAGATTAATAGTGATAAACTGCTCCTTAATACCTCCAAAACCATGTTATTGGACTAGACAGAAAGTATCCAATCCCTCTGCAATAGTAGAACAATGATAGTGAACCTATTAAGGCAACTAACACTTTTAACTATCTTGCAACCTCTTTAGACCAATCCCTCAACCTTCAGTTACACACAAAACTAGACACTTGGTTAACTAACTACCAACTTGTCTGGACCGCAAAAAAATTCAGCAACATCTGCAGTCAACAGGAAAGCAATTCTAGAAGTACCATTAGAATATGGTCTACCTTTAAGTGCAATAGCTGCAAAGAAAAACACAAGTGCTAAGAACCCTCAGCAACAAATATGCCATTTCATAATGCTCTACACACACAACATATATCATTGACTAAAACTCAAGAAAGCTAAACAGTGACCTGTAATGCAAAGAACATATAACTTATTTGGACCAGAATCATTTAAGCTTTTACATTTAGAAAGCATCCCCCAACTGTTACATTTTCCTCGGAGCTCTCTTCTTGTAACCTGACAAATCAAACACTCAAGCTCAACAGTGAGTACATGCAGAACTAACCACCACTATATTAATCACAGATTTTCTACTCCAGGTCCTAAATTTTGTGAATCACTACCTGTACTTCAGCTGGATCTCAGCTTAAAGCCTAATTACACAAACATGTCCTTTGCAACTGATTCACTTCTGATCATATTACGTAACATTTGAATTTCCAATGCAACATTTCAATTTAACCAGGATTGCTGTATCTCTGCTATATATTTCTTTAACATTTGATTTCTCCTCTATGCATCTTATTGTTCTATACTCTCTGTTTCTACAGACACTATCTTTCTGCAGTTTACACTGCAGCAAATTTATCCTTTCCCTACATTGTTTCCATACCCTGTCCATTTTGACACTTGTTTTTCTTTTTTGTTTTTGCATGTGTGCTGTTTGCATATTTTCATATTTTGTATTTATCCAGGCAGAGTCTGAAAATGGCCTATACAAATCAGTGCTCCACACATCAGAAACCAAACTACAGCAATCTTAAAAAAAAAAACAAGGGGATAGGCTAGTGCAAGTAACTGACTGGATCTCAATCAACCTGTGGATGCATGCAAAGCAAGTTAAATCATTAGTGCACAGATAGGAGAATTAAATTACAAATAGGAAGTATATATAACAAAACAGAAGTAAAAAAAAAAAAAGAAATAAAAAATGTAGTACTGCAAAAGTAAAGGATATGAAAGAAAAACGCCATGAAGGAATGTAATGTAACAAAAACAGGATGAAGATGAAGCACTGCCCCACTCATTATGAAGCTTGCAAAATTTCTGTCAGAAAAGATTTTACAAAGATGTACAAAAGCAAACATGTTCAAATGAATTTGCAAGATGTTGAAAAGAAATACAAAAATGAACTGATTGTGGAAACTGTTCAAGTAAAAAGAGTTAACAGCATGAAGGCTCAAAATGCATCAAAGACAGTGTGATATGGGTGTAAGTTTGACTGAAAGAAGTGTAAAGGACAGACAGAATGTGACATTTAAACTTGGCACAGATTTTAAGTGTAATAAAGTGTTAGTAGTCTTTCTGAAAAGTTTAATCTGACACTATAAAGAGCTTTATGTACAGTGTTAAAATATTCTGGCCAATACATGGCATCATTAGCTCTGAGTAAACTTGTTGACAAAGAGAATTCTGCATCCCATCCCTCCTGTGGGTAGGTTACAGCTTCGGTGAAGCATGTCCTGCATCTACTTCTTTAAGGTTTAAGATCTGATCTGCAACTCTGCCTGCTGTGTGTTTAGCTCTGCTACAACTATTTGAAGAAGGCATGTTAATGCTATTAACAAGCTTTTTTCAAGCAAACAAATACCCCCTTTTTTTAAAACACAACAAAAGCCTACTTTTGTGTTACTTTGCTAGAATGTACCTAAAATATTGAAAGTTTAAAACATCATCTTATGTTTTGTGTCGCTGTAGGAATTAAGTACCCTTGCTGTTACTCCTTCCCCATTTTTATTGCAAACTGCTTGATATTTTAGTATAATTATTGTTTTCAAAAGCTAAGTAATAATATACTCTCACACACACTGATTGTAGTCTGGTTTTGTTATACTAATGCTGTTTACCTTGCTGCAAGAGAGCTGGTAACCCTGATAGGTAGTGGGTCTTTGACCTTGCTCAAACTGATGAATCATGCTCAGTGTGATTCTCTACCCACTTCACTCCTCTCCCACCCCTAACTCCCCAGCAATCCCCAGGACTTCTTCATTTATTCACCTGTTACCTACCTACCTCCTCCCACATAAAGACCCATATCCTGCGTTCCTCCATAACAGGAAGGCATATTGAATTTCCATACACCATCTGCTTTATTGTATCTTACCTGTTGCTCTATTTCTTCCTACCACTGCCCATCTCATCCAAATACTCACCACCATTCACCTCATACCTCTTCACCATAAATAAAATAATTCCAACACCATTTACTCTAAAGTCATTATTATTCTCTACAACTTCCTTTTCATTCTACCCAACAGCACTACTACAAACCCCTTCCAACACTTATCCAACCAGTGCTATCCTATAGACTCTTCATCCCATTCTACACACACAAAATTTTGCCACCAGCAGATTTGCTGTGAAACTGTCTTTAGTGAGACAAAATGGTGACATTTTAAAGACTCTTCAGTGTTTGAGTTTCCATAACTCCCAAACATGCTACTATTTATACATGCAGACACCATCTCATATTACCTAACCAGGATTGAGTCAGATTGGTACACTCTAAGCCAAGGTCTAAAATACAAAAATGTACTCCTGCTTAAAGAATTGCCCCATCTCATGACCATTTCAGACACTCCATACTCTAGCTGTTTCCTCCAAAGTATGGCATAACTTATCACACTCTATTTACTAGTTCTTCTATTTTTTACTTGTAAGAATACACCCAGGAAACTTACAAAATGGATTTGAATCTATAAGTCTGCAATAATGAGTACTGCTTTCTTACTTTTGTCTCTCTTTCTGTTCCGTTTACTACCCCCTTCTTTGTCTATCTATATATATTTCTTTACCAATATGTTCAACACTACTATCATGATGTACAAACAAATGGATTTTCACGTATATATACCCCATTAATTGTACCTTTACATCTGTCATTGTTCTGTAACATTTTTTAAGTAAAGTTTTTGCTTCCTCTTACTTGATGAGTTTGTGTTTCTGTACAAATCTTACTTATTTTAATTTACTATGATACGGTTTACCATACAATTATCATAGGCTCTTATATACTGTTGTTAAAATTTCTTTCTACTGGGCCTGTTCTGAACAGTAATCACTAGCTGGAATTGCCAGTTAAATATTACTGATAGATGAGATTCTGATATAGTGGTATGAATAATGGAAACTGACTCTTTGGAATAAAAGGGATGAGTATGGTACAGAAGTGCTTTCCTTTGATACTACCTCTCTGACTCACTTGTCTGATTTCATTTGATGCCATTGGCCTAGGCAAAGGAGAAAATCTAGACAAGCATAATAAAGCTGATTATGAAACTTGACTTCATATCTGTGCACAGAAGAAAGTGTCTTGATGAGAAGGAATCTGGGCCTGTTGTTGTGCCTTCTGCCCCTCTGAACCTGTTGCTTCTTTTTTCTTTCATTTTTAATTTTCTTTTCTGATCTTTTAACCAGCATTTTAATAAAATAGCATAGTAAGATCCATATTCTATTAAACAATCCAGAATAAAATTTGAACATAATCCTTTTTAAGTAATAGTTTTTCAATTTTACAATTCAATAATCTTATCAATTATAATTCTGCATAATGCAGTACTATAATAATTAATACAGCATTTGCATTATACTTAGCTGTCAATGAAAAGTGCACCTTCTTTCAAAGCACTGTATTTCCTACAAAAAGACTTCCAGGTTACTTTGAGTTCTATTTCTATTATTATTAAATTAAAAAAATAAATGCATAACACAATTCAGGTG
>NC_056734.1:396056526-396289026 GCF_019279795.1 Protopterus annectens | reverse complement strand
TGGAACAAAATTCCAAATTACATCAGGCAGAGCCCTTCACTAACTCTTCATGAGAAACCTTGACGAGTGGATGTGTAACAGAAAATACACCCCTGGGATCACTTCATTGGCTCTGCCTGTTAGAGGATCAGTTAATTAATCAATGGGGCGGCGAAAGCCGACACACTCTAGCTAGGCTTATAAATGTCCTCAGGCAGATAGCCTAGTACCTACCTATGAGAGACGAATCTAACAACTCATTCAATGTAGTCACAGTTTCTAAGGAACAGGTATGTTTCCTTCCTGTTCAAATGTCACAGGCAGACCACAAATGAACATCTGAGTTTCTGAAATATCCAGCGCAGCAAGAAGACCAAGCTGTATTAAATCTGTGGATGGTTTCCCACTGATAAGACAGTCATCATAAATGTATATGTAGCAGCAAAAGTGAAGCTCTCCTAGTTACCCTTACCCATAGTACTGTTTTCACTAATACACTCTAAAATAATGAAAATCCTGGATATAGAGGTAGTGGGATTTAGGTCCTTACAGATTCTGAACTATAACCACTGTTAAGCAAGTAGTCCAGAGGTGGAGGTGGGTAGGGATTTTCATTCTATTTCATGTTGTCAACATGGGGAATACTTGTAAAATGAAACATAATTTAGCCACACACTATATGATAAAGTGAATTTAGAAACACCTAGAAACAAGTACACAGCAGATGAAGGAAATACAATCAAAGTAAAGCATGAATTAATGCTTTCTAACCAACAAAATCAGATACTTTTCTGGTATGCCAAACCTAATTTATCTTCTTACCATAAGTGACTGTATTTATGGTATGACACACAAAAGAGCTGAATTATTAATGCACAGCTCCCCATCGAAATGTTAGGACTAAAATGATGGACAACACATAATCATCGAAATACCACTACCGCGAAAGGCCAGATGTAAAAGGAAAAAACTTCAAAGACCAATGCACGTTAGGTTTAAGCAAGGCACTCTTTATTACTTGCAGCAAGGAGACAAAGCATGTAGGTACAGGATTTGTCTGGCTCTTCGGTGATCAGTATGTTATTCTTATACAATTCTCTTCATGTCACACAGAAAATGTTACTATTCTACTGCTGACGTAGTTGGACACAGCTTTCTCTATGTTTCACAGAAAATGTTACCAGACTTATTGCTGACATGGTTGGATTATTTGCTGTCTTGCAAAAACATTTTGAGAAAAACAACCTGGCCTTGGGCTTATTTTAGCCCACCTTAACTTTTCAACTCTTCAATTGTACAGTTCTAATACATGTGTTACATTTTGTCTAGATTCAAGGTACATTTCTAGCTTTGGTACAAGTAATGGTGACTATGGTTTATACTTTCAAGCATCTATTGATTTCTTTATCAAAGCTTCTAGCAGCTGCATATTTTCTCATGGCATAAGCAGAAATGAAATATCTCTTTGTTAAGTTTCATGACATTAGCAGAAATGAAATGTCTCTTGTTATTTTCATGACATTAGCAGAAATGAAATGTCTCTTGTTAAGTTTCTAATAGCTGTGCAGATTCATGCAGTGTCAACAGAATAAATGTATTAACCCTTTTAAACCTCGAATGCTTATTTTTCTAACATTTCCCCCCTTTTAATACTTTTATTCTACTTTCAAGATAAGCATAAACAGTTTTTTTTTTCTTCCCCTAACCTCTTCCTGCTCAGGATTTGCAGTTAAAAGAGTCATTCAGTTTAAACTCATGAAAGCATTTTCAGTTTTTTAGCAATTCTTCAAGTTCAGCATCTTGGTATAAGGTTTCTGAAACTGAAATGTCTACAAAATTTTTAATCAGTCTTTTTATGCAGGGGATGCAGCAGCACACACATACCACCAGTAGGATTATTCCTACACAGATGGCAATCAGAATGTTTATCAGGATGCTGCCCCAACCCCCAAACAATTTCTGGAAAAAGTCCGTCGATGGATTTGGTCCTGGTTTGGTCATGGCTGACACCTGCTGAATCACCTCAAGATGGTTGTCTATCTCGTGTTTGCGGTCAGGAATATACGAACAGCACTCCTCCTGGATTAAAGCGCATGTACCTCCTCTTGCTGCTAGGGTGAAGTCAAGAGCCATGCGATTTTGAAGCACCACTTTTTTCATGGCAGTCAGTTCATCAGTCACCAATTCTAGGGCAGAAAAGGTTGCATTGCTCATTATTTCAAGAAGCTTAGACAATTTTCTCAGTTCCCAGATTGATTTTGTTGCTCCATATGCTGGCAGTACACCTGCCACGATATAACAGTATCACTCAAGTCCATGTGTGACAGTCCATTGTTCCCCAAGCCCACAGCATGATGGTTTTTCCAGCACGCATTGATTTGCCCCACTTGATTGACAAGCTTCTTGATTTTTCGAACATTCCGAATTTTCCCTTGAGGTAAAACTGCTGTGTGTCGTATGGCCGGAACCAGGTACCCCAAAAAACAACTGCTGGACCAATTCTCAGGTAACCATTTATATGCTTTTCTACCGCATATAAAGTAACAATCTTCTACATTAGTAGTAACTTTACTCCCTGACTCTGCATGAAACATTTTTTTGTCGATTACAGACAGTTGCTTATAGAGATCAGCATTATGTTTTACTTCAATTGTCCTATGCATCAGTTCAACAAATGTATCATAGCTCGTGTTGCAATAGGATCTGATGTTATCAGGTTTAGTGTAGCATCTATAGGGAACAGTCACATTGCAATTGCTCCAACCCACCTTGACTGTATCATTCTTATAAAAACACACAGTTCTCTTCTGTCGAACAGACAAGTGCAATGCTACTTTATCTTGTGATGTGACATCTGATGTATCATGAATTAGGTTTTCCCAGGTCTTGTTGGCTCCTAGGGGAACTGAAGTTAACAGTAACTTGGTTGTTGGTAAAGCTGTGCAAATCCAGCAATTCGAAACATTGAAGGTTTCAGCATACACATATTTGATTGCCTGGTAAGTGTTAAAGTTTGGGTGCCACTCTGCACGCTTGTTCAGTTCAATTTGTGTGGCTGAGAAAAGGAATGGCCACAACAAAAAGATTATTGTCATTAGTACAGTCAACAGGATGGTTATGCAATACTTTTGTGGAAATGGTTGTTCTGCATTTCTGTTTTCTCCGGCTCTTCCAAGTAGATGTATTTGAATCTTACTGGATTCCGTCATTTTTACTTTGGACACATGCTCTTACTCTCTGCCCTAATAGGACCTTCAGCACCAATGGTTTCTTCACTGGGGTTGAGACGGATCAGTCCTATTGATCTGACCCCCCCCCCCTTTGTAGCCAGACTTTGTGCTGAGGGCCCCGATGGAGAGGTAAGATTTTTGTCCAACTCAAAGTTCTTAACCAGCTTGCTGTGCATCAGGTGTATCCATGAAGCTCGTTCTGCTATCTTGACTGCAGTGGGTGTCGAAAGAAGCACCTGGTAGGGACCTTCCCACCTTCACAATGTCCAGTTGTTTTGCTTGATGATTTTGATCCACACCCAGTCTCCTGGTGTCAATGCCACTTCTGATGTTTTGGTTTGTTTTCTATCTGAAACAGAACTTGACTGCAACAGATGTTTAGAACTCAACAACTTTTTCATATATTCAGCTAGTGTAAAATCAGCTTCCTGATCTGATGACATGAAAAGTTTCCACTGTGGTGTATAATAAGCCCTTCCAAATAGTTTTTCAAAAGGAGTCGATCCTTTTGCTGTAGGGACAGTTCTCATGCTCAACAGTGCCAGGGGTAAACAGTACAACTAAGTTTTTCCTGTTTCAGCTATTAATTTTCTCAATTTGCTTTTTAGTATACCATTATGCCTTTCAACTAGCCCTGCAGATTGCGGATGGTATGCACAATGATTTTTTAAAGAAATACCAAAATGCTTACTCAACTGCTGTATGGTTTGATTTACAAAGTGTGTACCATTGTGACTGTAGATTCTTTCTGGAATACCAAACCTAGGAATGATTTCCTTGACAAGTACTTTTGCCACCGTAGCTGCATCTGGATTTTTGGTTGGAAAGGCTTCCACCCATCTGGAAAACATATCTACAATGACAACACAATACTTCTTATTTTCACATTTGTTCAATTCTATGAAATCCATACAAATAGTGTGAAACAGATATGGTGGTGTGGGGAAACTCCCTTGCTTGGGCTTTATCGCCCCCTGTGCATGATGTTTGTTACAAATCTGACACATCAAACAAACTTTTTTACAGTAGTTTGTAAATCCGTACGTTGTGAACACCGGGTTCACCAGCTGTAGCATCCACCCCGTTGAGACATGGCACTGCCATGGCTCAACAATGCTGCATAGCGAAACAAATTAGAGGGTAGTATCGGTTTTCCCTCTCTACAGATGTACAGCCCCTTTTCGAGGATTGCTCCTCGTTTTATCCATCGTTGTTTTTCAGCGTGCGTAGTGAGTGTCTGCATTGCTTTTTACCTATCTAGCTCTAAAGTTTCAGAGGGTTGTAATTCCTCATTTAAAAGAAATACTTCTGTGGCTGCTTGTTTTGCAGCTGTATCAGCTCTCGCATTACCTTTTGAAATCCTATATTGTTGCTTGGTGTGAGCTGTGCATTTACAAATGGCTACTTTCTGAGGTAACTGAATAGATTCTAAAAGATCTAAAATAAACTGCGCATGATTTATAGGTTTGCCAGTAGATGTTATCATTCCCAGATTTTTCCACTGTTGCGCAAAAACATGTACATTAGAAAAAGCGTATTGTCTATCAGTAAAAATGTTTCCACATTTACCCTTTGCTAAGGTACATGCCCGTGTCAGGGCAATCAATTCTGCTGCCTGTGCAGATAAGTTGTGTGGTAAAGGTTTTGCTTCTATAATCCCAGTATCAGAGACTACTGCATATCCTACTAGGTTCTGTCCTGCAGGACCCCTTTTGAACTAGCCATCCAAGTAGTATGTCACCTCGGCATCATCCAAGGGGACATCCGTGAGGTCTTTTCTAGGTAGTGTCTTTTGCTCAATTACCTGCAGGCAGCAGTGCGGTGTGCCGTCTGCAGGGGTCGGGAGCAGAGTAGAAGGGTTTAAAGTCGTGCATCGTTCAATTGTCATATGAGGTTGGCTCAATAATATAGTCATACAGGAAAGATGCCTAGCAGGGGAAAGATATGCCATCTTTTCTTGTAGTAAAATAATTGCGACTGCATGAGGTACTCTCAAAGTGAGAGGGTGGAACAAGACTACTGAGGCTGAAGCCTGTACTGCCATTGCAGCTGCAACTACTGCTTGTACACAGGGGGGTAAGGACCGTGCCACTGGGTCTAGTTGTGATGAGTAGTAAGCAATGGGGCGTTGCTTATCCCCATGCTGTTGTGTTAGCACTGATGTCATGTAACCCTGCTTACAATCTACAGTCTAGAAAAAACATTTATGGTAGTTTGGCAATCCCAGAACTAATGAGGACGCTATTAACGGCTTTAGTTTACAGAAGGCAGATTCTGCCTCTGGTGTCCATTGTAACAATTCTTGGCTGCCATAGGCTTCTATATATAAGGTCAGTCAGAGGTGCAGGTTCCAAGGCATAGTTTGGAATCCAGCTCCGGCAAAAATTAGTTGTACCCAGGAAGGACATCATTTCCTTCTTGGCAGTGGGTTTTGGTGCTTGCAAAATTGCTATTTTTCTGTCCTCGTCTAATGTTCTACCTTCCTTGGATATTACATATCCTAGGTAATTGACCTGTTTTTTCCAAAGCTGCAGTTTATTTTTATTTACCTTATGTCCCTCAACGGCTAAAAATCATACAAGTGCTATGGTATCTTCTCTACAATCCTGCTGGATGGGGGCTGCCAGCAAGATGTCATCAACATAAAGTAAAATCTGACTGCCTCTTGGTGGGGTGAATCCCGCCAAGTTGCTTGCCATTTCTTGTGAGAATATTGTTGGACTTTCACAATATCCCTGTGGTAGTCACATATATGTATACCTTTTCCCCTGAAATGTAAATGCAAACCAATACTGGCTATCAGGGTGCATCGGTATTGAAAAGAACGTGTTGCTGATGTCTACCACAGAAAAATATTTTTGTTGAGGTTTCAAATCATTCAACAGGGTGTGTGGGTCTGGCACCGTGGGTGCCCTTGGTATTACTGCATCATTTACGGCTTGTAAATCCTGGACCATACGCCATTCTCCACTGGCCTTTTTAACTGGAAATAAGGGTGTGTTGCATGGTGAATCGGGAGATTCTACTAGTATCCCTCCTTTAGGTAAGGCTGCTATAATAGGCTTTATCCCTGCCTCTGCATCTTTTCTTAAGGGATACTGTCTTTTTTGTGGTCTGAATGCTGACTTTGGCGTGATAGTAACTGGTCCTGCTGTACGAATGAGTCCTACATCTGATTTCCCTGTTGACCAGAGAGTCTCTGGTATGTCTCATAAGGCATTCTCTTCCTCCTTTAACAGGAGTGTCAATCAGCTGTTCTCGCTAGACTGCAAGTGCACAGCTGGGATGGTCTGAGTTATCCAGTTCAACTTTTGTACTTGTATTCCTTGTTCTGACAGTTTTAGTTCTGTCCGTTTCTCCCATCTCGTGATTTTTCTCCTAGGTCTGCCCTTTCTATAGATCTGTTTTTGGTTATGCTAACATGTGGTAATCGATTAGATTTATAAAGTGCAAAGAACTCCTGGGGCAATGAACAGCTGGCTACATTGTTCCCTTCTGTGTCCCAGTACAGGTTACGCAATATCATTCTGTTTGCATGATTCTTAAATAACTCTTGCTCATATTCCTTATCAGGTCCTGGTATGTTGCAATAATACAGTGTACAGTGCAACAGGTGTTGCTTATCAGTGTCAAGGGAGGGGAACTTGCTGATGATTAGGTTCATTAACTCTTTGGTCACAGTCCCTGGACCAATCATAACCAAGTCCTGGCTGTACCAATAAAACATTTCACCCTCCGATTGCACTACAAAGGTGTTAATTTGTCACTGTGTTTCCATACCCTGCATGGTTGGGACTACCGCTATACCAAATAGCTGCATGAGGTCTCTGCCCAAGAGGTTTACTGGTCATTTTGCAGAAACTACAATTTTGCTTCTTTGTGTCAACCCTGAAACTGGATCAGTTATTGCAATGTTACGGGAGAGAGACTCCCGATACAGCTGTCCATTAGCTGCTTTGACCAGTATGTAATCAGGTGACTCTGTGTTTTCTGGCAGTTTGGAGTGGTGTATCAGGGTTCGTGATGCCCCTGAGTCACACAAAAATTTGACCTCCATCCCTTCTACCAAGAATGTAACTTCTGGTTTCATGTCTGCTAAATAGAGCTCCAAGCTCAATAAAGCTAGGTCTAATATTTCATTTTCTTCATTGTCACTAACTTCCTGCACTTCCTCTACTCCCTCTATCACATTCTCATTCGTCCTTTCTTCGCTAGCCCCTTCTAGTGATTCTTGACTACCATATAGTCAGTCCTCACCCTCCTTGTCTTCAGTTGTTGCCTTCTTGTTTTTCTTGCAATCCCTTACCAAATGTCCCTTTTTACCGCATTTAAAACATTCTCCCCTTTTTTTCCGCCCTTCAAAGTCCTCTGATTGCTGATCAGATTGTTTGTTTCTCTGCGCATTTTTCTTGCCCTTTTTCCCAGACTGTACTACATAAACGTCTGCTCCATTTTCTACAGAAAATACTTGAGCTTTCTTTTTCTTTTTGCTATTAAAATGCCTTTCGGCATGCCTAGCATATTCAAGTAATGATTGTAACCTGCTTGTACGATGGTCTACCATGTGTTTTGTAATAAAACTGCTTATAGGCATGCTACTGCCTTTTAAAAATGCATTCTTTAACTGCTGCTCATATGGGGAAATCTTGTGTTTGATCTTCAGGAACCTGCATTCCACAGTGGTTATTAAAACATTCTAACAATCTTGCATAATACCGGTCAATTGTTTCACCTTCCTGTTGGACGCATTGATTAATGCAAGTCCAGTCTGCCCTAGGTTTCCATTTGTCAGAGATGCGGTCTGTAAGACCTTTTACTGTGGTGTCTAATTCTGCGCTGCTATGTGGGGGGGGGTCTTTGTGCAGCATCACGGGGATTCCATTTCCCACTAATCATGTACCAATCTGGCCCTACAATTTGTCTAACTACTTTTTCTATTTCTTCTCCGTTTAGGTTATAACTCAACCTCATTCCTTGTAAATCTTCTGAGAATTTTCTGAAATTAACCTTTGGATGGGGAATTCCCTCAGTGGCTTTCCGGATATCTTCTGGAGTCCAAGGTCTATAACACTAAGATAGTTGGGTCCTGATTGTCTTAACCTGCCTAAGGATTGGGTACTTCTATAAGCGGGCATATTTCTTCATCTTCACCTATAGATTGTGAATTCTTAACTATTTGCCATAACTCGATACTTTCTTCTGAATTACCTGCCTTTGTTTGGGACCTGGTCCCGATCGGATCTCTAATTTTAGTCAATTTTAATTTCACAATATCTCTATCTTCAGTGACCACAGGATATAGTGGGGGTGGACTAACCTGTTCACTTGCTTCATATTCTGGTAAGGGAGGCGGAGGTGCTGATGCTATTACTAAGTTATTATCCTCCTTATCTAAAAACATTGCTTTTGAATCTTTGTTTTTTTGTTCCCTATGGTTTACTTCCTCCAGCCACCTGTGTGCCTGAGGAATTCCTAATCGATGTTGCTTTTTTACCCGACCCTTGGAATCGTTTTTGAGCTGTTTGATAAGCGAGGATTTTTCTAATTTTCCGTCAAATTCGTATTTATTAACTCATTCTGAATAATATCTAATATTGTCGGCAGGCTGCGACTGCATATATTTTGCGTCTTCTGTTAACGGCGGGTTTTGGGGTCTTTTTGTACAATTATTACCCATTTTGTTTTACCCTTTGATCATTACGTAACTTCTCTTAATTTTTAATGTGGCACCACGGATTTTGTTATAGTCTCTTCAGAATGACTGCCTACTTATTCTGTTTCTCCTGATCTATGACAAGACAGTAATCTTTTTTGTCCCTGACTTGCAAAAATACAATCTGGCAAAACAATACACATCTAGTCCCTGATCTAAAACAGAAAACAGAAGAAAGTAGATTCACCTTACCTGAGCCTACGTGATTGATCATCAATTCGCTGAGACCCGTCCTTCAGTCACAGATCAGAAAGTGGCTGGCCTCTTTTGAACGACAATTCAGTCGGAGGACTTTCCATATAAGAACAACCAATTTGGTTTCTTCCCCGTACGGTTTCAACCACCTGGCCGTCTGATCCGAGTTGAAGAGAGGATTCTGGTCCAAAGGACCAATCTGTAAAAGGAAAAAACTTCAAAGACCAATGCACGTTAGGTTCAAGCAAGGCACCCTTTATTACTTGCAGCAAGGAGACAAAGCATGTAGGTACAGGATTTGTCTGGCTCTTTGGTGATCAGTATGTTATTCTTATACAATTCTCTTCATGTCACACAGAAAATGTTACTATTCTATTGCTGATGTAGTTGGACACAGCTTTCTGTATGTTTCACAGAAAATGTTCAGACGTATTGCTGACATGGTCGGATTATTTGCTGTCTTGCAAAAACATTTTGAGAAAAACAACCTGGCCTTGGGCTTATTTTAGCCCACCTTAACTTTACAATTCTTCAGTTGTACAGTTCTAATACATGTTACATTTTGTCTAGATTCAAGGTACATTTCTATCTTTGGTACAAGTAATGCTGACTATGGTTTATACTTTCAAGCATCTATTGTTTTCTTTATCAAAGCTTCTAGCAGCTGCATATTTTCTCATGGCATAAGCAGAAATGAAATATCTCTTTGTTAAGTTTCATGACATTAGCAGAAATTAAATGTCTCTTGTTATTTTCATGACATTAGCAGAAATGAAATGTCTCTTGTTAAGTTTCTAATAACTGTGCAAATTCATGCAGTGTCAACAGAATAAATGTATTAACCCTTTTAAACCTCGAATGCTTTAAGCATGCATATTACTATTATATATTTTTCTAACACCAGATCATCGATTTTTTTTTCCTAGGGAAAAAATCGCTTGGCTATCACTGTAAAATTGCCCTTCACCCCAATGTAGTGCAATCTCGGAGTCGATATATTTAGTTGGGGCGGCACAGCTCCCCAATTTGTAATGTCTGAGATTGTGTGTCATGTCTGGTTGGCCTACCGATTTTTTTCCCTAGGAAAAAAAAAAAATCAGTGATCTGGCCATTCGCGGTACTGGTATTTCAATGTTTATGTGTCGCTGAAACAGCATTCAGTGTTCTGCCGTTTTGGCAACATAATATAGACCTCATTCTCCTTTGTCTTCCATACAGACAGGGAATAAAGTGAAGTACCTCCCCGAGTGCACAGTAGCAGTTCCTTTCTCCTTACAGGAATGCACTTCAGATTATGTTCTTTTAGGTACTTGTAACTTCCTTCAAAGATCTCCCATGAACTTCTTCAAAGGTCATGCATCTGCTGAGTACCAGTTACTGGACTTTAAATATACATATTTGAAGTTGTCTTTCATTAAGTGCCTGCCCCATTCTAACCTGCCTGCTGTATCTGACTTAGCCTCCCCATTTCATTTACATGCAATAAGGTGATTAACTTTATTCACTTTAGGGAAACACAAAGGGGATCTCTAAAAGACCTACAGAAGTTGTGAGAGAAGACAGCAGGTTAAGATTATACAGTGAATTACAGTACCATCCCCTGCTCCACTGAGAGCTCTATCAAAGTTTTACATTACATCCCATGGGGAGAAGTTCTGTGCTACTTGTGTGACAGTACAACCATAGGACAATGTCATAAGTTCAGGGGTTTAAAGAGATATCTAACTCTGCTGGAGATAAAAATTGCAGCATATGCTCAGCAACCTGATGCATGCCATTTGTAAGCCCAATGAGTGTTTCAAAGCTATAAAGCACTGGTCCATGACTTGGCTGGCTATCACAAAATTTATGTTTGGAGGATATGTACAGTACATTATGGAGCTATATTATTTTATTCTACCTCCGTTGGCCATAGCTATTTTAGGAGTGAAAGAAAAGCTTGAAGTAAAAGTGTCATAATTATACTAGATGACACATTTTGCAGCCCCTTGAAGAAATTAAATCAGACCACAGCAAGTGAGAAAGGCATACGCAAAAGTCATAGTAAACATGGACATGAATGCAAAGAGGCAACTTAAATGAGGGAGAAATTATAAAAATTATAATCAGTTAACATAGCAGATAACATAGGTAAAAGTTAGAAATTTAACAAAATGGAATTCATTATTACAGACAGTATAGAGCTCTAGAGTATTTGACTGTAAATTAACTGGGTATGATGGCACTGTTCAAACAGATGAGGGGTTCAAATTAGCAGACTTAGTTTACAAATGAATACAAAATCCAAACTATTTATTTAGTTTTTGTTAAACCAGTTAAGTCCCACTAGGGATGGCCTGTTTTCAGGGGAAACCTGAAACAGTACTCAATGAAAAGGGGTAGTATGACCAGGACACCAGGGATACCTGAAAGATTCTCAACAACAAATTAACATTTTATCACAGTTAAAATATTGAAACCAATATCCTGAAATACCATTAAATGTTTGAGTTTTTTATACAGATTTTATAATTATGTTAGTATTTCCTGAGATAATCATATCATTTTATATACTGTTTGCTATATATATATATATATATATATACATATATATATATATATATATATATACACATATATATATATATATATATATATATATATATATATATATATATATATATAGATATCTATCTATATATTTATATATATATATGTATATATATATATATATACATATATATATATATATATATGTATATATATATATATATACATATATATATATATATATATATATATATATATATATATATACATATATATATATATATACATATATATATATATATATACATATATATATATATATATATATATATATATATATATATATATATATATATATATATATATATATATATACATACACATACATTTTAATTAAAAAAAACACTTCTTCACAAGTGCTGCCAGATCTTTTACATTCACTTGAGATACAGGCAGATGAGATCTTGGTTTAAAATCTCATTCAAATATGGTGAATGAGGGTTGCAGCATCTCCTTATGTTACATTACAGTGTCAATTGTAGGGATTGGGAGGGTGGCCTAATGGTTAAGGTGCTTTCCTTGCAAGCACAAGGTGCAAGGTTTGAGTCTCACAAGGGATAATTGGCTAGGCTTAAAATGGCTCGCAAGGGCAGTTAGCTTAGTACTAATCTATGAACCTATGAACAATAAAAGATGAATCCAGGAAGGCGATATGGAAGAACAACCCATGACCTTCTCAGTTTCACTTCATCAAAGAAAAGAGATGTGTTCAATGACTGAGAATGCAAAATTAAAAAGAACATTTTACAAAGTACATAATCAGGGTACAGGTTCTAGAGTCAAAGTTTGATCTCTAATGAGCTGCTTAACATTTGCAGAGGAGCTTTTGTTAATGTTTGGCAGATGACGAACAGGGGAATTATGGGAGTTTCCTGAGGATGTAAATGAAACGGATGCCTGTTCATAAAGCACTGTTCAAACTTTGGAACTAGTGAGCCAAATAAACTCTACACTTGCACACAGTCCCTTATGAATGCCTCTATGATAAAGACACAACACCCTAAAATGTGGGCATCTATGTCTAACTCTTAATGTGATTATCTTTATATCTTACGGCTACATCAAATGCAAACAATGTTGTGTTATGGGATGGGTAATACAAACAAGACCTAAGGCAAATATTTAATCGAGCGGGAATGCTTATGGTAGATTCTCTAATAATTTAATCTGCTGCAATGAGGTACAGTCAAGTAAATTAGGGATATCCAGCAAGAGCAGCTCCAGCTAATCCACACTAAAGTCATTCACTGTACTTACTCTACTAACTTGGTGTTTCTTAACTTCTTTTTATAGTTGCAATACCAGTATATATAATCATATTAGTGATCTTGCGCTTGGATTTCTTTCACTGTGTTTTTTGCTTATAAACAGTTGCTTAGCTGGAGTACTAAGCAATTCCACTGGAAGTCTTCGGAATGCCTATGAATATGCATTCAAAATTCCTGTTGGCTAACATACTTGTAAAACTGACAAACAGTACGATACCAAAAGCTGACTATAATGAAATATCCCGCTAATTTTAACTAAAGATGTTCAGAGAAAACTTGTATCTTCCTCAGACTATATAGTATATGCACGCTACTAAAAGGTCACTGATCATACTTCTCAACTGTACTGATTTTTGCAGAATGCCCAGAATTGTGTCTCAAAATTTTGATCTGTTCCTCATAAAAATTGAGGTTTTCTGGCAAATTGTTGAAAACTGTAATTCACTTAATAATGACAAGCAATACAATTTCAGATTTCATATAATTCAGAAAATGCACGCTAATGCAGCACCTGTTATTTTAACAATTTTCTAACTTTACTGGAGCAATAATTAAAATCTGTCACCATTATTGCTCCCTCCCCATTATTTTTTGGCTTTAGCCAGATTTCTTGTGCCAACAGGTTGAGAGTTATATATCACTAACTAAGACATACCAGACTAAAACTGCATAAAGTATTTATACTCATAACCCTGATGTGATGAAATGTTATTTAAGTTATTTTCTAGAGCTACAGTAACAACATATACAGCTCCTACTACTGCAGCTAGTTAAATGCAAGTATGAACGTGTTTACTGAAGGAAAACTACAACCATTACTGGACAAATGGAAACGAGAGAAGAAAGCCCAGTAATCAGAGTAACAGATGAACATTCCTGCTGCATTCAGCATATCTAAGTGCCATGACATTCACATACAGACTGTATGATTTATACTATGTCAGTGAATCACTACACTCCTCCTCCATCATCTGTATAAACAAGCACCATTTATATAACAGATGAATAAACACATAAAAAAGGGAAAAGTGACATTTGCTATCAGAAGCAATGCAATGACAGTTATTATCGAGTAGCAGCAGACTTATTACATGGGGAATAGAAGTAAATGGACTGCAACTATCATCATCAAATGGAAGTCCAACATAACAGTAATACAGACAAAGCCAAGAGTAATAAGCAAGTAAAACATTAACTGTCAAAGGCAATGAAAATAACATGCATCAAATGTGAGAAGATACTGAAAGGAGCTAGGAACAATATCCATTGTCATTTTATGACTATGACCAAAACACAGTAATTGTTTATATAACAGTTACTTGACAATTGACAAAAAAAAAAGGATTATTTAGGATCCCATTTTACTTCCAGAAAAAAGAAACAGATATTCAAATGATCACTGCTATAGTAGCATAAACTATATGAATGATATCCTGCACAGGATATAATAGATGGCCAGCTTACAAAGCTTCTGGGTCCTTCCATCTACCCAAACAATTAGACAGCTCAAGCTGACTAAATGTCATGTTTGAGCTCTGAGCCTTTCGCATCTTTCACACCAACAGAGAGACAGAGGCTAAAGCCCAGAAAGGACAATGCTAGGAAAATCAAAAATACATGCCCACATCCTGGCAAAAATTAAAAAAAAAAATAAGAGGGATGGCGGAAGGGAGCAGCTACTATGTGATGATTTGATCATCTAAGTTTATGGCAAGTTTACTTGTACATTTGCCCTATGTTTATCATTATGATCACTGATGATACAGCCTGTGATACCCCACCACTGGACCAGTAATCAAGGAGCCTCGATCTTCACCACTGGCAACAGTGGGGGACGTACACTGGCAGGATGACTAGGTACAACACAGTATTTCCAGATGAAGCTTTCTGCATCAAGTGCAATTTCCCTTAAGAGTACACAGAGAACATAGTCAGTCCGGGGCTGCTTTCTCCCTCTTTCTCCACATCCCCATTAAGACTCCCCACTGGCACAGCTATAGGGTTGAGATCTCAGCTGAGTGACCAAGCCAAGACCTCCAGCACCGTTTCTGTCCAACCAGTGCTTCGTGTCCCTGCCTAAGTAACTGACACACACACTCTTTGAGGTTTGATTTACACACACACCTGGGAAAGTCTGGCACAGGTTTACTAGATATGCCCCCTTTTGCCCAGACTATATGGTAGTTATCACTGCCAACAGCCAGCTACTTTAAAGTCCTTAACAAAGGGTGCCCAATCTTACTGTGTAATGTTACTATTAATGCAAATGGTAGTTTGATCAAGAGCAAGGCTATTAGGAGTGGTCCGCAGTGTCACCAAATAAATATGCAAGTACTCTCCAAAACTTAAATATCTCTACAAAGATCAGTCACAATGAAAGGTTTAAGTATATTTCATAATAAATAAAAGAACAAGAAAATGCTAAATATATATTCACAGTGACATCACAGTTCAAAACCACAGGAAATATTTAAAACAACACTACAGGACAGTCTCAAATAAAGAAAAATATCTATATTAAGCTTTACTGTATTCCTGACTGTATCTAAGAAAATTACTATAACCTAGAAACTTACTTAGAGCAAGGCAGATCTGGTGAATGGTTCTTCTAGTTGTCAGGTGAAAGACAGAATACAGAATGCTGTCTCTCTCTCAGAGCCTTCATAAATTAATATCTGAAATATTACTGCTGGAATAGTTTACAGAACAACATTTCTTATCATCTGACTCTATCTCAGATGAAACCCCCACTGCTGTAAGCTAGCAGTATCTAGCATCTACCTGTGCAAATACATAGACCTCAGATCTTAGGCAGATGCTTCTTCTTCTTTCCGCTTTTCCCGGTTAGGGGTCGCCACAGTGGATCACCTGTCTGCTCATGATCGGCAGTGGAGTTTTACAGTGTCGAGTTGCCAGCCCGTTGCCCAACCTTCCACAGAAGGCACACACAAACACAGATGTTAAAAGTCATAAAAAAATACCTCCCTTCATGTTTTCAAAACTAGTAATTATTTCACCTAAGAGACAATATAAAAAGCTCCCTAGTTTTAGACATTGTATCTCCTTGCTGCATTGAAACTGAAATATATCACAGTTTATGGCCTAGCCATAATGTAATTTAATTTCAGCTATTTTTTTTCTGAAATTTGCTAGACTAAAGTTAACCTTCTGTGTTTCAGTTTCCACTGTTAAAATATATACATTTAAACAGTTACAATAGTGCAGGTACATTTCTGCTCTGTTCTAGTAGGGCATTCTGTGGTTACATTCTAAGCACAAGCACTTTCTAAAATATCTTTTCAACACACACCTGTACAAACCTAGTTTGATATATACACGACATACAGTCCCAATACATTTGTAACACAAGCTTCTTATATGAATCATGTTAATATTCACAAATGACATATAATTACTTAAAAAAATCCAGATAGCTGGGCTGGCAGTATCTCCTTTCGTCACACAGCCTAAGGTATATGAGTAAAGAGTAAAAGTTTACAAGAATTGGAAGGAGGAATGAGAAAAGTCCAGAAGACCTGGATAATTGTTCTAGCAAACCTGTACTAGACCTGTAGAAGGAATCTAGTTTATAGTGCTTTGAAAAGTATGCACAAACTGCCAAAATGCATCTTCTAAAATACTTCTAGAATCTAACCCTTTCCAAAAAGCCATTGATGAAGACAAGGTGCTGGTACAGACAGTTTTATTATTGTGGGAATAACAAAAGCTAATAGTCTGAGACAACTATTTGGAAACAGTCTGCTTTGATAAAAGTTTTCCTTTCTTCTTACCTTCACAAGAAATGAACAATTGATTAAAAGTCCTGAAAGACTTTGTTCTGTCAAGATAGTACCAGAGATTTCCGTGGAGATCGAATGTATGAAGTATCCATTCTCCCTCATTTTTTTTGTTTCAGAAAGAAGATAGGGAGATGAACAGATTGCTTAAGGTAACATTGGACCACTTTAGGCATAAAGGAATAATTAATTTTCAAAGAAACCCTATCTCCGTGGAAATGGAAATAAGGCTGACCTACCATAACAGCTTGCAACTCATATACTCTTCTTGCAAGAGTTCAGAACAATAAGTAAGACTGTCTTCTATGTTAAGAACCTCAAGTCAGCCTGATGAGATGGTTCAAATGGGGCAAGTGTTTTTCTAACACAAAGTTAAGATCCCAAGGAGGAGTCACAGGTTTTCAGGGAGGCTTCTTGTACAGAACCCCTTTCAAAAACTTTTTGACATAAGACTGTATTAGAAGTGGAGAATCCATGGGCAGATATGATGAAATGGCCCACAAATTAACCTTGATACAGGAGTAAGGCAGGTCACAGGATAGTAACTCACACAAATGCTGTAAAACTAGAAAAACGCTAGCCCTGAATAGGTGTTGGTTCTTTTGTTGACACCAACTAGAAAACCTTTTCTTTTAATATATACTTTTCTAGTAGAATGATTTCTCTTCTCCATTAATACTTGCTGCACATTCTCACAAAAAAAGGATTAAAACTATTTTATCCAGGCAGTCAGTTGCAGTTGTGCAGGTTAAGGATGAATCAAATACCCCTGATCTTATGTGAGTAAAGACCTCTGTAGACAAGCTTGTGGTAATTGCTACTGGACATTTCCAAAAGAAGGTAGAATCATTATTGTCTCCACCAGAAGGGAGTCACCAAAATGACCTTTGGTGAGTCATTCTGAATCTTCAGAAGTAACCTGGAAATCAGTGGAAAGACATAGGGTAACATTCCTGTCCAAGAAAAAGAAAAGTCATCTGTATTCCACACTTTCTTGGATGGAGTCATGGAAAAATATTGTCAGATGATTTTTTAAATTGGAGGTAAAATGATCTGCTTGTGGTGTTCCCCACAGATGAATCAAATCTTGGAAGACCCCCTGGTTCAGTTTCCATTCATGAGTGTCTGTTCTGGTCCAATTCAGCTTGTCTGCCACTCAGTTTTGCTCTGATAGGATGTAAGATGCCTGTTGACTGTGCAGTAAAGCTATAGCTCATGATATCAGGGGGTTGTCTGCACAGGGGGTAAGATTTAGTTCCCCTTTACTTGTTTATGTACCACATAGCTATGGTGTTGGCTGTAAACACTTGAAGGGGTTGTAGGGACTGCAGATAACTCAAGAGAGTTGACAGCATTTATAAGAGTTAACACCTCTTTTGTGTTTGTGTGTGTTGGTCTCTGTCTGCCTTGTTCCAATGACCCTGAAGTTTTATGCCCATTGTTTCCAAGCAAAGACTTGAGGCATGTATTGTGACCGACTGCTATGGAGCAGGAGGGGAGAATGGGAGATCTGGATTCTGAGAACTTTAATGTCTCCACCACATGATCTAATTTTTTTCCAATTCAAAATTCTGAAATTTGAAAAATCAATGCATGTTGATGCTGACACCACAAAGATTTTAGACACCATTATATATTTCTCTCTTGGTGTCTTGCAAGAGGTATTAAGAGAGTTACGGATACAACGAGATCCAGAATCCTCAGGAACTCATTTGCTGCAATGGAAGTCTGAGTGGAAAACCCCAGAAACAGATCTGAATATAGATCTGTTTTTTTCCTGTGGAACAAAAGCTATTTGCACTGAGGTGCCCAGCAGGTACTCCAGGAAAAACAATCTTGTGAGAAGTCGTCAGAAAACACTTACTGATGTTCTCTTGGAATCCCAGTCTGTGCTTGAGATTCTCTTACCCATGACAGACAAAGATAAGCAAGTTATCTAAATAAGATACTTCAAGATATGAGTCTGACAATTAAGAATTCTAAAAATTAATAATGCAGAAGCATATACCTTTCCCCCAGACTTGCCAAATGCCTTTGCATCCTTACCAGAGGGAGGCATATTAACAAAATGTTTAGTAGCAGTTGGATTCACTAAAGCAACAGATGCTGGGTCAGGTCTGAGATCAGTGTACAAAAACTTAAAAGACTGAAGAACTTTACATAATCTGCCTTTTTAGCGGCAGCAGGATGACTGTCAGTGAAATTGCAGGCTGTGACAAAAACATCCTCTAAGGCAGACAGAAATGGAAGGTGAAGGCTGTTTAAATTCCATTTGTAACAAACATTTACTCAGGGATACAGAAACCTCACAGCTTTCCCACCGAAAAAAATATTTATCCTGTAAATAGTCTCAAAGAAAAGAGACTCTCTTACAGGGAGTATCAGATACCATGCTGGCTTCAGAATCTGAATCAGGAATGTGTGGACAAAGAAATGGATCGGTCTCTTCACAGTCACCCAGACAGCAAGTCTCCTGAACCTCTCTGGAGAAAGAAAAATCCTTTTTCGCTTACCGAAAAAAATGTAAAAGAAGAATCAAGAGCCTGCAGTAGAACCCAAGCCAAGCTTAATAAATCTCTCTCTCCAAAACTAACTAATACAGGAGAAGACAAGTGTTTAGTTTTTTTTTAATTGCATTTCTGAAAAAACACACCTAGTGTTGCTAGTACCTACTTCCCCAAGGTTGGGCACAACTTTTTGTTTAAGCAAAGCCATTTTCCCTGCCCTTTCTCATAAGACCAACAACAGCGGCTCTCCCTTGCTCACAAAGTGGAGTCTAACAGCCACAGAGGGCATGTCTAATTCTTGGTGCAAGGTGGCTATAGTGACTACACCAGAGGGGTCCAAAGAAAAAGATGAGTGGTCTTAGAAAAGTACAGTTGTGTACACTTACCATAAATGTAGATGTTCGAGTGTATTCACTGTTGCAGTCATCACCTGTGGGTTATTCCTGCTGTGGTAGCTCTCAGCCGGCCCGAATACCAGAGTCAATGTTTTTCTGCGTCGGCTGCTGTCACCTGTAGTCTGACGTCAGGTCGCCAACACTATAAAGCAAGGCAGCCAATGCCATTACATCAGTTTTTCTTGCCTTAACCCATCAAAAGCGCAAGGAAATATGGTAAAGTGATCCTGGTGGCAAAAAGCCACCGTGGGAAGCTTATGTCCCCCTAGGGAAAGAGGATATAAGGGGGAAGGAGGGAGGGAAACCAGGACTGCAACAGTGAATACACTTGAATATCTACATTTATGGTAAGTGTACACAACTGTACTATGTTATTTGTGTTTCACTGTTGCAGTCATCACCTGTGGGAGGATTCCCAAAGCTGAGGAGAGGGGTGGCTGGATTAGTTAGAGCCCTAGGCATGGGTCAGGAAGCCCTGCATAACTGCAGAGGCAAACCCTGCCCTAGCCTTAGAGAAAAGAGGTAGGTGGTAATGCTTTGTAAAGGTATGGACAGAGGTCCAGGACAGGTGGCAGCTTCCAAGATCTCCCTGGTGGAAACTCCTCTGAGGAATGCTGTGGAAGTGGAGGCTGTCCTAGTGGAATGAGTATGAACAGACTTAGGGGGTGGTTTCCCATGTAGTCTGTAACAGAAATGGATACAGTGTGATATCCATTTGGAAATTGTTTGCTTGGAAATGGGCTTCCCATCTTCCCCTGGGTCAAAGCTGACAAGACACTGGTCTGTTTTTCTGAAGGGTTTAGTAAGGTCCAGGTAGTATCTGAGTTGTCTGTGCACATCTAATGGGTGCAGAATTCTTTCCCCCTTGTTTTGAGGGTTAGGAAAGAAGGTGGGTAGATGTATGGCCTGGTTGAGGGTCACATCAGATACCACCTTGGGCATAAAGGAGGGGGTTAGTCCTCAGGGAGACCTTGTCTGCATGGAAAATGATGAAGGGCTTAACAGCCACGAGTGCCTCAAGTTCTGAAACCCTTCTGGCTGAGATGATAGCTAGTAGGAAAGCCGTCTTCCAGCAGAGGCATTTCAATTCTGCAGCAGGTTCGAATGGTGGTAAGGGTTAGTTTTTCTAAAACATAATTCAGGTCCCAGGCTGGTGTGGGTGGTCTTCTGGGAGGTCTGATATTAGAAGCCTCTCTGAGGAATTCTTTAATCAAAGGATGTGAGAAGATGGGCTGGTCTGTTTCAAAATGAACTGAAATGGCTAAGGCATGGATTTTAATAGAAGAGGAGGAGAGGCCACTATTGAGTAACTCGGCTAAGTAGTCCAGGATAAGAGGGATGGAAAGTTGTGAGGTACTGCCCCCTCTGGACTGGCTCCAGGAGCAGAATCTTTTCCATTTCCCTGCGTAAGATTTTCTGGTGCTGGGGCTTCTGGCCTCTGTGATAATGTCTAGGACCTATTTGCTTAACAGGGACCCCTTTGTTTGCTTTTAAAGTATTAGCCATGCTGACAGTTTGAGAGTGCAATTCTTGGTGTAGCATCCACCCCTACCTGGGTTAAGAGGTCTGAGATCAGGGGAAGCTGCCTGGGAGGCTGAAATGTCAGGCTGCAAAGTCAGGGGTAGCAATGCTGTCTGGGCCAATCTGGAGCAATGAGGATGGCCTTTGGTCTCTCCTCCCTTATCTTGATCAGCACCTTGGGAATAAGAGGAAGGAATGCATACACAAAGGGGGAGGTCTAGGGGAAGGTCAAGCCATCCACCTTCCATGCCAAGTGGTGATACTCCCTGGTACAGAATTTTTTTAGCTGGTGGTTAAGGTGCGAAGCAAAGACATCCACCTCCGGAGTTCCCCACTCCTGAATGACTTGCAAAAAGATTTTTCTGTGGAGCTGCCATTTGTGGAGGGTCTAGTAAATTTCTGCTTAGGTGGTCTGCCAGAGTGCTGTTGATCCCTGGTAGGAATTGAACAATCAGGTGTAATCCCACGAGGAGGCTGTCAGCCAGAGGTTCATGGCTATCCTGCAGAGAGGGTAAGACTGGGTCTCTCCCTGTTTGTTGATATAACACATTACTGTGGTGTTGTCTGTTTTGATAAGGAGAATCCCTGGCCTGAGATGGGGTTTGAAGGATGTCAGAGCCTTTTGTACTGCAATCATTTCCTTCTGATTGATGTGTAAGGGAAGGTGCTGGGCATCCCAAAGACCTTGGGTGCACCTGCGTGCCAGGTGAGCACCCCAAGCAATGTCTGAGGGGTCGGTGGTGATAGTCTGTCCAGCAGGGCAGAGGATGAAGGGAAGACCCTTGTTCTTGGCACAGGCTCTTGCCCACCAGAGAAACTCAGCCCTTATACAGGGGATCAGAGAGAGAGAGGTCTCTAGAGGCTGAAAGTGCTGACACCATAGATTCTTTAGATACCACTGACGTTTCCTCATGTGAATCCTGGCCAGAGGAATTAGAAGGATGCATGATGCCAAGAACCCCAAGGCTTGCAGGAACTTCGTCACAGGGAGATGACTTCTGGAAGCCAGCTGGGTAAAGTAGAGAGGTAGGAAGCTCTGCTTTTCTGGAGATAGGAAGGCCATTTGGGATACTGTATCCAGCAGTGCTCCCAAGAAAATGATCTTCCCGGAGAGTGTTTGCTTTGATTTCGTCTCATTGATGGTGAACCCTAGGGAAGTTAAGAGGGTTTTGACAAAGAGAAGGTCCTGGAGCAGCTTTTCTCTACAGTCTGCTTGAATGAGGCAGTTATCCAGATAAGGGTAAATCTGCACATTTCTCTGCCTGCAGAATGCTATGGCTGGGGCTAAGCATTTGGTGAATACTCTGGATGCAGTAGATAAGCCAAAGGGTAGCACAGAGAACTGAAAGTGTTGTGAGCCTGCACTGAAGAGCAGGAATTTCCTGCAGGATTCCCTTATGGGGATGTGGAGGTAGGCATCTTTTAGGTCTAGGGTCACTAGCTAGGCATTTTTTGTCAGCATAGACAGCAGCTGCTACCAAGTTAACATTTTGAATTTGGGGACCACCAGGCAGGTGTTCAGAATAGATGGATCCAGGATGGGGCGCCAAGTGCCCTCTTTTCTGGGAACAAAAAATAGTCTGGAATAAAAGCCTTTGCCTGTTTGATCTGAGGGGACAGTTTCTACTGCCCCCTAGGATATGAGAGTTTGGACCTGTTTCGATGCCTCTGCCCATTGATTTGGAGATAAGTCTAGGTAACCTCTTGGAATTGGGAGTTCGTTGAAAGAGACGTTGTATCGCTGAAAAATTATCTTTAAACCCATTGGTCCTTTGTTGCAGAAAGCCAATTTTCTTTGCAGAGGGAGGGCCTTCCTCCTAGCTTTTGGTGAATGAAAGGAGGGCAGAGGGGGGGGAGAGGTAGTCATTGAGAATTTTTACCATAGAAGGGTGGCTTAGAACTCCCTGCCTTTGGGGCGGAAGTGGCCCACTGTTGGGTTCTCTGCTGCCCCTGGGATAGGGGCTTGGGTGGTCAATCCCTGCAGGGCTTACCTTGGCCCTCTCTGCTAGGTGCAGGGAAGGACCAGTGCTTAGAGGGAAAGTTCCTGCTGAACCTGGGAGGTTGAACCTGAAAGAAATCTTTTACTGTTTGCATATATTTTGCTTTGTCTTCCATCTTTTTAAGCACCTCTTCTGCTTTTTCTCTAAACAAGCGGTCCTTATCCAGGGGTGCATCAATTAGTTTGGACTTGACACGATCAGGAGAGGGTGTTCCTTCAACCATGAATGACTCCTAATGACAGATCTTGATACTGCTACCCTGCTTGAGGCTTCTAGGGCATCATACCCACAGTGTAATGAGTGTTTGGCCACTTGACAATTAGAGTGCAGTAAATCTGCTAACTTTTTCGAATTGGCACAGTCAGGAAAAGTTGAAATCTTTTGTTTTAATAGTTCCAAAGTGTGTTGTTGATATTTTAACATATGGTACTGACAGTTGAGTACTCTGAAGGCTAAGGCTGCAGAGGTGTATACCTTTTTACCCCATCTTTCCAGAGCTCTGGAATCTTTGTCAGAAGGAATAGGATTCTTGGCAGAACTGGTCTTAGGTCCTTTAGGTCCCTGTGTAATGATCTCTGGGTCTGCAGCAGGATTTCTGTACAGGTATTTGTGAGAATCCAGTACTCTGTAATACCTGTCAGGCTTACTGGGAGCCAGTGGGAGGGCATCAGGGGCTAAGCTGGATTCATGGAAAACATCATCCACCACTTCTAAAATAGGGGGGATGGCCAGGGGTCTGTGCAGGCCAGGTCCAGAAACTCTCTCAGTCTTTTCTTAGACTGGGGGAAATCCTGAAATTCCCATTGGAAATATTTCCTGAGAGTGTGAAGGGTTTCCCCAAAGGAAAGGTCTTCTGGTGGGGAGGCAGAAGGAATGGATTCCTCTGCATCTGAATCCTCAAAAGCAGTCAGAGGTTGTTGTTCCTCTTCAAAATCTGAATAGCCAGATTCCTCAGAATCCTATTCTGTCATAATTTCTGGAGAAAGTGTCTTTTCCTTTTAGAAGTTGTGGCCTGACTACCCCTGATAAGGGAGATGAGATCCTCAGCCATTTTAAGCATTTGTGCTTGGGTGGTGGAACAGGACCAAGATGGTGGCTAGAGTCAGATTTTCTAGGAGTGGCCTGGTTTCTAGGCCTAAGAGTATCCGTCAGTCTGAGAGAAACGTTAGTCGGATGAGAAGTCATAAGTTTTTGTCTAGATTCAGTAGTGTAAGAGGCCTCCTTGGAAGCCGGTGCCTGCGCCACGGCTTCGGACCCAACCGAGGCAGAGACAGCCAAAGACTCAGAAGACAAAGAAGATTTCTGCCGCATACTAGACTCCAAAAGGGTCTTGGTAGAGGCCTGCACAGATACTGAACTGGGCATCAGGGGCTGCAAATGAGCCTCACTGAATTCCGGAGAACTGACGACCTCCTTAGCGGTAGAGTCGTCGGAAGGCTTAGCCTTGTGTGGTCTGTCTCTATCTTTATCTCTGAGATTTTTCACAATGTCCACAGATTCTTGGCTGATGGATGCCATTTTGGAATGCGAAGATGGAAGACGAAAATACTTGTCTACAATAAGATTTCTACGGTGAAAGGTTCTCGTGTTCAAGAGGGCACAGTACCGGCAACGGGGGACGTCGTAGGCTGGGTCTAAACAAGTGGCGTAGTATGAATGGAAGTCTCGGTGTAGGATCTGCTTTCCACAGGTGAGACAATTGTTAACTTTTTCACACATCGGTTAGTGCAAGAAAAAAGGATCACCAATGGGGTACTTAGCTTTAGACGTTTTCAGCTGAAATTCAAACTCTGGTAGCGAATGAATGGCACCCTTGCGAATTGCTTCTGCTACGGGCTCCATGGCAAGAAAGACTGATGTAATGGCATCGGCTGCCTTGCATTAAAGCACTGATGACCTGACTTCAGACTACAGGTGACAGCAGCAGACGCAGAAAACAATGACTCTGGTATTCGGGCCAGCCGAGGGCTACCACAGCAGGGATAACCCACAGGTGATAACTGCAACAGTGAAACACGAAGTACATCCAACTTTAGCCACAGCAGAGTTACCCTCCTGCGGCTGAGGCAAACTATCAGTCTGCTGTGGTGACACAAGCTGCTTAACAATCTCTTTTCTTTTCGTGGCTGGAAGAAATATCAACCAAGGAACTAGCACACTGTTCCACAGTCAAGCCAAAAATTTTTCTTGACTTTCAGTTAAGCTTAGCAGCAACAGTCTGTAAAACAGATGAGCAACAAAAAAGTACTTTTCCTAGAAATAAGCATTAAAAATCCCCTTAAAAACAATTACCCCAGTCCCAGCTCCAGAAGGTAAAACAAAAATAGTTTCTATACAGAAAAGGTAGTTTCTAACAACTTTTCCCCCCAAAATGCACTCCCTTTTAAAAGTACATAAAAGTCAAATGAAACAGTGAACAAAAGCACTTTTTCCTAACTTAAAAGAAGTATAATTTCTGTGGTAAAAAGTAAAGGGGTAGGTTTTCTTCCCACAAAGGGAACTTTTCTACCAGGCAATGAACAGCACTAGCTGTCCTTGAAAGTCCAATGAGGAGCACTCTCTTCAGTGGCAGGAAAGCCCTGAGGGGCTTGGTGTCCAAACCTAACTTTTAGTTAGCTCAGCTTGTGTTGAACAGTGGTTTGGGTATGTGGAAGGTGCCCTGAAGTTTTGGAAGCCGGACTGTTGTTATATCCTATGCAGGATATAACCCATTACAGCAGTGATCATAATGATGAACATCTGACAAAGTAAACTCACTTCACTTTTTAATCAGTCTAAAAGACTTATTCTGTTACATGTTCAAGGTGTCTGAGATTAATCAAAGTAAAGTGATACAATAGTTTACACATTATCACTAAATTACTCAAATTCAGTTTAAGAATATTAATGCAGACGTGTTCGTAAGGGAAACATTGTTCAATGTCTTTGTAGGTCTTCTTGTCCAAGTATAAAAATACATGCAAGCTAATAGACAAATAATATAGCACCTTGTGAATGTCACCCTTACATCAAAGAATAGAATGAAGGCATCCTGTAAAGTTAAAAAACTGACACAAAAAGCTACCGGCACACTAGCTATCTGACAAGAAAACTGTTTGATAGACAGCATATTTATTTTAATAAGGGCGTGAATAACAACATAATATGAAATGTAACATTAGAAAGGGCAAATAAACTACTCTGCTTTTGCTCGAAAGGCAAATTAACAGTAATGTGGAATACAATTTATTGATAATGATCACAACAAACTATATGTCAAGTACCTTAAAAACAATAAAAAGGGTAGATCACATTGTCACATGGGCATACCTACACTTCAGTGAGGCATCTTCTCCTAAGTGGTTTTATGATTTATTTATTTCAACTGCAGTTCAATTTATCACAGTTAGTTGGACTGTGTGAGCTGTTCATGCACTTTCAGACTGCTTTTTCACATTTCCCTATTAGAGTATAACCATGGGGTTGGTATATATAAGTTGGGTGTGCAAGTGCCCTCTCATGGGGGAGGGGGATGTGCAGAAAATGCTTTTTTTATGTTTTTTCGAGTTACATTTTCTGATTTTGAAAAATTGACTAAGCATTAGTGTGTTTAAAAAAAACAACAAAACAAAATATAACACTGTTGTGCTTCTCAACCAAACATTTTACAGCAATTAAAGAATAAAGAAGTTAAGTACTTACCATAACGTTCCATGTTTCTAGTCCATCTCGCCTATATTCTTTCTGCATGGGTTCGGAGCTGATATTCAGCTCCGACTCGGCCGATACTAAAGCTCGAGAGCTTTTACTTGCTCAAGGCTAGCCTCTATCCCATGGTGCCTCACGGCAATTCTCCAGATCTAGTTTGCAAGAAAGCAATAAATACCTATCAGGTAAGAGTAAGAAAGGAGCGGTATAAATACAGCAAAGGATTAGAAATATAATCCATTCCAGGTGGACAATAAAAAGAGCAATGTCAGGCAGCACCAAAAAAGTCCACCAGATCCCCCAGAAACAGGAAGGGGGTTGGAGGGAGGGACGCAAGAATATAGGCGAGATGGACTACAAACATGGAACGTTATGGTAAGTACATAACTTCTTTACGTTATGTAGTCCTATCTTGCTGTAATTCTTGCTGGATGGGACAGCATCCCTAGCACCTTTATCCTGGGTGGCTCAAGCGAAGAGACTCTTCAGCACAGTGGACCCAAAGATGACCTGTCCCGGGAGGCCAAATCCAATTTGTAATGTATGACAAATGTATGTGGCCTTGCCCAAGTAGCTGCTGCACAAATAGTATCAACTGGGAGCCTAGATCTAAAGGCACATGAAGTAGCTACAGCCCTAGTAGAGTGACCTTTAACTTTGACAGGTAATTGTCAACCAGCTTGTTGATAATCAAAGGATACGCAATCCGAAAGCCATTTTGAAAGAGTAATTTTAGAAACAGACAAGCCTTTCCTTTTGTCAGAAAAGGAAACAAAAAGTTGATCAGATTTCCTGACTTCTTTAGTCCTGTGTATATAAAACCCGAGTATCCTGTGGACATCTAGCTGTTGTAGACTATACTCTGATTTATTACAGTGGTTTGGAAAAAACATAGGTAGCTCAATAGTAATATTCAGGTTGTGCTCTGAGCATACCTTAGGAAGAAAGGAAGGGTTTGTCCTGACAGAGACTCTAGCCTTGTGAAAGATAATGTAAGGAGGTTGAATAGTTAGGGCTTGTAGTTCCAAGACTTTCTTACCCGATGTTATAGCTACCAAGAACAATGTTTTCCATGATAACAATTTTAAGTCTGACGACGAGGATGGCTCAAAGGGGGCAGACATCAAAGATGAGATGACTAAGTTTAAGTGCCAGGGTTCTAATGGTTGTTTTATTGGGGGTCTGAGAAGAAGAACTCCTTTTAAGAAGTTTTACACAAGGAGTGCTGCATGATTGGATTTCCCATGAAACCAAAATGGAAATTGGAAATGGCAGCTAAATGAACTTTAACTGTAGTGGCTGCCGCTCCTTCATGAAAAACTGTTGTTATGAAGGATAAAATGGATTCTAAAGGAGCGGTATATGGATCTAAGCCTCGATTCGTAGCCCAAAGGGAAAACCTTTTTCATTTGCTAGAATATAGTTTCTGAGTGGAAGGTTTATGGGATGAAATTAGGATGTGTTTGACCGCAGGGGATAAGGGAATACACCTGGTTATTCGTGGAACTGCAGCAGCCATGCTGTCAATTTGAGGGTGTGGATGGAGGGATGGAACTGACCCAATTGATAAATCAGGAGATCTGGAGATGGGTCCAGAATAGTACAGTTGTGTACACTTACCATAAATGTAGATGTTCGAGTGTATTCACTGTTGCAGTCATTACTGTTGGGTAATCTGTTGGCCTGAATAACAAAGTCTTGGGTCCTGCTTCGGTTGCTGTCTCCTCTTCCATGACGTCAGGTCGTCAGGGGTATAAAACATGCAGCCGACGCCATTTTATTCAGTTTTTCTTGCCCCAGATGTCAGGTGCCCCCCCAAATGGGGAGAAATATATATATATATATATATATATATATATATATATATATATATATATATAAACAGAAATATATGTAAATGCACTTTTAGCAACATAAACTTTCCCTTCATCTAAAAGCAAATACACCACAAAGGCTTTAGTATATAGTGAAGGAAAGAAAAGGTATAGAAAAGGGGGATGGCGGGTGGGTAACCCAGACTGCAACAGTGAATACACTCGAACATCTACATTTATGCTAAGTGTACACAACTGTACTATGTTCTTTATGTTTCACTGCTGCAGTCATTACATTTGGGTAGAATCCCAAAGCTATGGATGGGAGGATGGAACTAAACAGCATTAGGAGCGGCTATAAGGCCTGCAGAACTGCAGTGGCAAAGCCTGCCCTGGATTTGGAGAAGAGAGGCAAATGATAATGCTTTGTGAAGGTATGAACAGAGCTCCAAGTAGCAGCCTCTAGAATGTCTTTGGTTGGAACACCTCTGACAAAAGCTGCTGAGGTAGAGGCAGCCCTGGTGGAATGTGACCTGATCCCCTTGGGCACAGGTTTACCATGGTGCAAGTAGCAGAAACAAATGCAGTAGCTTATCCAATTAGAAAAAGTCTGCTTTGATATAGCCTTCCCCTCTGACCCTGCAGCAAATGCTACCAGTAGTTGCTCAGACTTTCTTAGAGATTTGGTCCTGTTTAAGTAGAATCTTAGTTGTCTGTGTACGTCCAATGAATGCAGAATCTGCTCCCCCTTGTTCTGCGGATTTGGGTAAAATGCTGGCAGGTGAATTGGTTAAGAGCCACACTGGATACCACCTTAGGCATAAAAGAAGGACTGGTCCTGAGGGACACCCTGTCCGGGTAAAATGTAATAAACGGCTCCACAGCCATGAGAGCCTGTAGGTCTGAAACCCTTCTTGCTGATGTGACTGCCAAGAGAAAAGCTGTTTTCCAAGATAGAAATTTTATATCCGCAGTAGCTGCTGGTTCAAAAGGAGGCAGGGTGAGTTTTTTCCAGCACAAAATTAAGGTGCCATGCAGGAGCTGGTGATCTTCTGGGAGGCCTTAAATGTTTGGCCCCTCTAAGATACAGTTTAAGCAGAGGATGAGAAAAGGGGAGGCTCTGTGTTGTAATGAGCCGAGATGGCAGAGGCATGGAATTTTATTGAAGAAAAAGATAGGCCCTTGTCAAGCATCTCAGTCAAATACTGTAAAATCTGAGGAATATTGGGCTTTGCTGTGTCTGTTCCTTGTGCTTGGTTCCAAGCACAGAATCTCTTCCATTTATCAGCATAAGATTTTCTAGTACTAGGCCTTCTGGCTTCCAAAATGACATCCATCACAGATTTACTGAGAGGTGTTGTTTGAATAATTAAATGATCAGCCATGCTGCAAGATTCAGAGTTCGGAGCTGAGTGTGCAGAAATTGATTGTTCTGCTGAGACAGTAGATGAGGCATTTGAGGCAAGTACCAAGGAGGAAGTTGTGACATACTCCTTAGAAGTGGGTACAAGTGTTGGCGAGACCAGTCCGGAACAACTAGGATCATTTTTCTGACCTTGAAGAGAAGAGGCAGAGGGGGAAAGGCATAGACTGATAGGTTTTTCCAATTGAAGGATAGGGCATCCACTTTCCATGCTTTTTTGTGATGAGTTCTTGTGTAGAATTTGTCCAACTGATAATTTTGGGGAGAGGTAAATAGATCTATGTCTGGGCTCCCCCATTTCTGTGTTAACATGCTGAAGATTTGTGGATCCAGTTTCCATTCGTGCGGGTCCATAAGATTTCTGCTTAGGTCGTCTGCCAGAGTATTTTGTTTTCCTGACAGGAATTGAGCTTGAAGAAGTATTTGTTAAGTCAAAGCTGTGTTCCACAATGCCATGGCTAGTCTGCAAAGGGGGTAGGAATGTGTACCCCTCTGCTTGTTTATGTACCACATAACCGTGTTGTTGTCCGTCTTTATCAGTAGTTGTCCTGGATGAAGTAAGTCCTTGAAGGCTGTCAGAGCATTCTGAACAGCTAGCATATCACTCTGGTTGATATGCAGATGCATTTGTTTTGGGCTCCATTTGCCCTGAATGCATCTCCCTGTCAGGTGGGCTCCCCAAGCATAGTCTGATGCGTGTGTAGTTAGGGTTTGGGTGGCAGGTGGTAGAGTGAATGACAGTCCCTTGTTTTGGTGACATGTCTCTGCCCACCAAAGAAACTCCTGTTGTAGGCAGGGAATGAGAGGAATCATTGTTTTCAGACTGTGACAATGTTGACTCCATAAATTTGTTAGGAACCACTGAAGTTTCCTCATATGCAGTCTTGCATATGGAATTAGCAGAATGCAGGATGCCATGAACCCCAAAGCCTGCAGAATTTGTCTTGCAGATAACTGGGTTTTTGCTGCCATTTGTTTGAAGTATGTTGTCAGTTGCCTTTGTTTGTCTGGCGTAAGGTAAGCCATCTGGGAAGTTGTATTCAAGCTTGCACCCAGAAATGTAATTATTTGAGAGGGTACCAGATGGGATTTCTTTTCATTTATTGTGTACCCTAGGCATGTTAGAAGCCTTTTTCCAAATGCCAGATGTTGAAGAAGAGTGCCCTTGTCCTCTGCTTGAATGAGACAGTCATCCAGATAAGGATAAATTTGTATGCTTCTTTGTCTGCAGAATGCAATTACTGGTGCCAGGCACTCTGTAAAGACCCTGGACGCAGAAGAGAAGCCAAAGGGCAGTGCAGAGAATTGGTAATGCAAAAAACCTGCATTGAAGCAGAGGTATCTTCGTGCAGAGAATTGGTAATGCAAAAAACCTGCATTGAAGCAGAGGTATCTTCTGTATGCTTCCCTTATTGGGATATGCAGGTATGCCTCTAAGTCTAGAGTCACTAACCAAGAGTTCCTGTCCAGCATAGGCAGTAGCTGTTGTAAAGTCAGCATTTTGAATTTTGGAATGTCCAGGAACGTGTTCAAAATCGATAAGTCCAGTATTGGATGCCAAGAATGTTTTTTTTCTGGGTACCAGAAAAAAGTCTTGAATAAAAACCTTGTCCTTTTTCCTTTTCTGGCACTGGTTGAATAGCCCCCATATCCATGAGGGCCATAACTTGTTTCTGAGCCTCTGCTGACTGATTTTGTGGTGGATCTGGCCATCCGTTGGAATTGGCAAAGTATGGAAATTAAATCTGTACCCCTGGGATACTATGTTTAATACCCACTTGTCCTGGGTAATTAACTGCCAATTTTGAGCATGAAGTGCTAGTTTTCCCCCCCAAGGGGACTGCCAAAATATAAGTGCTTGGTGATGGTAATGGAAAGTCATTGAGACCGCTTACTGTAAGGTTGTGCTTTGTTTCCTCCAGATTTGGAGGTGGAGGCACCCCATTGCTTTGACCTGTAAGAACCCTGTGATTGGTATCTGGAGCCTTTTGAGCATCTGGATTTGCCTTGAATGGCTCTGTTGGACACAGGAAAGGACCGATTTTTAGTAGGCCAGTGCCTACTAAACCTGGGTGGCTGCATTTGCAAGAAATCTTTTACAGTTTGCATAGATTTAGCTTTGTCTTCCATTTTCTTTAAAACTTCTTCTGCCTTATTACCAAACAGAGTATCATGGTGCAAGGGGACATCCAACAATTTAGCTTTAACATGATCAGGCAGATTTTGCTCCTTGAGCCAGGCATGCCTTCTAATCACAGATCCAGTAACTGTGGCCCTGCAAGAGGCCTCCAAGGAATCAAAACGACATTGCAAAGTATGCTTTCCAACCTGTTCTGCTATATGCAATAATTCATGTAACTCTTTATTTTCCACACAATCAAACATCATCATCATTTTCTGTTTCAGTAAGCCCATAACATGCTGTTGATATTTAAGCATATGAAACTGGCGGCCCTGATTGCCAAGGTAGCAGATGTATAAACCTTCTTTCCCCATCTATCCAGCGTCCTGGAATCTCTATCAGAGGGGGTAGGATTTTTGGCTATAGAGGCCTTTACACCCTTGGGACCCTGTGAAATCGTCTCAGGATCAGCAGCAGGATTTTTGAATAGAAATTTGTGGGAGTCAGGAACACTGTAATATCTGTCTGGCTTACTAGGAGCCAGAGGTAGGGAATCAGGAGCCATGCTTGATTCCGAAAACACATCATCAATGTCTAATACAGGAGGTATTGCCAAAGGCCTATGCTGAGGAGGAAAAAGAAGGAAATCCCTAAGCCTCTTTTTTGATTCAGAGAAGTCCTGACTCTCCCAGTGAAAATGTTCCCTTAAAGTATGCAAAGTCTCTCCAAAAGAATAATCCTCACGGGGAGATGCAGATGGGATGCATTCTTCTGCATCAGAATCCTCATAGGGTGGAATAGAAAATTCCTAATCAGAAGAGGAATCAGAAGAAATGGAAACCTGATCTGAAGATTCATAATCAGTGCCTTGCCTGGGCCTCTTAGCGGGGGGTTGGGAACCCCTAATCAAGGTAATCAAGTCCTCAACCATTTTGATCATCTGTTTTTTAGGCATAGGGGCCTGAGCACATGGCTCATGCATCGGTTTTTTAGACATAGAAGATGATTTTGACCTTGTTTTTGAGGCTGGCATCTGTTTAATATATAAATGTTGAGGCCTGAAAGCATCCTCAGAAGCTGGTGCCTGCTCAGCGGCTCCGGACCAATCCAAGGGAGAGACATACGCAGGTTCAATACTCTGAGAATCTCGCGGCATACCAGACTCCGAATGGGTCTCGGTAGAGGCCTGCGACTCAAAAGTAGCGGGTATCAGGGGCTGTGAAAGCGCCTCAATGAGTACCTGCGAACCGGCGACTGGCTTAGGAGAAGCTTTGTCATCAGTTTTGGACCTCGATGGTCTGTCTCTGTCTTTTTCTTTGCGTTTTTTGTGAACTCCGGTAGTGGGACTGCTAACCGACGACATTTCAGGATAATTAAATCTTGATCCAAAATATTTAGAAGCAAAAATATACCGACATTTAATAGTGCGTTGCTTAAATCTAGCACAAAACCGACAGCAAGGCACGTTATGATCTGGGCCTAGGCAAGGAATACAGTACAAATGAAAATCCTTATGAGGTATTTGCTTCCCACAATTAATGCAATTATTAACTTTTACTGACATCGGTAAGGAGCAAGAAAAAGTTTCCCCAATGGGGTACTTAGCTTTAGTTTGAAGACTTCAGTTCTGAAACTCAAATGCGAAAATTTTAGGAGTCGGCCAACCGGCACTTGTGAACTGCTTCTGCTTCGGGCACCGCCCGGCAAGAAAGACTGAATAAAATGGCGTCGCCTGCATGTTTTATACCCCTGATGACCTGACGTCATGGAAGAGGAGACAGCAACCAATGCAGGACCCAAGACTTTGTTATTCAGGCCAACTGACAGCAACCTGCCAGCAAATTACCCAAATGTAATGACTGCAACAGTGAAACAAAAAGAACATCCATGGTTCCTCCAAGAGGTAGGGCCACAGGAAAGGAAACCAAACTTGTCAAGGTCAGTAAGGAGCAATGAGGATCAAGGAACTCCTCAACTGTCTTGCTTTCTGTATTACTTTGGGGATGAGTGGAAAAGGAGGAAAAGCATAAAGAAGTACCGGGGGCCAATCGTGAACTAGAGCATCCCTGGGTGACATCCCCGGATGGGGAATGAGGGCAAAGTAGCTGCTGCATTTGGTGTTCAGGTGAGTGTCAAAAAGATCGCAGCAAGGCTGGCCCCATCTGTGAAAGATCTCTTTCGCAACCACTGGATTCAGGGACCACTCATGAGGCATCAGAATTGCTTGGCTGAGTTTGTCTGCTATTACGTTGGATTTCCCCAGGATATGTGTTGCTATCAGGAAGTGTTGAGTATCCATCACCCATTTCCAAACTCTTAAGGCCTCTCGGCAAAGTGGGTAAGACTTGGTTCCCCATTGCTTGTTTATGAACCACACGACAGACATGTTGTCTGACTAAATCACAATCGTCCTGTTGGGAAGGGAGCTGTGAAGTGCTTGCAACACATACAGTACCGCTCTCATCTCCAGAACATTGATATGCAAGTGGTTCTCGTGGTTCTGCCAAGTGCCTTGGACTGTCATTCCCAGATAATGCCCCCCCCACCCTATCTGGGAAGCATCCATGGTGAAAACTGCTTTCTCTTGGGGAGGAACAAGTGGATGACCTAGGACAAGTTGTTGTGTAACCACTATGTCAGATCCTTTTTGCATGCGTTTGTTATTAATATGTGATGAGACAATGGAAGGTCTTGCATCGACCATTGTGCAAATATCAGCCATTGGAGAATCCTCATGTGTAGGCGAGCAAGAGGAACTAATAGCATGGTGGAAGCCATAGTCCCTAGGACTTGAAGGACTACTCTGGCCTGGACTCTTTGTTTAGTAATGATCTGACCTGACTGCATAGATATTCTACTCTTTCCTGTGTTAGCCTTACTGACGTGGTGGTTGTGTCTATTTCTGAGCCTAGATATACAATATGCTGCGAGGGAGATAAGACTGACTTTTGCAAGTTGACAGTGATGCCTTAACTGACGCACAAGGATAGAGTCTCATCCCTGGTCCTTATGAGTTGATGCTTGGTGGGAGCAGTGAGGAGCCAGTCGCCTAGGTACGGAAAAACCTGGAATCCCTGACATCTCAGGTGAGTCGTTACCACTGTCATGCATTTGGTAAACACTCTGGGGGCTGTAGTGAGGCCAAAGGGCAGTGCTCTGAACTGAAAATGACTAGCTCCCAGCCGGAAGTGTAAGTGTCTACTGGAGCATCTGTCCATTTTGATGTGGTAGTACGCATCCTGGAGATCAACTGAGCACATCCAGTTGTCTTTCCCCTATAAAGCGAATTATCGACTGCAGAGTGACCATTCGGAACTTTGATTTTCTTACATGCTTGTTGAGCCTACGGAGATCTAGAATCGATCTCTAGTCCCGTCTTTTTTGGAACTAAAAAGAATCAAGAGTAAGTTCTGGATTCTACTTGCTCTGTGCGGATTTCTTGGATGACTCTTTTTTTGTAGCAGCAGCAGCGATATGACCTCTGATGTTGCACAGTCTTTTTGAATGGGTGGTATGTCTGGAAGAGACCGGTTTATTGGGGGTTCAGAAATAAAGGGAATCAGGTAACCTCTGGATATTATTGTGTGTACCCAACAATCTTGAGTGATAGTTAGCCAGGCGCTTGGGTACAGCGATATACCACCCCCAACTGCCTCCAGAGATGGACAGTCGGGCAACCCCTCAGGGTCGATGGAAGGGACGATCAGAGAAAGTTTCTCTGTCTCCCTGATGTTGCGGACCTCCTCTGCTGCGAGGGCAGCATCTTCTATTATATCCTCCCCCCTCTGCCTCTGGGGGAGGGTTGACCTTGTGCCTGCGGGAAACCTTTTTGAGATTTGTGGAACCACATTTTCCCTCCTATATTACCTTTGGGTTAGGGTCTGGACAGGAGAGAGAAATGGACTCCGACGGCAGATCAGGTTTTCCCTTCCTGTTGCACCTAGTCAAAGTCTCTTTCACTTGGGGTCCAAAAAGAGCTGAACCATCAAAGGGAACATTAATGTAGGAAGACTTGAAGGATTCCATAAAATTACAAAGACGCATCAACGAATGTCTCCTGAGGGATATTTCTGCTGCGGCTGCCCTACTCGCTCTATTTGCCACATATGAGATCAGCCTCATGGAGGCGTTAGCTATAGAAGTAAGGTTGGTGAGCTGTGTAGAAACCTTATCCATGGAACCCGGAGCTACTGAACCTTGGAGGGTATCTCTTAACTCTTTCAGGAGAGCCCTCTGAAGATGAGTAAAATGAGTCAGGTAATTCAGCAATCTTAATGTAAATGCAGCTGAAGAAAAAGTATGCTTCCCGTACCTATCCATCGTCCTGGACTCCTTGTTAGGAGGATGGATATTAGACGATGTCTCAGATAATTCCTTCTTGGTGGCCACTGCTACCACCATAGCATCAACTGGAACTCCCTTACTAAGGTAAGACTTGTCCTCAGGTGCTGTCATAAATTTGTTTGGCCTCCTCGGGACGGCTTCCACTGAATCTGGAGAGGTCCATGCTTTCCGTGATATGACCCCCAAAAGTTGGTCATAAGGCAGTATCACCCAGGAAGTGGAAGGTCAGGAGCCAAAGGCCTCAAGATACACTGATTCTTCAGTAGGGTTAGAGGTCTTCAAATCACCCCTCTGTCTAAGGATTTCTAGGATGTCAGAAAAGAAGACATCCTCAGAGGGGGATCTAGGGGACCCTTCTGATTTCCCTAAATCAGTGTCTGACGTGACAGGCTCAGGGGTGTTGACATGTTTCCTCTTACACAGCCTCTTCCAAGGGAGCTCTACAGTGGGATAATCTGCGGAGGTCTCGGAAGAGGGGGCACCTCCAATGGGGGCTACTTGGGCCTCTGGTTCCCTAAGCTGTGGGGGTGGCAGGGGGAAGAGGTTGCTGCCTGCTGCTGGTGGGACACAGGTTCCAAAGGAATGGCTTTGGCAGAGGATAAAGCCTCCTCTCTAGCTTCGAAAGCCTCCACCCCCGTTCCGAAGACCTCCGCTCCGAGGGGGAGGATGGTCGACTCCTAGCAAGAGGGAACGGCTCCGAAGCAGAAGTGGGAGCCAAGCTGAGTCGAGCCGAGGCTCTGAGAGGGAGGGTTGGTTCGACGAGAACCCAGGGTGACTGTCCCCCTCGGAATTGACACGACAGCGCTGGCTCCCAGAACCCTTGGCTCCAGACTGAGCCATCGAGGATAGAGTAATTGGCTCCGAGGTAACAGGTTGAATCCCTGGAGCCGAAGGGTCGAAGACAGAGGAACCTGATGTAATAGGCTCCAAGAGCTAAGCAGTCGGAGGAGGAACAGTGGTCGGTAAGGGGGTCGGCTCCAAGACCTTTGGGTCTGGAGAGGCCAATTTTCTAGCCAGAGCTGGATCCGAAAGCAACCTCTTCACCACCCTCTCGATGTCCTCATCTGATAGGGTCCTGGAAGATATGGTGGAGACAGAAGGAGACCTCCATCTCTCCAAAATAGGAGATCTCAATGTAGGAGATACAGTTTCGATGTCGGGAAAAATTTTCGGTACCGAAGATTGACTCAGAACCGATGACATTGACGGCGCGGAAGTAGATGAAGCTGAGTTGGAACCGGAACTTCTTGGTTCTGACGCTTTAGTCTTTCTTGTCGGCTCCGAAGCCAGGGCCGATGATTTTCTCTTTGAGGATTTTGGCGCTGCCTGACCAAGTTCAAGCTGTTCCTGGAAGGAACTGGTCATGAGACCCCTGTCAATGAGTTTTCTCTTCCTCTCATTCAAAACTCTTGTGCTAAAAGCATAACAAAAAGTGCAGGGTTCCTGTAAATGGGCTTCGCCAAGGCAATATATACAACTGATGTGGCTATCTGTAAGAGACATTTTCTGTGCACACCTATCACACTTTTTGAACCCCAAAGGGCAATGATCCTTATGATCCTTATCTTTATCTTTAGACATACTTAGAAACGAAGATAAAAAGATAACAGCAAAAGTATTAACCACAATAAAGGTGAGAGAGAAGAAGAAAACCTTTTTTAATAACAGTCACTCACACACACACAGGGAGGAAAGGCTCTCTAACTTAAATGGGCCGTACAGTCCTAAGGGGGGAATAGGGGTTGAAAAACTTTCAAAAACAGTCGTACAAGATAAGAAAACTCTCTCTCTCTCCCTCTCCCTCTCTCTCTCTCTCTCTCTCTATATATATATATATATATATATCTTCTTTCGGCTTTTCCCGGTTAGGGGTCGCCACAGCAGATCACCTGTCCGCTCATGACTGGCAGTGGAGTTTTACAGTGTTGAGCTGCCAGCCCGGTGCCCAACCTTCCACAGAAGGCACACACACACACACACACACACACACACACATATATATATATATATATATATATATATATATATATATATATATATCTGATAGAAAAAGGGTAGAAAAAGACTAAATATAGTAAAAAATCGTTTTACTTAGCCAACGAGCCAGTAAGACACAACCTCGAAGCTTTTGCGGCAAACAAGATCTGGGGAATTACCATGAAGCACCATGGGATAGGAGCTAGCCTCGTGCCAGTAAAAGCTCTCAAGCTTTAGTATCGGCCGAGTCAGAGCCAAATATGGGCTCCGAACCCATCCAGCAAGAATTATGGCGAGATAGGACTACATAACATGTCTGGTTTAGTCATCACATGTGGCTTTCTCCATGACATTCTCTTACAGATGTCAACTTCATCCAACTCAAAAAAACTACAATGCAAAGTGTTGTATGGGTACAAAGGGTGAAAACAATTTTTTTTTTGGGGGGGGGGGGGGTTTACAAACATTAAACCTCTTCATCCCTAAATCCCCTTTAAAAAAAAAAAGCAGTTCCAAGACAGTCATTTTGACCTTTTGCTTCAGTGGCTTTGCTTGCTAAATATTTGCAAGTGTAACAATTTCTTAGAAGGGCTCAGAGTACAGAATAATGGATGAGGTAAAAGGGAACACTGTAGCAATTTATATGCTGTGTAACAACAGGGTGTGAGAAAGGAGGAAATATTTGTGTTCTGAACATTTTGCTAATGGGCTATTAAGAACTGTATTAACTACACAATAAGTTACAAAAATCAAAGGTCTGACAAATACTAATCAAATTATCAGTCAAAATGACATGATAGGTATTACACACTGGTACAGTACACTTGTTTTGCTTCATCAAAATAAGCTTGTTTTAAGCAACATCACCAGAAGGATACACCCACACAAGTTACACGGTATATTCCATGACAAGAACAGTATATGTTGTCTCATTTAATATGCCTTAAACATGGTGTTTCCAACATACAATACTGAGCACTTATTTCAGTCTGTCTCCTGGAGATCCTAACATGATGACTGTAACACTGCAACTACTTTCACAATCTGGAAGACAGAAACAGTTCATGGCAATTTCACCTTCAGACATAAAATGAACCCAAATGGGAAAACTGACATATTTGTGAAGATTTAGGTAGAATTAAGTAGTGGGCAATGCAATATATTTAAGATATGTGGAAAATAAACTATAATTGTATATTAGTTGCTCTTAAGCACCATTAAAACTAGAATGTTCATCCTAACTACCCTTTAATGGAAAACAGGTGGAAAAACTGGCATGTGTAATTAAAATAGTAATATTTTGTTCAATCTTTCATAAGGCTGCATGTGAAACAAACTACAAAGTATTTTGTGTATTTGTGGTAGCTTTTGTTTCTTTACATCTCAAACTGGTATAAACTGAGGTGAGAATTTTGCAGTATTAAACATTTGTGTCTATCATTTGGAAGAAAAAAAACAGCTGGTCCCAAGCTTATCGGTCTTAGAAGCTTCACACTGCTAATTAAGGGAAACTACAAGTTCAGCATGAAAACAGATTCCAAGTCATAAGTACTAATAGCCTGTTACCATATTAACTAGGTCCAAGAAGCTTGCTAGTATTTTGTAGTCCACCCTTCACATGTTTATGAAGTACCTTTGTGCACTTTTCAATCTGTACAACAACTGTACAATGCAAACACCTTTTTGTCAATCATTTTACAATGCCACCTACTAGCTAACATAGTTGCAAAATAATTTGCTTGATTCTACTTCATTCTGACTTTTTTTAATACAGTGGACATTATTTGTGTGTTGTACCTACTAGCCAACATGATCTTCCACAATTCTCTAAAGGTTTACGAAATTAGACAAAAAGTGCATCAAAACAACAACGGAAGACATTTTGCTGTCCAGTTAGCGGTATTATGGCACTCATTAACTTCTACAACCATTGTGTTTATTTATTCAGAGGCAGGTTAATTTTTCATTATGGGTTGGGGTTGTCTTTTGCCCCAATTTATGCGGACCTCTTCATGGGTTTTTTGAGCAGATATATATATATATATATATATATGGCACTTGTAATAACAAATATTTGGCTGAATTGGATATCTGGAGGAGATATCTAGATGATTGTTGGATGGTGTGGCGGGGCGATTTTCTTTTGGCTCAGGAGTTTGTCAAATATCTGAATAATAATCCATGGGGTATTCATTTTACTTTGGATATGCAATACCAAGAGATTGTTTTTCTGGATGTTATGATAACTCAACAAATGGATCACACTCTGGCCACAAGAGTGCATAGAAAATTTCCACAATACAACACTCTTTTACATGCCTCTAGTAACCATCCCCGTCACATCATCAACAACATCCCCAAATCCCAATTTATACGTACTAAACGTATCTGCTCATCGGTTAAATCCAATGAAGAATATCAACAGGATCTTTTTGACAGATTCACATATAGAGGGTATAATAAATCTTGTATTCATCAAGCTATCAATGAGGTTAAACAGATGCCTCGGTCAGAGCTCTTAAAATATAAAAATGAACAAGGTGCCTCCAATATTTCCAGAAACCAACCCATCAGATTTACAACTACTTTTGGAAGCAATACATCTTGGTTTAGAAATATAGTGAATAATCATTGGGGTATATTACGGGCACATGATTTTTTTGTCTGATATCCTACCAGAAAAATGTGCATTTTCATATCGTAAAGGACGGACAATTAATTCACATCTGACATACTGTAAAAAACTTCTTCCAACTACATCTGTACAAACTACATTGTTTGGTGATCCACTAATTGGTTCATTCCCTTGTGGCAGTGCATGCAGATATATGGCTAAGAGTAAAGAATTCAGCAGTTCCAACACCTCGCGAATATTTCAGATCAGGGTGTTTGGTAATTGCAGCACAGATTGGGTAGTATATTTAGCCACCTCTACATGCTTTTCATTTTATGTAGGCCAAACACGTAGACCACTGAGACTCCGTATCAGTGAACATCTTAGTGCCATTAGAACAAAGAAATTAGCCAATGCTTTATACAAACATACTTTAATATATAAAACGGCACAATTCCAATTTGTCATTATTGACAAAATTCAGTTACCTAGGATATCTAAAGCTGGCTGGCATGATAAACTTAATAAAATGGAATCTTTATGGATCACCAGGTTGGGTACTTTGTTTAAACCTGGTCTAAATGAATGCTAAAATTGATTTTATAGGCATTCATACTGGCTGTACAATTGATGCATTAGACTGAGATTATACATGAATTTGTTATGTTTATTTTGACACATGACTCCTAAGATATATATGTTAACTAATATATATATATTTTTTACATATATTTTTCTAGGATTTGTTCATTATGATTTTATACTTTCAGGAAGTTTTTTGTGCATATACCTTTAAAGTTTCAATATATAAGGCACATGAGAATGCACCATTTTTCAAACATTTTCTTTTTGCACTGAAGAAGGCTATTGTGAGGCCGAAACTGGTTTGCAATGCTTTATTTTATTTTGCCACAATAAAAGATATTTTTCTGCTTGCCGTCCACCTTGTGCTGGCTCGTTTTGTGTGATTTTATACATTTGTTTTGAGCCTTGCACTGGATCCACCGTGCGTGAATTTGGTTTGCTCTACTCTCATAAGTCGTCACTCATTTTCAGTATGAACTGAATCTTTTGGCCTGGGTATAACCACACAGGTTGCGAGTCACCATCAGTACACTAAGTGGAGATGAGTGTGGCTGGAAAACACACTACAACTACATATGGAGGGGGAACTTCTTTAATTATGGCACTAACCACCCTAGTCATGCTTGTTGTGTTCAGAGACTGGCATGCAATAGGCTACTGTGTTGCATTATCCATGTCTCCCAATGCGATATGAACAGACTGCCCTGCCCCTTAAAACAAACACCAAAAATGCAATACTTGTCTACACAATACAATCTACTGAAGACACTATGCCCCACCAGTCCATGACCTTTCCCTTCCCTGAAGAGAAGGAAAGAAGGCTGAACTCCATCACTCCTTTTCACTCATGCCAGCTCAGACATGTGCATGACATAAGGAATTAAATGAACTCGTTTACTGTGCTGTAATCAAATCTTTATCCATGTACACCAATGGAGCTGGCTTCTACCCTTATTTTAGTGCACCTATGTAATCTAACAATTGGACATCCAACACCAGTATCAACATATCATTTAGCCTACAATTTTAAATAATAATACCTATATCAGGGGTATGATGCAAAATTTACCAAGGCAGTGGCTTACACAAGTGGGTAAAGCACACTCACAAGTTTAAACAGGAGTGGACAAAGTACTGTCTGGAAGGAACTAACAAAGGCTTTCTCTCATCCTTCCTTTCAATAACTCGGCTGTGTGATGGCTGTCTTTCACCTTGAGTTATGTTTCCACAGACAAAGCCTATATTCTTACTCTGTGGCTAAACTCTGGAACTCTCTCCCCTGAACCACAAGGACCATTACTAATCTAGAAGCCTTCAAAACCTCCCTAAAACATCATCTAGACAATACCTTGATATGCTTATGCTGTACTCCTGGCTAAATTTACTTTACTGTGTTGACCCTTGACTAATCTACTTCTAGCTAAACTCAACTTTTACATCTCGACCCTCTAATCGATACTATCATCAAAATTCTGCTAACCTTTCAGCTAATCTCATCCCTTACAGTCTTCCCTCATTTCTCCTCTATGCTTTTTCTCTTCTACTATAACGTAATGGCCATAAACAGTTTATATTTCTGTCATCATACAAGGCAGAACTATAGAATAATAGGCACCATCCTATGTAAGAAAGTACATTTTTCTATCCTTGATGGTACTATTGAAACAAATGTATTTTACATCTGAACCTGTACATCTTAATTTATATTAATCTATATAAGTAGCTAAAATGTTATGGGTGTATGTTTTTCCATATGAAGTTCAATGCTTTATGTCTAATCCTGGATATTTTTCTCTGTATCACTCTGATTATGCTGTTAAAATGATTCCAATATATGGTAACTCCTTAAACTACCTAGTAATTGTATAAAATAGGAATATTGTGAAATGTATGAACATAATTTTTTTCTGTTAAGCTGGAGCTTTTCTCCCTGGGCCTCTGCTGAAAAGGGGTTCTTTGGACCCACTTGGACTTTCCCAGTAAACAAATCTCAAATAAATAAATAAACAAACATTCAGATCTGGTTACTGTCTGTCCAAATATTCTGAGCATTCACACATCATAAGAAACATGAAATAATTTGAGGAAAGTATAGTATAAGTAAACTTACCATAAAAGCAGATGTTTGACTGATCACTGCTACAGTAGCCTTAGCTATATGGGTTATATCCTGCCAAGGATATAACAGTTGGCCAGCTCCCAAACCCTCAAGCCACCTTCCACATGCCCACACTGTCAGACAGTTTGAGCAGAGCAGACTAAATGACAAGTTTGGGCATAAAGCCCTTCAGAGCTTTCCTCCCAGCAGAGCGAGGGAGATTTAGCCCTGAAAGGACAATGCTAGGAACAAAAAAACAAAATGTCCACACACTGACATAAAAAGGAAAACAAAAAACAAGTGGGGTGGAGAGAGGGAGCAGCTACTGTACAGCAGTGATCATTCGAACACCTAATGTTATGGTTTGTTTACTTAAACAACTGTACTATGTTCATCATAGTGATTACTGCTGCAGGAGCCTTAACTATATGGGCAGGTTACCCTAGCTCACAAACTGTACAAGGTGGAAAGAGAAGGGTCCAGGAGCCCATGGAGAATGGTTCTAGCATAAAACGATCTGGAAGCTTATAGTGCTTTGTAAAAGTATGTACAGATGACCAAGAAGCAGCTAGAATCAATCACATTCTAAAAAGCTATAGATGAAGTCAAGGCCCTGGTAGACTGGGTCTCTAGAATAGATTGTTATAAATATAACAAAAGATAATAGCCTTAGACAACCATTTTGAAATAATCTGTTTTAACACAGGTTGTCCCTTCTTCTTACCTTCACATGAAATGAACAACTGATCAAACGGTCTGAAGGATTTAGTTCTGTCAAGAAAGTACCCGAGTTGTCCGTCGACATAAAAAAGGAATGGAGTATCCTTTCTCTGTCATTTTTAGATTAAGGAAAGAAAACATGGAGATAGATAGTTTGGCTTAAAGTAAACCTGGATATCATTTTAGGCATAAAAGAATAATTAGTTCTCAGACTAAGGAAAATGGGATAGGACTGGCTCACCACAAGAGCTTGAAACTCAGATAATCCTCCGTGCAGATCTCAGAGGGATCAGTACAACTGTTTTCCATGTTAAGAATCTCAAGTCAGCCAAGTTAGCTGGATAAAATTGAGCAAGTGTTAGGTTCTTAAAACTAAGACCCCAAGGAGCGGCCATCATGTTTTTTTTGGCATTCTCTCATGCAAAACCTCTTTCAAAAACATTTTGACATGAGACTGCATTGAAAGAAGAGGATCCATGGGCAGACATGCTACAATGGCTGAGAAATGAACCCTGATAAAGGAATAAGAAAGGCCATAAGATATAACTCACATAAATATTGTAAAACCAGACAATGACTAGCCCAGAAAGGGTACTGAGTATGTTACTGGTACCAACTAAAAAAAAACGTTTCCATTAGCTTATATATTATTTTACAGTGTCAGGCTTTCTTGCCTCCATTAGTACCTGCTGCACTTCCTCAGTAAACAGGTGCCTAAAAATAATTAAGACCCTATCACCTAGGCAGTCAATTGAAAATGACTGATGTCAGGGTGTATCAAACACTCCTGTTCTTGTGAGTAGATCCAGTCTATGAAGAAGCTCACGGTAATTGCCCCTAGACATTTCCAAAAGAAGGGAGAACCACTGTTGCTTGGGTCAGAAGGGAGTTACCACAATAATGTTGGGGGACTCCTTCTGAAACTGCAGAAATACCCTGGACATTAGTGGAAAGGGTGGAAAACCATACAGGATCATTCCCATTCAAGGAAAAGAAAAGCCATCTGTCTTCCAGGCCTTCCTAAGTGGAGCCTTGGGACAGAATCTTGCTATTTGATTGTTCATAGAGGAGGCAAACAGGTCTACTTGAGGAACTCCCCCACAGACGGATCAAATCTTAGAAGACCCCTCAGATGTAGTTTCCACTCATGGGGGTCTGCCCTGGTCCTGCTCAGTTTGTCTGCCACACCATTTTGCTGTGACAGAATGTATGATGTCTGTAGAGTTAGACTGTGCTGTGGAGCTATAGCCCAAGTTATCATGGCTAGTCTGAAAAGGGGGTATGGCCTCGTTCACCCCTTGCTTGTTGATCCACCACATGACTATGGCATTGTCTATAACCCCTTGAAGAGGTCCTATGGACCAAAGATGGTTCAGAGAGTTGCATGCCTTGATCAGGGCAAGCACCTCCTTAATATTTATGTGCTTACATCTTACTTTGGTGTCCCACATCCCAGCACTTATATCTGTCACCTGAATCTGCTCCCCAAGCAAAGTCTGAGTCACTTGTGGTGACTGACTGCTTTGGAGACGATATGGAGAAGGGAAAACCTGGATTTAAGGATATTTATTACACAAAATAATTTCTCTTCTAACAAACCCTAGCACTGGGAGTTGAAAAAATAAAGGGTATTGGTGCTGGGACCAAAGAGATTTCAGATACCATTGTAGCTTTTTCACGTGGAGTCTTGCCAAAGGTATCATAAGAATCACAGATGCTATGAGACCCAGAATTTTAAGGTATTCCCTCTCAGTAGCTGAAGTCTGTAAGGAAATCCTTAGAAATAGATCTAGATGCAGATCTATTTTTTTTCCTGTGGAAGAAAACCTCTTCAAACTGAGGGGTCTAGTTGACATCCCAGGAACACAATCCTGTGTGAAGGAGTCCAGAAAGACATTTGAATGTTCTGTTGAAACCCCATCTTGCGTAAGAGATCACGTCCCCGAGAGAGATTCCTGACGCTTTGAAAAAGATTCTGCAAAGATAAACAAGTCATATATATGGAAAAAATGTGGATACCCAATAGCCCACAATGAGCTATTAAAAAAGTCGTCTCCAACCTGTGGGAATATGTATGGTACAGATCCGACTTGGACGCATTCTCCAGCATCGGATCCAAACTCCTCCCCTACCTATAATACTCCTGTCTCCCTCCTCCCCTCAGATCAAGTTTGCTGCAGACAGTAGCACCCTAAGCTAGTCATATGCTGAAATCTCTAGCATTATCATCTATTAGAACTATAAGGAGAACAAAGTCTTACTAGAGAAGGACTATGCCATTTCCATCTGGTCCACTGCATAGCCACATAAGGCAGGGGGGGAAGGAGGGGGGACGGTTGAAGACAAATGAAAAGCAACAACTCAGATGGAACATTATGGTGAGTACATAACTTTTTTATCTGAAGTTGTTTTCATTTACTCTTCAACCTGTGGGACAGAGTTCCCAGCTACCAAATAACCCTGGGAGGTGCTCATGGAAGGATGTTCCAGAACACGGAGGAGCCAAAGGATGCTCTGCCTCTGGAAAGGAGATCCAATTTGTAATGTGATATAAATGTGTGTTTTGACACCCAAGTAGCTGCAAAGCAAATGTCATCTAAGGAAACCCTACAACAAAAGGCCACGGAAGTAGCTACACAGACCTAGTAGAATGTGCCCTGACATGACCTGGTGGAGATAATCCTCTGTCTTGGTAGACCAACACAATACAATGAGAAATTCAACAAGCAAGAGTTACTTTTGAAACAGGTTTCCCTAAGAAAGGCTTAGAAAAGGAAACAAAAAGTTGATCAGACTTGCGAAAGGATTTTGTTCTATACAAATAGAATCACAGTTGCCTATGAACATCAAGTAAATGCAATGTATCCTCTCCCTTATTCTGGAAGCTCGGAAAGAAAACAGGGAGATTGATGACTTGGTTAATGTTAGACTCTGACACCACTTTCAGAGGAATCAAAGGGTTTGTCTTTAAGGAAACTGTCTTTATGAAACACCATATAAGGGGGCTTGATAGATAAGGCCTGGATCTCCGATGCTCTCTTGGCCGAAGTAATGGCAGTCAGAAAAGTCATCTTCCAAGACAAGAATTGCAAGTCTACTGTAGCTGCTGGTTGAAAAGGGGGAAAAACCAAAGCTTGCAACACTAGGGTAAAATCCCAAGGGGGTGCTGGGTCCTTTACTTGAGCTCTGAGTAAAAAGGTACCTTTCAAAAAGGATTTACAAAGCTTGGAAGAAGCCAAGGAAGCCAAATTCTCTCCTATATGAAATTGGAGATCGCAGCCAATTGTATCTTTACCGCAGAAAAACTAGCACCATAATTAAAGATATTCACTAAAAACTCCAAAATGGTGGGGGCTGGAGCTATAAAAGGGTCCAAATCATGCTGAGAAGCCCATATAGAGAAGCGTTTCCACTTACTAGAATAGGCCTTCCTAGAGGAAGATTTGTGAGCTGCTACCAAAATCTTCTCAATGGGAGAAGACAGCCTGAGAGTTATAGCTATTGCTGGAACTGCAGCAGCTAAGCCATGAGCTTCAGACAGACTAAATCTGGGTGCGGGATCCCTGAAGGATGCATGATCACATCTGGAATCAGATCTAGTGTCCAAGGAGGACACAGTGCATGACACCACACAGAGGAGAACCAAACCTGGAGAGGCCAAAAGGGGACAATGAGGATCACTAAGCTACCCAGCCGTCGAGCTTTCTGAATGAATTTCGAGATTAGAGGGAGTGGAGGATAAGCATACAGAAGACCAGAGGGCCAAGCATGAATTACAGCATCTGTGGGGGATTCCCCGAACGGGGGGTTCAGAGCGAAATACTCACTGCACTTCACATTGGAAGGAGAAGTGAAGAGATCGCAGCAAGGTCGACCCCACTTTAGAAAGATCTGTTCCCCTACTGAAGGGTTCAGGACCACACTCGTAAGGCATCAGAATAGATCTGCTGAGCCCGTCTGCCAGAATGTTGGACCTCCCCAGAATGTGTACTGCCACCAGAAAACAGCTGGAGGAGATCACCCACTCCCACAATATCATGGCTTCGCAACAAAGGGGGTAAAGACTTGATTCACCCATTTGTTGATGTACCAGTCTACCAACATACTGTCTGTCTGGATGGCAATTGTCCCTTGGGGAAGATGGGGATGAAGAGCTTGCAACACCAACAGCACCGTCCTCATCTCCAGGACATTGATATGCAAATGGGTCTCCAGGGAAGACCACGTGCCTTGGACTGTCCTTCCCATACAATGCCCACCCACCCGAGTAGGGAGGCATCTGTGGTCACGGTGATTACCGTAGCAGGAAAGATGAATAGATGACCGAGAAGAAGATCCAGGGATTGAAGCCACCAGAGAAGCGAATCCCTGCATGCCTGAGATACCTGAACTAGATGAGATAACGGCAGGTCTAGCAATGACCACTGGACATCCAGCGTCCACTGGAGAACCCTCATATGCAGAGGAGCCATAGAGATCAAGGTGAATGTGGCCACCATGGACTCCAATGCCCTAAGAACCAACTTTGCAGGGGGATACTGGGTCTGAAAAATGTATAAAACATGAAGTCGGAGGGATTTCAGTGGTATCTATCCGAGCCCCAATGAAGTTGAGGACTTGTACTGGATCTAATTGAGACTTGTTGAGATTTATGGTTGTGCCTTGAGAAGATCATCTCTGGCTTGACAGAGTCAATGCCTGGAGGGAGTGGAAAGGAGCCAATTGTTTGGGTAGGGGAAGACCTGGGACCCCATTAGCCGCAGGTGAGGAGCCACCACTGCCATCACTTTGGTGAACACCCAGGGGGCAGTGGTAATTCCAAAGGGTAGTGTTCTGAACCAATAAGGATTGGCTCCCAGCTGGAAATGGAGGAACCTCTGAGACTGCCTGTCCATCTTGATATGATAGTACACGTCTTGCAGGTCCACTGAGCACATCCAGTCATTTATCTGCAGAAAGGATTGGACAGTGACCATCCGGAATTTTGTCTTGGCAACTGACAGGTGTAGGGTAGAAAGATCCAGGATGGGTCTTAAGTCCCCTGTTTTCTTTGGCACCAAAAAAAACCTGGAATAGATACCTGATCTGGATTGGTCTGGGGGAATGGGATGGATGACTCTCTTTTTGACCAGCTTGGAAATCTCCACTACTGCCTCCTCCCATTGTGCGAGTGGGACATCCAGGAGGTGTTTGGGAGGAACTGGGGGTTGAAGGAAGGGGACTTGAGTATCCTCTGGATATAATCTGCAACACCCAACGATCATCTGTAATCGACTCCCAGGCTGTTGGGTGCAGATAGAGACATCCCCCATCTGTCTCCAGAGACAAGCAGCTGAGCAACCATTCAGGGCTGCTTGCGAGGGTCTGCCCGAGAAAGAATCCCGAGACCTCTGGATCCTCAGATCCCCTCTGCCACAAGGACAGCATCTATCATATCCCCTTCTGCCTGCACCAAACGCCTCCAGGAGCACCGATCTGGGTTGTGTTTTTGGACAGACCACTCCCCATGCTGGAGTAGGATTTCCATGATGTCTCCAAAGGAGACATCATCTAGGGGTGACGAGGGGGAGCCATCCCCTTCCTCCAAGTTAGTGTCTTCTGTCAGGGACTCCGGTGGGGAGGCCAAGTGCCTCCTTTTGCATATATGCTTCTGAGGGAACTCCTCAGGGGAATCTCAAGGGAGGACTTGGAAAACTCAAGCTGTTCCCGGGGGGGGGAGGGATCTCCCTGGGGCAGAAAGGTGACAGGCTGAGGGGGCATTTGGTGCAGGACCCTCTACCTCCTGGGTGTCCTCTCCTGCTGATCCACTCATGGACTTAAGTTAATCTCGGGCATGGAAGGAACTGGACACGGTGGAGCCTATTCCTAAGCACCCTGACAAAATTCTAAGTGCCCCTTTGGACAGGCAGCACTGGTCTAACGGATCCCTGTTCGATACCATAGATGTTGCGGCGGCCAGAAAAAGAGGGAGTCAAGGTGGACTTCGAGGATGATAACATCAAGGGTCTTGAAGAGGCTGAGATAACCCTCTCCACCACATCAAAAGCAGAGGCAGAATGAATCCCTGAAGCTGGGAGTTGTACCGGATCTGTCACCCTCTGCGTCGACGAGGGAGCAGGATCTGAGCCTCCAGGTGCCGAGAATTCAACTGGAAGGGCCGACTCAAAAGTCTCGAAGCCGACACCATCCCCTCGGACCCGGCGCTGAGACTATGGTGCCAAGAGTTGGATGGCTCTGAACCAGTCAGAGCCCAGCCACTCAGGGCAATGGTCGGCATCGAGGTACCTGGGACCACCCGCGCCGACCAGTCAACGTCGAGAAACCTCAGACCCGAAGACTCAAAAGCCAGGGGACAGATCAGAGAAGGAGCAATGGGAAGAAAGGCAGACTGCATGCTCCCAGCACTGGAGGGGGCAGGCAAGACTACCATCTGGATCTGGGTCGGGATGAATTTCCGCATCATCCAGTCCACCCCGGCTTCAGAAAGACTGCAGGTGGACCAGATAGAGGAAGCTGCAGATACGGGCCTGAAGTGGCGCCGGGGAAAGGCCTAGGAGGAGGATCGGGCCCAAGAGACCTCCGGCCCCAGTGAGAAATGAAGTGACTGGAGCCAAGGGGAACTCGGGCTGAGATCCGGGTGGTATTTGGCAGGGGGCTCGGCCAAAGAAGTGTGGTCAGGAGACCGCTTTTTGGGCCTATCCCGCTCCTTCTGGTAATGTTTGTTCCCGTCCCTGGCCTTCTTGGCAGGAGGTTGAGTCCCAGAGGTCAGGGCGGAGGAAGATGAAGCCAAGGCCTCATTACAAGGCGGGGGAAGTAGGCCTCTCAAAATAAGCTTGTTCCTCCTTTTGATCAATGCACGGGGGTTGAGGCCCACACAATTCGAACAGGAGGTGTCCAAGTGCTGAACTCCCAGACATACAACCCACACAGTGTGGCAATCAGAAGGGGGAAGCTTATGGCCACACTCCATGCATTTACAAAAGTATGGTTTAGGGGTTTTAGCCATGGCAGTCGGAAAACTCAAACACACACACTCGCTAGACAGGAAAGTGGGAAAGAAACAGCAATTTTTTTTTTTATACATAAGGGAACCGACTCCACATTGCAAAAGTAGGGTACAGAACTAGGAAGACAGATTAGAAAGATGAAAAAGAGAAGGAAAAAGACCAGAAAAGCTTTCACTTACCCACAGAAAACTTGGAGTTAATAGATCACGATGCTAAATGAATGGACACAAATGAGATCTGAGGGGAGGAAGGAGACAGGGGTATTATGGGTAGGGGAGAAGCTTGGACCTTGGCTCCAATGCTGAAGAATGTGGCTGAGTCAGTTCATTCTGGATTTGTATTCCCACAGATTGAAGAGCAAATGAAAACAACAACTTCAGATCTGGAGCTACACTCTTTGTGACAAGTCTTGGTGCAGTGGATAGTCCAAAGGGTAAAGCAGAAAACTGATAATGTGATACAGGCATGCAAACCCTTAAGGACCATCTGAAGTCTGGATGAACAGGGATGTGATGATATGCAACTTTCAAGTCTAGTGTTGCCAGGAAACTTGAAAAAGGAAGAAAAGATAATAATTTGTGAAGTGACAATATTATGAATTTGGGCTCAATCACTAACAGGTTTAGAAAAGAAAGATCCAGAAATAGTTTCCAAGCATTTTCTTTATTTTGCAGAAGGAACATTCCTGAAAAAAAAAACCTTCCCCACTTGAGACAGAGGAATGGATTCTATCAATCCTTGGAACATCATGTGATGAAGAATGGCTGGAAACAAAAGTGCCTGATCTGGAGGATGAGGAATAACCCCCCCCCCCAACCGGAAATCCCTCTCACTGCCATTTGTAACCTAGATGAATGATTTTCAGAACCTGAGGATGGCACAATGGTGCAGTGGATAGTGTTGTCGTCTCACAGCAAGAGGCTCCTTGGTTCAATTCTCATCTGGAATGCCTTCTGTATGGAATATGCACGTTCTCCCTGTGTTTGCATGGGTTTCCTCTGGGTGCTCCGGTTTTCTTCCACATTCCAAAGACATGCAGTAGGTGGACTGGATACTCTAAACTGTCCAAAGGCATGTGTGTGCATGTGAGTGTGTGGTGTGGAAGAACTACAGTGCAAGGACAGCCACCCACCAATGTAAACCTTGGCTGTAGATGATTGTCACAGTTGAGATGTCACCCTGATCCCAGGTGCAAAAATGGGAAAAAGGGGTGTGGATGGATGGATTTGTCTGAAATCTCCTGCCAAAGAGGAAAAATGGACATTCTGACTTTCCGGAAGAAAAAAGGGGCCAGTGTGGGAGGGGTTCACAAGGTCTCTTGAATAGTTAGACATGTTGTACTGCCCTTGGTTTTGGGAAGTTTAAGACTTATTTTTGGAACTCCCTTGCTATTTATTCTTAAAAGTCTGTTTAACCTGTATTTTATTGAGCCTTTTTATTCTGCATTTTGCCAAAACTAGATTAGGAGATAGAAAATCCCTTGGAAAATTTGGAGGAGGGCTTAACATTTTTAGAGATTCCCTGGATCAGCCTGTCCCTTTCATCACATTTTTTTTATCACCTCTGCAGCAGAGGGGCCAAACAATAAACCTCTAGCTAAGGGTGAAGTAAAATATAATTTTTATCATCATTTGGGAGGTTGTGAGAATGCAGCCATGTAAACCACATCAAAAACAGTACCAGTGGCCATAGCCCTGGAAGAAGTACCAACACAGTCATGCATACACAGTAAACAGCAAGTCCAGACCTATGCAATAGAACAGTAAGTACTGACATATGCAATAGACGAAACTTAAGTTATTTAAAGCAGATTTTTCCTCACAAGAAGAAACTATAGATAAACATTCCTCATTCTTTTACAATTAAGTCAGAGTAAAGTTTAACATATGAGCCTGATAATTCAAAATTCTGAAAATCAAAGTTGCAGAAGTATACACTTTTTCCCAGATATGTCAATAATTTCCCATCCTTATCAGAAAGAGTAGGAATGGAAAGTACAGTTGTATACACTTACCATAAATGTAGATGTTCGAGTGTACCCACTGTTGCAGTCATTACATTTGGGTAATCTGCTGGCAGGTTGCCCTCAGTCGGCCTGACTAACAAAGTCTTGGGTCCTGCGTCGGTTGCTATCCCTTCTTCCATGACGTCAGGTCGTCAGGGGTATAAAACATGCAGCCGACGGGCATACCACCTTGGGCATGAATGATGGATTGGTCCTGAGTGACACCCTGTCCGCATGAATGATGATGAAAGGCTCCACTGCCATAAGGGCCTGTAATTCAGATATCCTTCTAGCTGAAGTGATTGCTAAAAGGAAGGCTGTTTTCCAGGAGAGAAATTTTAAGTCTGCAGTTGCAGCTGGCTCGAAAGGAGGTACAGTGAGTTTCTCCAATACAAAGTTAAGGTCCCAGGCAGGGGTAGGAGCTCTCCTGGGTGGTCTCATGTTTTTGGCCCCTCTGAGATACTGCTTTAGAAGAGGATGAGAGAAGAGGGGAAGGTCTGTGTTGTAATGAGCTGAAATGGCTGAGGCATGGATTTTTATGGAAGAAAAAGACAGGCCCTTGTGAAGCATCTCAGTTAAGTATTGCAAAATCTGAGGTAAATTGGGCACTGTTGTGCTCATCCCTTGAGATTGATTCCAGACACAGAATCTTTTCCATTTGTCAGCATAAGAATTTCTAGTACTATGTCTTCTCGCCTCCAAAATGACATCCATCACAGGTTTGCTGAGGGATGCTAAGGGTGAATTTAAGTGATTAGCCAAGCTGCAAGATTCAATGTTTGGAGCTGAGGGTGCAGAATTTGGCTCTCCTGCTGACACAGTAGGGAAGGTGTCTGAGGCAGGTGCCATGGAGAAATGTGCGACACACTGCACAATAGTGGGTACCAGTGTTGGCGAGGCCAGTCTGGAGCAATCAAAATAATTTTTGGTTTGTCCTGTTTGAATTTTAGTAGAACTTTGGAGAGCAAAGGCAGAGGGGGAAAGGCATAGACTGTTTTTCCAGCTGAAGGACAGAGCCTCCACTTTCCAGGCTTTTTTTGTGATGAGTTCTTGTGCAAAATTTGTCCAACTGGTAGTTCTGGGGTGAGGCAAAAAGAACTATGTCTGGGCTCCCCCATTTGCGTGTCAACATGTTGAAAATCCGTGGTTCCAGTATCCATTCGTGAGTGTCCATGAGGTTTCTGCTTAGTTTGTCTGCCAGAACATTCTGCTTTCCTGGCAGGAATTGAGCTTGTAGTTGTACTTGGTAGCTTAAGGCCGTGTTCCACAATGCCATGGCTAGTCTGCAGAGGGGGTAGGAATGTGTACCCCCTGCTTGTTTATGTACTACATAACCGTGGTGTTGTCCGTCTTTATCAGCAATTGCCCTGGATGAAGGTAGTCTTTGAAGGCTGTCAGAGCATTCTGTACAGCTAGCATTTCTTTTTGATTGATAAGAAGGGTGCATTTGATTTGGGCTCCATTTGCCCTGAATGTACTTCCCCTGCCAGATGAGCCTCCCATGCAAAGTCTGATGCGGTTGTAGTTAGGGTTTGGGTGGCAGGGGGTGGTGTGAATGGCAGTCCCTTGTTTTGGTGGCAGGCCTCTGCATAGGAACTCTAGGCGTAGGCAAGGTATGATAGGAATCAGTTTCCAGGCCGTGACAATGATGACTCCATAAACTTTTTAAGTACCACTGAAGTTTCCTCATATTAGTAGAATGCATGAGGCCATGAACCCCGAGGCTTGCAGTATTTGCCTTGCAGATATAGCAGGGTTTTTGTAGCCACCTGTTTGAAGTGAGTCACCAAATAAATTTGCTTTTCTGGCATAAGGAAAGCCATCTGGGCAGTTGTATTCAAGTTTGCACCCAGGAATGTAATTTTTGAGGGGGTACCAGTTGAGATTTCTTTTCATTTATGGTGTACCCTAGACAGGTTAGAACTCTTTTTACAAACGCCAGATGTTTTAGAAGAATGGCCTGGTTTTCTGCCTGAATTAGACCATCATCCAGGTATGGATATATTTGAATATTGCTTTGCCTGCAAAATGCAATTACTGGAGCCAGGCACTTTGTGAATACCCTGGGCGCAGTAGACAAACCAAAGGGCAGTGCAGAGAACTGATAATGCATGCAGCCTGCTTTAAAGCGTAGGAATCTTCTGCAAGATTCTCTGATGGGGATATGCAGGTAAGCCTCTTTTAAGTCAAGAGTTGCCAACCAGGCATCCTTGCCTAGCATAGGAAGTAACTGGTGAAGAGTTAGCATCTTGAATTTTGGAATGTCCAGAATAGAGTAGACAGGTCCAGAATTGGATGCCATGATTGGTCTTTTCTGGGTACTAGGAAAAGTCTGGAATGGAAACCTTGTCCCTTTTCCTCTTCTGGTACTAGCTGAATAGCCCCCATGTTTAGGAGGGAAAATGCTTGTTTCTGAGCCTCTGCCCACTGATTTGGGGGCAGGTCTGGCCACCCATTTGGTGTTGGCAACGTGTGGAAATGAAGTCTGTATCCCTGGGACACTATATTTAAAACCCATTTGTCCTGAGTAATAAGTTGCCAGTTTCTTGAATAAAGAGCCAGTTTCCCCCCAAAGGGGCAGCTAAGAGGTAAGTGCTTGGTAATTTCAAAGGGAAGTCATTGAGACTGTTTACCATAGGGTGGTGCCTTGTTGTTTCCAGATTTGGAAGTGGAAGCACCCCTTTGCTTAGTTCTGAAAGTCCCTTGGGAGTGAAACCTGGTGGTTTTGAAATGTCTGGGTTTGGCCGTAGTGGCTCTGGAAGGAGATGGAAAGGACCAGTTCTTAGTAGGCCAATGCCTACTAAATCTAGGAGGTTGCACTTGTAAGAAAACTTTTCACAGTTTGCATAGATTTAGCTTTATCTTCCATCTTTTTTAGAACTTCTTCAGCCTTATTGCCAAATAAGCGATCCTGCTGTAAAGGAGCATCCAAAAGTTTTGCTTTAACATGATCAGGCAGAGATTGCTCCTTAAGCCAAGCATGCCTTCTAAGTACAGACCCAGTAACAGCAGCCCTACAAGAGGCCTCTAAAGAATCAAAACCACATTGCAAAGTATGTTTGCCAACTTGTTCAGCTGAATGCAATAAATCCTGCAAATCTTTATTCTCCACACAGTCGGAAATCAACATCATTTTCTGTTTAAGCAGTCTCATGATATGCTGCTGCTATTTTAGCATATGGAATTGACAGTTTAAAGCCCTGACTACTAAGGTTGCAGAAGTATAAACCTTTTTACCCCATCTATCCAGCACCCTGGAGTCTCTATCAGAAGGGGTAGGACTTTTAGTAGTAGAAGCCTTAATGCCCTTGGGACCCTGAGAAATGGTTTCAGGGTCCGCAACAGCATTCTTGAAAAGGAATTTTGGGAGTCAGGAACCCTGTAGTACCTGTCTGGTTTGCTAGAGGCTGGAGACAAGGAATCAGGGGTCATACTGGATTCCGAAAACACATCATACACAACATCTAGTACAGGAGGTATAGCCAAAGGCCTATACTGAGGAAGAAGAAGGAAGAAATCCCTAAGCCTCTTTTTGGATTCAGAGAAATCCTGACTTTCCTAGTGGAAATGCTCCCTTAAGGTATGTAAAGTTTCCCCAAAACATAAGCCTCTTGGAGGTGGGAGGTTGACTACCCTCGATTAGAGTAATTAAATCTTCAGCCATTTTGATCATTTTTTTTTTAGGCATAGGGGCCTGAACATTTCGCCTGGGCGTCAGTTTTTTAGACATGGATCGAGATTTAGGCCTTAGCACTGAAGTTGGAGTCAGTTTAATATGCAAGTCTGTAGGCCTGAATACACCCTCAGAAGCCAGTGCCTGCTCAGTGGCTCCAGACCCATCCAAGGTAGATACATCCGCAGGTTCCATATGTGAAGCATCTCGCGTCATACCGGACTCCGAATGGGTAAGTAGAGACCTGCGAATTAGAAGTAGCAGGTATCAGGGGCTGTGAAAGTGCCTCACTGAGTACCGGCGAACTGGCGACTGCCTTAGGAGAAGTGGGGGCGGTTTTGGACATCAATGGCTGTCTCTGACTTTTTCTTTGCATTTTTTCAGTATTCTGGTAGTCAGATGGCTAACTGACGTCATTTCTGGATAATTAAATTGAGAACTGAAATATTTTGAAGCAAAAATGTACCGACGACGGATAGTGCGCTGATTAAATAAAGCACAAAACTGACAGCGAGGTACGTCGTGGTCAGGGCCTAAGCAAGGAATTCAGTACAAATGAAAATCCTTATGAGGTATTTGCTTCCCACAAGTAATACAATTATTAACTTTTACTGACATTGGTAAGGAGCAAGAAAAAGTTTCCCCGACGGGGTACTTAGCTTTAAGTTGAAGACTTTGGTTCTGAAACTTGAAAATGAAAATTTCAGGAGTTGGCCGACCGGCACTTGCGAACTGCTTCTGCTTCGGGCACCGCACGGCAAGAAAGACTGATGTAATGGCGTCGGCTGCATGTTTTATATCTGACAACGAGATGTCATGGAAGAAGTGACAGCAACCGACGCAGGACCCAAGACTTTGTTAATCAGGCCGACTGAGGGCAACCTGCCAGTAGATTATCCAAATGTAATGACTGCAACAATGAAACACGATGAACATCTGACTAGCTGCTTAGCAGCAGTTGGATCAACTAGAGCTATAGCTGCTATGTTAAATTTAGCAATACTGTAGAAAAATGTAAAAGCCCGGGGAACTTTATACATCCAATCTGCCTTTTTTAGGGACAGCTTGCTGACTACCAGGAAAATTTCTGGCAGTAATACAAACATCCTCTAAGCAGACAGAACAGGAGGAATGGGTGTAGAATCTGGAAAAATCTTTCTGTAACAACTCATATATTTTCTGAGGGACCAATAAACCATAGTGTTTTTCCATTGAAAACACTGGTACATTCTAGTAAAAGACTCAGAGAAAGTGACACCCTCCAGAGGGAGAATCAGAAATTATGTACTCACCATAACGTTCCATGTTTGTTGTCCATCTCACCTTCATTCTTTGCTGGTTGGGTACGGAACAGAGAATCGGTTCCGACTCAGCCTTATTCAAAAGCTTGAGAGCTTCCACCGGGCTCATGGCTATACCCTATCCCATGATGCTCAGGGAAGATTACCCAGATCTTGTTTGCAAATAAAAAACATAATCATTACCTCTAAACAAGCTAACATATCCAGACAAGACTAAAAGATTCAGGGACTTTATAATTAAATTGTTAGGAAAACAACCGCCTGATCCTCCAGAAGCGAAGGTGAGGGAAGGAGGGTGGGACGCAAGAATGAAGGCGAGACAGACAACAAACATGGAACGTTATGGTTAAGTACATAACTTCTTAATGTTATGTTGTCCTATCTCGACTTCATTCTTTGCTAGTTGGGTACTGCATCCCTAGCACCTTCTTTCTCGGGTGGCTCAAGGAAAAATACTCTTCAGAACAGTGGACCCAAAAGAGGTCCTATTCCTGGAGGCCAGATCGACTTTGTAATGCGTGATAAAGGTATGAGGCCTTACCCATATTGCTGCTGCATAGATGGGATTCCATAGGTAGCCTTACCTGGAAGGCAGATGACGTTGCAATAGCTTTTGTGGAATGGCCTTTCACCTTCCCTTGGAGTTCTCTGTTCTGGGAATTGTATGTATAGGCGATACAGTCTGTAAGTCATTTAGAAAGTGTGACCTTTGAAATTGGGAACCCTTTCTTTTTGTCTGAAAAAGAAACAAACAGTTGGTCTGACTTTCTGAAATCTTTTGTTCTATGCATGTAGAAACGCAGTTGTCTATGCACGTCCAGCTGGTGTAATTTATATTCTGCCTTGTTGCCATAGTTTGGGAAAAAAAAAAAATGGTAAGCCAATGGATTGATTTAAATTGGCCTATGAGCACACTTTTGGTAGGAATGAAGGGTTAGTTCATAAGGAAACTCTATCTTTGTGAAAGATTATGCACGGAGGGCGTACAGACAAAGCTTAGAGTTCAGACACTCGCCTAACAGATGTAATGACCGCCAATAATGCTGTCTTCCAAGACAAAAGCTTTATGTCACATGATGATGCAGGTTCAAAGGGGGGTAGAATCAATAGAGATCGAACAAAATTTAGGTCCCATGGAGTTGGAGGTTCTTTCACTGGAGGCCTTAGTAAGACTGTACCCTTTAAGAATGCTTTGCAAAGCCTGTTGGACATGATTTTTAGTCCCATTTCCCCAATATGATACTTTGATATAGTGGCTAATTAAACTCAAATTGTAGCCGCCGCACCCTCATTAAAAAGTTTAGCCAGGAAATCTAACACTGCTGTGATAGGGGTAGTAAAGGGATCAATTTTGTTTTTGGAAGCCCAGTGGGAAAATCTCATCCATTTGCTAGAGTATAATTTCCTGGTTAATGCCTTATGAGAGGAAATCAATACATGTCTAACTGCAGGGGAAATATCAGGGAGCCTGGCTGTTTGTGGAGCTGGAGTAGCCAAGCCGTCAATTTTAGGGTTTGTATCGATGGATAGAACGTCTCTGATGAATGAGTCAGAAGGTCTGGAACTGGGTCCAGAATCCACGGTTCCTCCTGGAGATGGGGCCACAGAAAGGGGAATCAAATCTGACAAGGCATGTATGGTGCAATGAGAATCACTGTGCTTCTCAACATGCTGGCTTTCTGAAGAACCTTCTGTATCAAGGGAAAGGGTGGAAAATCATAACGGAGTCCCAGGGGCCAATCATCTACAAGTGCGTCCCTTGGTGACTGCCGTGGAGGGGGAATCAGGGCAAAGTAGCTGCTGCAATTGGCATTCATGGATGTGGTGAAGAGGTCGCAGCAAGGCTGGCCCCACTGACGGAAAATCTCTTCCTCAACTTCTTGTTTTAGGGACCACTTGTGGGGCATCAGAATAGCTCTGCTGAGTTTGTCCGCTATCATGTTGGATTTTTCCCGGGATGTGCATTGCTGTCAGAAAGTGTTGAGAAGAGACTGCCCTTTGCCATACCCTCTGTACCTCTCAACACAGGGGGTAGGATTTGGTTCCTCCTTGTTTGTTTATGTACCACACTACTGACATGTTGTCTGCCTGGATTGCAATTGTTTCTATTGGAAGAGAGTCCTGGAATGCTTGCAACGCAAAATCACTGCTCCCATCTCTAGGACATTGATATGCAAGTGGTTTTCATGTTCCTGCCAAACACCTTGGACAATCTTTCCCACATAATGCCCCCCACCCTGAAAAGTGTCCGTTGTCACCGTGTCTACTGGTTGTGGGAAGACAAATGGTCGGCCTACGGTCATTTCACTTGAGCGAAGCCACCAGTGCAGGTCCTTTTTGCAGGATTCTGTTATGATAATCTTGTGAGACAAGGGTAGATCCTGCATGGACCACTGAGAAAAAAGCAGCCACTGAAGAACTCTCATATGTAGACGAGTTAGAGGTACCAAAATTATTGCAGCTGCCATGGTACCCAGAACCTTCAAAACAGTCTTTGCCTGTACTTTCCTTCTGGATAAAAGGTTCTCAATTTGATGATACAAGGTTTGAATCCTCTTGGGGGGGGGGGGTTGGCCAACATTTTTCTTGTGTCTAAATCTGCACCTATGAATACGAGATGCTGTGATGGCAACAAGGCAGATTTTTTTGAAGTTTACTGTAATGCCTAGCTGAGAACACAGGTAAATGGATTTGTCCCTTGCTTTTGTTAGTAGTTGCTTGGTGATGATGGTTAGGAGCCAGTCATCTAGGTATGGAAACACCCACAATCTTAGACGCCTCACGTGAGCTGTAACCACTGCCATGCATTTGAACACTCTGGGGGCTGTAGTGAGACCGAAGGGCAGGGCTCGAAACTGGTAATGACTGGCTCCCAACCGAAAGCGCAAATGTCTCATGGATCGTCTGTCTATTTTTATGTGGTAGTACATCTATCGATCACATCCAATCATCCCAACCGAAAGCACAAATGTCTCCTGGATCGTCTGTCCATTCTTATGTGGTAGTACATCTATCAATCACATCCAATCATCTTTCCCCAAAAAGGGGAGTATCGACTGCAGTATTACCATCTGGAACTTTGATTTCTTGATGGACTTGTTTAGTCTGCTGAGATCCAGAATGGGCCTCCAGTCCTCTGTCTTTTTTGGAACTAAAAAGAACCCTGAGTAAGTTCCGGATCCAATTTGGTCTGCGGGGACATTTTGGAAAACTCCTTTTTCTAGCAACTTTTGTACCTCTAGAGTTGCATAATCCGACCGACTGTTTTTCTAATGGGGAGAGAAAAAGGGTATGTAATAACCTCTGGATATGATCATTTGTACCCATTTGTCTTTTGTGATTTCTAGCCAGGCATTTGGGTACAACAACAAGCGACCCCCAACTGCCTCCAGAAACAGACAGGTGGGCATCCTCTCAGGAGCACTGAAAACGTTTTCTGTCCCTGTCACCCTGATTCTGCGGACCCCCTCTGCCACGAGGTTGGTGTCTTCCATTGCTACTTTCCCCTCTGCCCCTAGTGGAAGAATCACCACATGCATCCGGGAAGGCTCTTTGGGATTTACGGAACCACATCCCCCCCCTTTGACCTTTGGGATAAGGTCTAGTGGGGAGGGGGAAACGGACTCCCATGGCAGACAGAGTCTTTCCCTCCTGTTCACACCCGGTTAAGGTCTCTATCTTTGGACCCGAACAGAGACGAGCCATCGAAGGGTGCATTAATAAAGCAAGACTTGAAGGGTTCTGTGAAATCACATAAGCGCATCCAGGAATGTCTTCTTAAGGAAATTCTTGTACCCGCTGCCCTAATCACTCCATCGGCTGCATAAGAAATCAGTCGCATGGAGGAGTTTACCACAGAGTTTAAGGTGGAGAGCTGGGAAGAAACCTTATCCAAAACCCCTGCAGCTACAGTACCTTGAAGGGAATTTCCTTCAGGAGATCCCTCTGTAGTCTAGGGAAATGGGACAGGTAGTTCAGTGATCGAAGGGTAAATGCCGCTTTCCATATCTGTCCATCATTCGAGACTCTTTGTTCGGTGGCTGAACAGATGGGGAAGTCTCTGACAACTCCACCTTTGTGGCCGTCACCATCACCGTAGCATCTACCAGGACACCTTGGCAAAGGAACTTCTCTTCTGAAGGTGCTGTGATGAACTTATTTGGCCTCTTAGGAACAGGTTCCACTGAATCCGAAGAGCCCTACACCTTTCAACTAATTACATTCATTAACTGGTGAAAAGGCAGAGACACCCAATAGGTGGAAAGGCGAGATCCAAAAGCCCTCCAGGTACACCGACTTGTCCTCAGAAGGGTTGGTGGGCTTCCAGCCACCCCTCTGCTTAAGGATCTCCAGGATGTCTGCAAAGGAGACATCTTCAGAGGGCGACCGTGGGGAACCTTCTGACTCATCGAGATCCATGTCTGAGGTGATAGACTCCTCCGGGGAGTCCAGGTGTTTCCCCTTGCACAATTTCTTCCAAGGGACCTCCTCAGAGGGGTACTCTGGAGAGATTTCAGAAGAGATAGTTTTGCAGGCTGGGGCCTCCTGGGGCTTAGGGTCTCTAAGCTTGGGAGGGAGTGTTGGGGCTGAGACTGATACTGGAGCTTTTGTGGGAAGAGTACTTGGACCAGAGAGTGGAGCATTATGAGGTGACGGGACACTCTCCTTCAGCTCAAAAGCCCCCTCACTCTGCTCCAAGGAGATCCCCAGCTCCAAAAATACAGAAGAGCGAGCCTGAAGCAGAGCGATTGCCTCCGAAGCCAATATAGGAGCCGAGCTCAACCGCACCAAGACCCCAAGAGGTAGGATCAGGTTGGACAGCTGTCTGATCCAACTCTCCTCCCTGGACCCGATGGGAGAATGTCAGCTCATAGACTCCTCAAATTCCGATGGAACTGAGGAAGTTGGAGCAGTTGTCAGAATCGACGATCTTGTAGGGGGTCTCGGTCCCGACGGTTCCGCTGTAATTGGGTCCGAAATCCCGGTTCTGGTCAGAGGAGGAACCAAAGAAAGGGAAGTGGTCATTCTCGGCTTTGGTTCCTTCTGGGTAGGAGTCAAGAGAATTTTAGCTAGCGCCGGCGTCCATAGGAGTGTCATCACCACCCACTCCACATGACCATCCCATAAGCTTCTGGTGGATCAGGAGGACAAAATTGGAGATCTTGCTGTTTGCAGAAGTGGAGACCTCAAATTAGGAGATACTGGCTCCAAAACCACAACTGCTGCCGAAGAAGGAGATTTTCCTAAACCAAAAGCCCTTGGTTCCGATACAGAATCTTCAGCCATTTTTTTAAGCAGCTCCAAAGGTGAAGCCCTTTTCCCCAACTTCTCTGACCTAGAAGAAGGGGATTTGTTTGTAGATTTAGTGCTCTGAGTCTCTTCTAAAGCCTCTACAAAAGGTTTTTTTAATAGGCCTCTCACAATCAACTTGTTTTTTTACTCTCCATTAAAACCCTGGAGCTAAAGGCAAGACAAAAAAAAAATAGAACTCTTGTAAATGAAGGGCACCCAAACAGTAAACGCAACTGGTATACCCATCTGTCAGAGCCATCTTTTGGCTACACTTGTCGCATTTCTTGAAACCCAAAGGGTTCGACTCCTTAGGATCCTTTGACATGTTTCTAAACACACACACACAACACCAAATATTAAGGCAACCAGAAAAACACAACTAGACTTTTTGTTTTTTTGTTAAAGGTAAACTTTAAAACTAATCAAGCAAGGAGGAAGGAGAAGTTCCCTAACTTAAACAAACTACTCCTTCTAAATAGATGAAAAAAAACACAAAAAGGGAAAAAGGGGAACGGCCCTCTAAGTTAAACAGGCCGCAGGGAGCCCTCTAACAAACAAGCTACCTGGAATAAAATGAGCCTGGAAGCCGGGATAGGGAAAGTTCAAAAACAACAGGCCTAGAAAAAAAAAAGACAGCCTAAACAACAGCCAGCAAACCACTAAAAATATTTCTAAATTGAACAACAAAACTAATTACTAATTTTTAGCAAAAGGAGCAAAAATAGACAACAATATATAAAGTAAATTCCACTTAGCCAGGAGCCTGCATGGAAGTCACCCAATCTTGTTTAGCAGCAAATGAGATCTGGGCAATCTTCCCTGAGCATCATGGGATAGGGTATAACCACGAGCCGGTGGAAGCTCTTGAGCTTTTGAATAAGGCCGAGTCGGAACTAATTCTCAGTTCCGTACCCAACCAGCAAAGAATGAAGGCGAGATAGGACAACATAACATTTGAGTTCTCCTCTGAGCCTGAATCAGAAAACTGAGGAGAAAACCCTGTGTGTGTCCCTTCATCTTCCTGTTCAGATACAGAATATTGAATCTCTTAAGGAAAAGCGATATCCCTGTTTTACCAGAAAATACTTTATAAGAAGGTTCAACAGCCCGAATTAAACCTCAAGACAGACCTAGTAAAGTACTCCTATCTATAGAAATTTGAAGTGGGATAGATAACATGCTTGGTTTTCTGTTCCTTTTTGACAGGAATAAATAGGGCCAACCCATACCTCTCAACTGTTCAGATTTTCGCAGAATGTCTAGATGTTTACTTCATATTTTTCATAAATTGTGGTTTTCTGGCAAATTAGTGGCAAATCATTAAAGACTGAAGTTAGAAAATAAGGACATACATTTGAGTTTCTGACCTCATACCCATTAGAAAATTCATGCAAACGTAAAACCTGTTACTCTATCAACTTTCTAATTTTGTAAGAGCAATATTTAAAAATTGCCCCTACTTGTGGGCCATTGTCCCACTTTTATTTATGGTTTTGTCCAGATTTCTTGCTCTAAGAGGTTGAGATGTATGGGCCGCCAACCATGTTACTAATGGCAGCAGCAGAAGCTTTCCCAGGGATGGGTATAACATTTTGACACAACAGGGAAACCTTCCCTGTTGCCTTTTCCAGCACCAACAAGAATGGCTCTCCCTTGCCCACTGAAGGGAATCCCAACAGCCGAAGAGGACATGGCTTAACAAGGTCCATAGTGACTGTAGATGCTACACCACAGGGATCTGGGATAAAAGATGAGTGGTCTGAGGTATAACAAATGGTCACAGCAGAGATGCCCACTTCCTGCTAAGGCATATTCCTAGCCTGCTGTGGTGGAAAAGGCTGTTTGATTATTTTATTTTTTTTTTTGTAGCTGAAAGGAGGACTGACCATGGGACTGGAGATCTGTTCCATGGTCATCCTGAAAATGATAGCTCTTTCCCAGGCAAGACATGCATCAAATGTAGGTAAACACTACTGATCCTACAAAGCCCACTTTTTTGACAGAAAAGCACAGTAAAAAATCAAGTTAAAATACTATGTTAGCCCCATGAAAGTAAAATAAACACAACTTCTCCACAAAAAAAATGTTTAATTACTTTACAACACTTTTAAACTGACAGGAAAAACGAGTCCTCCATTTAAAAATGTTACAGTCACATGACAGTCTGCTAAAACACAACATTCCTAGCTTTAAAATAACATTCCTGAAGAAGAAAGTGATAAAACAGCAACACAAATAAGAAAACGGAAGTTATTTCCTCAAAGGGAACTTATCTTCCCAATAAAGGAATAGCAGAAGCTTACAGTCAATCCTCGAAAGACTCAGAGGAGCATCGGCTCTTTAGTGCGGCAGTAAACCTCTGAAGGACTTCAGGCTCAAACTTATTTTATTTATTTATTTATTTTTATTTTTACATTTGTTAACCGGGTTAGTCTGCCTGGCTTCTTAGAAGCCCCTTTTCAGCAGAGACCCGAGGAGAAAAGCCCCCCCCCCCAAAAAAAAAAAAAGTTTAAGTAAACAAATAGTAAGAACAAAAATAAACACAGATCACATTTTAAGTATACATATGTCTGAAGTAATTACATAACATGTAATAAAGGAATATATAGAATGGATAGAAATACAATAAAATACATATATGTAAATTTTCACGTAGTATGGCAAGAAACTAAGCAGAAATATGGTAAGACTAAGGTCAATACATTGCTGAACCAAGGTACTAGGCATGAAGTAAGTAAATATACAGATAAAGTTGTGTGTACTTTTAAAGTTAATAAATAAATTAAAGAACAGTAATAAGGGATTATGGGAACTGAGTGTAACATGAGCTAACTAGTATGGAATATGACGGAAAAAATGTGTAGGTAGTAATAAGAGAGAGAGAGAAATAGAAGTGATACAGTTAAGTTAGGTTATCCCTGAATGTTTCTTGGGTATTAGTTTAGAGCATGAACATATCCAATTTGATAGGAAAAAAGATTTAAGCTGTTTCTTGAAGGCATTTTAGTGTTTAAGTAGTCTAAGGGCTAAAGGGAGTGTGCTCCAATTTTTTGCAACTGAGTGACAGTGTATTTTCCCAAAGGTTTTGTTTGGCTTATCAACTTCAAGAAAGTGTATTGATTAGTAATTCTTAGTGGGGGTTGAGGAGTATAAAGTGTCAGAGAATTTGCAAGGGATGGGCAGGATTTAGGATTGTTTAGTATATTGTGGGTTATAAGGAGTTGGGATTGAGGTAGTAAGTTGGAAAATTCAGGCCAGTGTAAAGCCTTTAATGAGAGGCAGTGATGGGATTTGTAAAGCTGATTTGCAGCAAATCTGGTTACTTTGTTATATGTGGTTTCTAGTTTAGATATTAGGTTACTCTGTAGATGGGTAAGAATAGGTGAAGCATAGAGTAGGGATGGCAGAAGCAGGGATTGGGCAAGGGATGGCCTGGATGCACAGGAAAGAAAGTTTTTGTGACGGTAAAGCAGACCTAGTTTTTGGTGTTTTTTTTATTGAGCTATGAATGTGATGGTTGAATTTAAGTTCATCATCAATTATTGCTCCATGGAGTTTTGTTTGGGTGTCAACAGAAATTTTAGGTCCATTAAGGGATGTTACAGAAAAGCTCTGTTTTGCATGTTCCAGATTTTTAGGTAGGAAAAGTAGTAGCTTAGTTTTGCTCGCATTTAGCAGGAGTTGGTTGGATTATAGCCAGTTTTCAACTGAGTGGAGTGAGTTTTGTGTAAGGGATTGAAGGTTTTCTATGTTGTCAGCAGAGTTGATGATGGTCGAGTCATCAGCATACTGAATAAGACTGGATTGGGGGCAAGATGAGAAAAGGTCATTGGTAAATACAATGAAGAGGAGAGGGCCCAATACTGATCCTTGTGGGACCCCTGTCCTAACTGCTAGAAAGGGGGAGTAGGAATAGTTCCATCTAACAGCCTGGTGTCTATCAGTGAGGTAATCACAGATCCATCTAACAGCCTGGTGTCTATCAGTGAGGTAATCACAGAACCAGGTGGTGGAGTTTAAGAAACCTAGGCTGGAGAGTTTATGGTGAAGTCTGGTATGAGATATGGTGTTGAATGCTTTCGACAGGTCCAGAAAGAGGGATGATGCTATTTTGCTATTATCCCTGACTTGAGCAATGTTATTAGTAAAGGATACAAGAGCGGTAGCTGTGCTATGTGTGGGCGGAAGCCATGATGAGTTGGTGTGAGTAGGTTTTCTTGTAGTAAATGATTAAGTACTTACTTATGGATACACTTTTCCAGTATTTTGGAGAGAGGAGACAGTATGGCAATTGGTCTGAAATTGATTGGCTCAGTGGAGTTTCCTTCTTTATGAAGAGGTACTACAAAAAATTTCATCCAAATTTCAGGGACTTTGCCTTCTTTTATGGGTCTATTAATCAGGATAGATATGGGGTAAGATAGAGATGTAGCTGCATGTTTAAGGAATAACGGAGGAAGGTTATCAGCTGAGGGTGAACCAGGTTTTAGTTTAATTAAGAGCAACTTGATATAAGAGGTGGGAACAGGTGAGATTGAGGGTGAGAAAGGTGAATCAGAGGTAGATGTAGATGGATTGAAAGAGGTGCGGGTGGAGAAGTTAGTTACAGTTAAGTTTTCAATGGTTTCAATGAAGAACTTATTAAGGATGGTTGCTATTTCCAGAGGAGTCTTGTCAGAATAAGGTGTGGGTGGGGTAGAAGTACCAGGTGAGAGAAGTTTATTGACAGAGTTCCAGAATTTTTTAGGATTGCAGTAGGGATTGTTAAGTGAGGAGTGGTAATATTTCTTTTTATCAAGATTGATTTGTTTCTTAGCTTTGTTTCTACGTTTCCTGTAAGAGATAAGGTTGGAAGTATTATTGCCTTTCCAAGTTTTCCAAACTTTATCTCTGGTCTTCATGAGTGTAAGGGTAGTTTTAGTTAGCCATGTGGCATATCTGAATTTGATGTGAGTTTTCCTAGTGGGGGCAAGGGAGTTGAGAATTTTCTTTTAGTTAGCTGATGCTGCCTGACAGTTAGGGTGCATGTAAGATGCCCTGAAGCTTTGGAAGCTTTCCAGTTATTAAATCCTTGGCAAAATAGAACCTATATATCTAAGGCTACTACAGCAGTGATCTACGTGGTGAACAAATGTACTGTATTTATAGGAATGAACTGTGCTCATTTGTTTATTTGTTTTTGTGTGTATAAAGTTTTAAGATATATAAATGTCTATATATCAAAGCCTATCTGTACCTCGCCAAGGCCTTTGACACCATCCCTCACTCTGGAATCATAGACAAACTTACTAAGCTGAGCATTAATCCCTACGTCACTCGATGGGTTGCCAACTGGCTTACTGACAGAACTCGCACTTTAAAAGTAGCCGACTCCAAATCCAGCTCCAGACAAGTGGAGTACCTCAGGGTTCAATCCTGGGACAGCTCTTGTTTGGCATCTACTTCTCTGAAGTACAGGCCAACACTAAGGGACTCTAGCTAACAAAGTTCACAGATAACTGCAAACTGGGAGCCATTATTGAATCCCCAAATTATGTGGATACTCTGCAAAAGGGCCTCACAGAAACAGATGCTTGGTGCCAGAGCCATGGGCTCAATGTCAGTGCCAAGAAATGTATAGTTATCCCCTTTGGGAAAAAACATGTACCTGTGAATTACCACATAGGTGGCAGTACATTAAACACCAAAAGTGTGATAAGAGACTTAGGGACACAGGTGGACAGTGGTCTCACCTTTGATAATCACATTGCCACAACAGTCAGGAAATCCTTCTATGTGGCACACCTCATCACTAAGGGCTTTTCATCCAGAAAAAAAGGAGGTCATTGTCTCACTGCACTCATCCCTCATTAGACCCATTACAGAATACAACGCCCCATTTGGTATGTACCTCTCAAGATATCTGCAACAACTGGAAAGGCCACAGAAATACCGCCCTAAAAGACTCACAGGCCTAAAGCAGATGCCCTACGCTGACCGCCTTAAAAAACTCCAGCTATACTCTGTCGCATATCGTCTACTCAGAGGCGATCTCTGCTTAACATAAAAGGCCATGTCAAACCCAGAGCTGTTGGACATGCTACACTTAAAGAAATCCCAATCCCTCAGAACCACACACTCCAGGGATCTAAACTTTGTCATCACAATAAACAAAACATGCTGGAGGGATGGGATCCTGACCCACAGAGTCCCCAGACTCCTGAATAGACTGCCCATACATGTCAAGTAGAGCACCTCTATGGCCCTCTTCAAAAGGAACCTTGACGATTGGATGGGAGAAAGGAAATTCACCCCAGGGATTATGTCAGTCACTCTGCTAGACAGGGGTCCAGGGAAGTAAATACTGTGGGAAGAAATAGCCAGGGAATTGTTATGGCTAGGCTTGTATAGGCCCTAGGGATGATAGCCTAGTACCAACCTATGAACCTAAATATTTAAAATGTCCACTTATTGCTTTTATAAAGCTGTTTTCAGTTGTAAGTGCAGGTAGTTTTCTTCCCGTTGATATTCTTTAATGTACCTTCTTGTTGACATCCTGATTGCTGCTGTTGATTTGAGCTGTCTGCTGAACAGCTCTTTAAGGGTGATGACTGCGGTTAAACACTGCTACAAAGACGCATTCAAATATCTACATTTTACAACTATTTTTAGAAGAGGTTAATTATACACCATATTCCTTCACTGCTCTAAAATGTTTACATTAAAGTAATATGATGTCAAAATATATATTAGGAGCTACATCCGTCCGTAAAATATGTCTCTAGATGACCTGGTTGTGTTGACTGATGTTGACAAAATGAGCATGGGTATTTCATAGGTGTTTACTAGGCTTGATAAGTGTAAGCAAGGGCTTGGGAGATTAAACATTTACAAGCTAGGACCAGGGAAATTAAAAATTTACAGATTACCTGTGTCCATTGGAGACATAGGTGCCAAACCAGGGATGAATTTCTTGTTCCTCATCCAACTGTCCAAGCTGCACTTGAATTGGGTTACGGAGGAACTCTGCTTAACATGGATGAGGAGCCTGTTTCAGATATGGGGTAGTCTCTTGGACACATACCTGTTTCTCCAGCAGGTTCAAGTCTTTAGAAGGAATAATTCTGGTGGAGTATGTTTTGGGGATATGCAGGAGGTCCATCAGAGTGCAGTCTGACAATGCCCTATATGTCAGGCTTAGATCTCCCCTCAAAAGCATGTATGAGACAGAATACAGGGATAGAGTCATGAGGTGGTCTGCACAGGATATTTTACTTAAGTTCTGTATTCTTTTAGTGTGGAACCTCTGTGAATGTTCCAATTGTTGGAGATGCCTGGTTAGATATATACCAAAGGCTGCAATGTACTCAGTGATAGGTCTGACATAATATATAACATTAAGTATCCTGTTTTTTGTTTATTTTGTTCTTTATTTCTTTGTTATTTATAGCACTTTGTGTACTGTGTATTTTTCTAGCTAGTTTCACTGTGTGTGAGGTATTAACTGGAAATTGTCCACTTTTATTAAGCATCTGTTGGGTTGTTTGCTTCTACTAACTTGTTGCAGTTAAACTCTTTTTTTCTAGAGGCTCCTTTAGCTGTTTAAAACTTTAATTTAAAGGCTCACTGCTGCTCTTCAGCTGTGAGAAACATTTCTGCAGTTTGTTTCTAAGTAGTGGGGATATTTGTAGCATTTCCATATTCAGGCTTCTATTTGGGCCTAGTGTTTGTGGAGGCTGTGTGTCTGAGCACATATTCAGGGACATCTTGGTTTAGCCAAAGCCATCAGGCATTTCAGTGAGAAAGAATTGTTTGAGGTCATTGGCTGACTGAGGTCACCTGGACTACAGCTTAGACTAAGCACCTCATTGGTTCTTTTGAGATTTCTTTCTTAAAAGCTGTCTCAGGTTTCAACTTTCTGTTACCTAAGAAGCTCAGTTGTGAGTGTTCTGCCATTTCACACTGAGCTAATCGAAGGAAGGACACTCAGCAAACTCGGAGCTATAATATATAACATTAAGTATCCTGTTTTTTGTTTATTTTGTTCTTTATTTCTTTGTTATTTATAGCACTTTGTGTAATGTGTATTTTTCTAGCTAGTTTCACTGTGTGTGAGGTATTAACTGGAAATTGTCCACTTTTATTAAGCATCTGTTGGGTTGTTTGTTTCTGATAACTTGTTGCAGTTAAACTCTTTTTTCTAGAGGCTCCTTTAGCTGTTTAAAACTTTCATTTAAAGGCTCACTGCTGCTTTTCAGCTGTGAGAAACATTTCTGCGGTTTGTTTCCCACCCTCCCTCCCTGTTGTTTATAGTTGGTGGCTTTGCAGTTGCCCACTCCTAGTGTAAATTTGATCTGGGACCCTCCTCCCAGTCTAGTGTCATTACCTCATTCTACCCAGTACAGGGAGAACATTTGAGAAGGCCAATCAGTTTAGTTTCTGCTACTCCTTTCTCTCTTTCCACTAAAAAAAAAAAACAAAAAAAACACAAAAAAAACTTTTTGTAGACTTGTTTCCTGCCTTTCCTGTGGGTGGTTTAGCCTGGATATAGATTTACTGTGTCCAGGATTATTTGTAGGCTTCTAGGGCCCAAGCCTTTATGTGTTGAAAGGAAGCCTTCTAGCTTAATTTTGTTTCTTAGAACTAGACAGTTTTTTGTTTCAGCACTTGTTCAGAACTTATTGTAAGTACGAAATAAGCTACAAATTACTACAGCACTCAACTTTCCTCACTATCTAGAGGAAAACAGTTTCTAGTACTTAACAAATAAGCACCTATCCAGGCATGTCTAAGGGTCAGCCCCCGGTGTTTTCTCCCGTCTACCTGATGAATCTGGGCATCTTGGGGCAATGCAGTAATTGCCTCATGTACACAGGCAACCCTCTCCTCCTACCACCCAACACTACAACCTGTGAGAGATGCACTTATATAGCCAAACTGGAAGCAAAGCTCGCTTCACCAAAGACTGGACTAGACAGTCAAGAGGAGAAGGTAAACACTTGCACCACACCACACTCAGCACATAGTCCCTCAAAACCTACACCACCAAAACACACACATAGAAACACAAAACACACACCTACATTCGCGGAGGCTCTCAGTAAAAACCTGCCCAAGCAACAGGGCCCTCCAAATCAGAAACACAAGCAACCTCCACCCCGCAACACAACCCAAATGACACACAGTCCACAAACTCAGTGTGCCACTCAACCACAGCCCATAAGGCATAACAACGTACCCAACACTCAAGTCATAGGTGACTCTATAGTCAGGCACATTGATGTTCCACTCACCAGGCTAAACAAGGAGAAAGTTACTGTTGGGTGCCAGGATCCGCCACATAACACATGCACTCAGGTCACTCCACAACAAGTACAAATATGACTCTGTCATTGTCAATGTTGGTGTGAATGACCTGAGACGTACCTCCTTGGACTACATGAAAAGGGACATGGAGGAGCTGTCCAATCTTGTAGCCCAGGCAGGTATGAGCCTAGCCCTGAGTAGCATCCTGCCATCACCCAGAATGATACCACAGTACAAGGACAAAATGATTGACTTCAACAATTGGCTAAGCTTCTGGTGTCATTCTAAGGGATGACATGATCGACAAGCCACGATGCTTTGCCAGAGACGGCCTGCACCTGTCGCCCCTGGGATTCCGGATACTGGCTAAGGCTCTAGCTACCCCTATAGTGCCATTTTTAGGCAAGGTTCAAATGACAAATTCACCACCCTAACAGGTACAGGCAAGAAGAATCTGAGGGTATTGCTACTCAATGCTAGAAGTCTAAACCTCAAAATGCACTCTCTCTCGAGGCACTCCTTAAAATGGAGAACATCGACATCTGTGCAGTGACAGAGGCCTGGTTCAAGGCTCCAGAGAGTACCCCTGCATTACCAGGCTATAATTCATACCACACCTTTCGGCCACCTAACCTGGACTGAAACACTAAAGGCGGAGGCGTGTCCATAAGGATATCCACACCTCCAGGCTAGTTGCTCAGCATAATGCATCCGAGATTATCCAAGTGCAACTAACTCTGGGCAAGACCGCAATCCAAATTGTAGCTTGCTACAGATCCCCCACCATGCCCCAGGATTCCCACTCCTCATTTCTTAATACACTGGAAAATATTAGGGTACAACCTAACACCCTAATAATGGGCGATTTCAACTACCCTATCATTAACTGGGAAAATTACTCGTGTACCAACTCTTGTGCTCAACATTTTCTGGAATTCATAAATTCCAATGCCATGGATCAATTTATCCACATCCCCACCAGGGGCAGCAATATCCTAGACCTGGTTATTACCAACATGGGCAACCAGTGCTCCACACCAGAGGTCAGTTCCTCGTTGGTCAGATCCGTCCATAAGCTAATCACCCTAGACATCCACATCCCACCCCCCATTAGGGAAACCACAGTAAAAAATTTCTCCAAAGCCAACTTCACGCTTCTTAAGACAGAAATGGCAAACTTCACGACACCCATGCTGACGGACAATAGAGGTATGACTGCTGAATCCTACACAAATGCACTTTATAAGCACTTACATGAGTGCATGGATCGTGCAATCCCTAACAGAACCAAGATGCTATCCTCCAAAAAAAGGAAGCCAATCTGGTGGTCCTCTGTCATAACCAAACTCTACAACTGAAGAAAGAAACTGTTGCAAAAAAGAGTAAAATCCCATGATTGGAGAAACTCCCTGGTCAGCTTCAGTAAGAAGCTGAGATCCCTCGTAAAATCCTCCAAAGCTAGTTATGAAAACAAAATCGCCACTGACTCTAAAGACAACCACAAAGCATTCTGTAGCTATGTCAAGAATCTCAATGGCAATACTCAGATCTGCTCTGAGTTACAACACAATGGCACTAAATATACAGAACCAACGGATACTGCCAACATCCTGGCAGATAGGTTCAGTGCTAACTTTAACCCTCTGTCATCCCCTAAAGGGCCCATCTCTATACCAAAAGAATGCAAAGTTCCTGTAATCATGGCTGCACAGGTAAAAAAACACACTATCCAAAGCCAAGAACACAGCATCCATGGGAACTGACGACATCCCAGGCTGTGTTCTACATGAACTACAGAACAAACTGGCACCCCACCTAAGTACCATGTTCAATCATAGCCTCACCTCAGGCTATGTGCCCACTGAATGGTGCACAGCGACAGTTATCCCACTCCACAAAGGGGGAGCCACCACAGACCCCGGAAACTACCGCCCAATTAGCCTAATGAGCCTGGTCTGCAAGGCTATGGAGCGTATCATCATGGAACTTATAAACAATGACATTGGTAATCTCCAAACTCAGGACCCCACCCAGTTCGGGTTTGTAAAAGGCAGATCATGTCTCCTAAACCTGATAGACTTCTTTGAAGCAGTCACCAAAGCCATACATGAGGGTAAGGTGGTTCACACAGCCTATCTAGATTTCGTCAAGGCTTTTAGTACCATCCCCCACTCTGGAATTATAGATAAACTCACTAAACTAGGTATAAATCCCTATGTCACAAGATGGGTTGCCAACTGGCTCACTGACAGAACCCACACTGTGAAAGTAGCAGACTCCAAATCCAGCTTCAGACCAGTGACAAGTGGAGTACCACAGGGTTCAGTCCTGGGTCCTCTCCTGTTTGGTATCTACTTCTCTGAAGTACAGGCCAACACAGAAGGTCTTTGGCTAATGAAGTTCGCAGATGACTGCAAACTAGGAGCCATAATCAAAACTCCAAAAGATGTGGACATCCTACAAAAGGGCCTTGCTGAGACAGATGCCTGGTGTCAAAGCCATGGCCTCAAGCTCAATGCCAAAAAGTGCATTGTCATTCCTTTTGGTAAAAACTCAGTACCCATGAACTACCACATATGTGGTAGTCTACTTAACACCAAAAGTGTGATAAGAGTCCTTGGGACACAGGTGGACAGTAGTCTCTCCTTTGATAATCACATTGCCACAGTAGTCAGGAAATCCTTCTGTGTGGCACACCTCATCACAAAAGGTTTCTCATCCAGGAAAAAAGAGGTCATTCTTCCCCTCTACTCATCACTCATTAGACCTATTATATAGTACAATGCCCCTTTTGGTATGTACCTCACAAGACATCTACAACAACTGGAAAGGCCACAGAAATACCTCACAAAGAGGATTACTAGCCTCAAAGAGATGCCCTATGCAGACCGTCTCAAAAAACTGCAGCTTTACTCCATTGCATATCCCCTACTCAGAGGCGATCTCTGCCTAACACACAAAGCTATGTCAAACCCAGAGCTTTTAGACATGCTCCACTTAAAGAAATCCCAATCCCTACGAGCTACATGCTCTAGGGACCTAAACCTCATCACCACAGTAAACAGAACATGCTGGAGGGATAGATTCCTGTCCCAGAGACTTCCCATACTCTGGAACAAACTACCTATCTATATCAAACAAAGCTCCTCATTAGCACTGTTCAAGAAAAATCTTGATGATTGGATGGGAGATAGGAAATTCACCCCGGGGATCACTTCTGTGGCACTGCTCGACAGTGGCACAGGAAGATAATTTTCTTGGGTGGCGAAAGCCAGGGTACCTTTGGCTAGGCTTATATAGGCCCTAGGGCCAATAGCCTAGTACCTACCTATGAACCTATGATGAATATCGAATACAGTGGAACAATGACTTCCTTGGACTTAGAGGCCATACCTTTGTTTATAAGTTGCTCAACATAGAATGATTTCCTCACTACTGAAGACATGTGATGGTCAAAGGCTAGATTACCATCTATGAGTGTCCCTAAGACCCTGACTACTGGGTCATCTCTAAGGGATGTGTTGTCAATATGATAGTTATCAGGGGTGGATGAGTTCCTGAAGATTCTATTATGCATTTCTTGGCATTTAGTTTTAGTCGATGGCTTTGACACCAGTTGTTTGTCTGGGTTAGTCACTCCTGGAGAACATTTTTTGTTAGTGTGGGATTCAATGACAGCCCCTAATTTGCAATCATCTGCAAATTCAGTCAGCCAGAGACCACTGACACTGGCCTTAACTTCAGAGAAGTAAATGTAAAAATAAAGCGGTCCAAAGACTGATCCCTGAGAGATTACACTTGTGACTGGCCTCTTTGTAGACGTGGACTCACCAATTCTAATTTCCTGAGTCCTGTCTGTGAGCCAGTTGGCTATCTACCGGGTAACATAAGAGTTTGCACCTAACCTCTTGAGTTTAACAATGCCCGCGTAGGGTATTGTGTCAAATGCCTTGGCCAGGTCAAGGTAGGCAGTGTGAACCATTTTGCCCTCATCCATTGCTTTGGTGACTTTCTCAAAGAAGTCCACCAGGTTGAGTAGGCATGACCTGCCCTTGACAAAACCAAACTGGGTTGGGTCCAGTGTTTGGATGTTTACTATATCACTATTGATCATTTCCATGATAATTCTTTCCATGGCTTTACATATAAGACTAGTGAGATGGCTTTACATATAAGACTAGTGAGATAGTGTGATTTATGGGTCTGTAGTTTCTAGGGTCAGTAGATGGCCTACCTTTGTGCAGAGGGATGACTGTTTCAGTTCTCCATTCATGAGGCACAAAGCTCGTTTTGAGGCTATAGTTAAATAGCAATTCCTGAGGACCTGACATGTCATGTTTCATGCTATTTAGAAGGCATCCTGGGATATTATCTGGGCCCATTGGTGCAGTGTTCTTGGTCTTACAGAGAGCACTAAGGACCTGTTCCCTAGTGATAGTGATGCCTTTAAGGTTGCAGACATAGTTAAATAATGCCTTGTGGTTGTCCTTGGCCTGGGAGGCCAAACTCACCTCAAATTTGGCCTTGGTAGACATTATTTGTCCTCTGAGATGTTTGTTTAGTTTGATGAGAGTGCTTTTATCCTGCCAGGTTCTGGACCTCCTAATTTTTGCCATGATTTTCTTCCTTTTGTTATACAACCTATTGATTTTGTGATTCAACCAGGGTTGTTTGTTTTATGGGTTAGTTCTGTACTTCTTCCTGGTGGGTACAGCTGCCTCTATGCAGCTACTAACATGCTTGTACAGGGCTTCAGTGAACAGTTCTGCATAGGCAGCAGTGTTCTCAGGGTTTATGGCGGCTTGAAATTTTGCCAGGAAATCACTTAATAGCAGGACGTTGGCCTTGTACTAGTTCCTGAATATTCCAGGTTTAGCTAGGGGTCCAGATTTTATTTTTACTTCAAAAAAGACCATTTTGTGGGCTGACCTTACCAGGGATGACATTACAGTATGGGGTGTGCAACACTCTCCCATATTAGTGAAGATCATCCAGTATGGCTGCACCCCTGGTTGGTGTATTGACTATCTGGTTCAGAAGTTTGTGTTTACAAAATCCAGGGAATCTCTGTGCCTGTACATTTGGTGTTATATAGGATTCCCAGTTAATAGTTGGGTAGTCGCTCATGAATATGGTGCTGGGTTGGATGGTTAGTGTTTCTAAAAAGTTTAAATACATGGTATAGGTTTCCTGGGTCATAGATGGGGACCTATAGCTGGCAAGGAAGTGATATTGGATTTTGCCTATGGAAATTTAAATATGGAGCAGCTCAAGTGCATTGTCCTGTTTGACCACCCTGATGTAAATAGAGACACCTCCACCTTTAGTCTGTCTGTGTAGTAGCTGGTCTAAACATGTAGAAGGCGTTATAACCTTGCACTGTTGGTGTGCTCTCCACAGCTTTAAACCACTTCTCAGTGACTGCACAGACATCAGCATTCTCTAGGGTGAAGAGAGCTTCTAGGGAGTGCAGTTTTTTGTTAAGATTCCTAGCATTGAGCAGTAATGTATTTACATTTTCTTGGTTTAGATTTGCTATGTCAGAAGTACTTTCAGTTTGGCATTGCCTAAAAAAGACACTATGGGGAAGAAGACAATGTTTTATCTAATATTCGAAAGCCTAGACGGGAGAGGTGCCACTCTTCCACTGACAAATATTGTACCCCATCAGAATGACACCAGAAACTAAACGAATTATTAAAGTCAATCATCTTTTGTTCATATTGTGGTATCATCCTTGGAGAAGGTAAAATGCTTCTCAATGCTAGGCTCGTACCAGCCTGAGACACATATTCTGAGTTCCATGATGTGTCTCTTCATATAGTCTAGGGAGGTATGTCTCAGGTCATTTACTCCCACACGGACTATGACTGAGTCATACTGGTACTTCTTGTCCAATGACCTGAGTGCATGTGTAATGTGGCCCCTGATAAGCAAATGACTGCAACTTTCTCCTTACTCAGCTTGGTGAGAGGGACATCAGTGTGTCTCATGATGGAGTCTCCACTCACCATAATGATGGTCTGGGTGGTGTATTGCCTTATGGGCTTAGAGGTACAGGCTCCATGAGATATAACTCTATGTGTTGATGTGGGTGTTGTTTCGATTGAGTGCATTTAGGGTTACTGAGGGTATTTATGTGTACTTCATCAAGGAGGTCTTTGTAGTTTAGGAAGGTTATATTTAATTGTCTCAGCATATGTGGGTCTATAAGTCTGCTTTGGATTAAGTGTGATGAGTGCAGCGTGTGTACTACTGACAACCTTACTGACATTAGGAGTACTTTTATGTGAGAGCTTTGCCTCCAGTGAAATTGAGTAAACACATCTGTCACATACCATATCAGTATGTCTGAGAATTAAATGGCTGTCAGTAAACAAGAGGCAATTTCTACATTGCCTCAGGATGCCCATATCCAACAAGCTAGTAACGGAGACAGTAGGAAAGTTCATATCCATGAACGTTTTGCTGGGGATAAGTGGGTTGAGAACCCAGCCTATTCTGACCTACACTAGGGATCATGGTAATGGTGGGAGGAAGTTATGTGCACCTATTGGCCAGCATGTGCCCAGCAGCTCTGGGTCAATAAACTACTGGCCAGTGTCTAGTTGGCCAGCCTGGGTTACCTGGGATAGCTCTTTTGAGCAAAATGTGGACAGAAAACCAATCAACCCGCCAAACATGAAGTAAGAACTGACACACAGTGCAGGTTCACTGACGGCATGAGACTTGGAAGTGGATGACATGATGGTGAGGAGGAGGCTGTGTATCTAACAGACAAGGTGAAAAGGCAGTGCAGCAAAGCCACTGAGCTTGGGATCTGGATCCACTTCTAAATCTTGAAAGTTTATAATCTTGAAATTCACAATACTGAAAACTCAAAATACTGAACTTCGTAATATCGAGAAAAAAAACTGCAGGATACTAACACTTACTATACGCCACCAGGAGTACATAGAAAAACAAATAAAAGATAAAGCATATTAGTTTACTCCAACTATTAGCAGGGGGGCAAGCCCCCCTGCACCCTCCACACCCCCTCCTACTTAAATATATCAGCTCCGAGATCACACTTTACTACACTAAGATGAGTTATGTTGCATAGCAAATTAAAAGGGAACATGACTAAGGTTACAACAGGCAGTCATGAAGCACGTAATGGTATGTTTGCCATTTTCTTCTGTGGAGTGCAATCTTGGAGTTGATATATTTAAGAAGCACGTGGTATGAGGGGTGCAGGGGGGCTTGCCCCCCTGCTAATAGTTGGAGAAGAGTAATATGTTTTGTTAAGTAGTTGTGTTGGAATACTGTAAGTGTTGCTGTACTCTGATTTTTCAATATTATGAAATTCAGTATTTTTAGTTTTCAGTATTTTGAATTTCAAGATTATGAGCTTTCAAGATTTAGAAGTGGACCCTGGGATTCACAGTCTACTTCTCAGGTTGAGGACAGACTAGAAATGGTGTGAGGGACAGGCTTCAGAAGACAGTCAGGGATGTTATCAGTAGAAGTGCCATACTCATGGCAATCAGACTCCAGTGTAATGATAGAGCAGTATTCCTAATCTCAGCCTATGCCCCACAGCATGGTTTTGACAGCAAGAAAAAGAGTGCATTTAGACAGCAGTTGCTGGACCTACTGGATAAAGCAGGACAACAGAAATTGGTGTTGATAATGGATGACCTAAGTGCACATATCGGGACAGGCAGAACAAGATATAAGGACTGCCTGGATCCACATGCGTGGGACAACAGGAATAAAGGAAGAGAAGCCATTCTATACTTCTGTCTGGCAAATGGCTTGATGATAGCCTACACATGGTTCAAAGAGAGAGACAATCCCAAGATCACATACAAAAGTGGCTAACATGCAACTCAGGTAGACTTTCTCTAGTAAGGAAAGGGCACTGGGGCAGAATCAGTGACTGAAAGTCATTCCCAGTGAAACAGTGGGCTCACAGCATAAACCACTGGTTGCCACAATCATCTTCAAGCAATGGTCAGAGAAGGCTCTATGGTCAATAGACGCCAGGCTGAAGACCTGGAAGTTGACTGGAGAGAAAGCACAGCAATTCAAAAACTTACTCAGGGTTCTAGTACCTCAAGAACATGAGGTAGGTGGAGTTGAAGAGGAATGCCAGTGCCTCAAAACAGCATGTGTAAGGGTTACAGAACAGATATGTGGCCAGGTATGGAAATAATGTACATAAGGAAAGCTGGTGGTGGAATACAGAAGTCCAGGAAATCATCAAAAGAAAGGAGTGTAAGAAAAATTGTGAGATAGAAAAGACAGACCAAGCTAGGAAGGATAACTGTATGGCAAACAAGGAGGCTAAGACAGAAGTTATAACAGCAAAGAACAAGACATCAGAGGCACTCCACCAGCTTCTGGAAAGGAACAAAGTGGATGGCACAAATAAACCCTTTCAAGTTGCAAGGCAAAAGACAGAAAGATAAAGAAGGTAGTCAGACAGCCTTCACAAGGTATGCTGCCAATAACCTGCTCACTAGTTCACAGGACATCAAAGGCAGATGGAAGGAGTACTTCTAGCAGCTTCTGTATGAAGAAAACCTCACAGAAGCTATGCAGTCCCAGACACAGCCTACGATGACAGAAGATGAGCCACTCAAGAAGTAAAAACTGCACTAAGGAAAATGAAGTCAGGGAAAGCAGCAGGTTCAGATGAGATTGTAGCAGATATGATCAAATGCCGGTTAAGATACAGGAAAAATGGTTCCTGAGGGTACTCATAGCAGTATAGAGAAAGACATATCCCAGATGATTGGAGAATAAGCAGAGCAGTACCAGTGTTCAAGAAAAAAGGGGACACACTCATCTGTGGACAATATAGAGGTGGTGTCAAACTCCTATCACAATGATGGAAATCTGGAGAGGATGACTGATAAATTAATACGCAGAGTAGTAGAGAGTAACTTTGGAAATAAGCAGTTCTGATTCAGATAAGCACAACAACATGATGTCTGTAGTGAGACAGACAGTTGAGAAGAAGCTAGAAATGAGTGAAGAGCCCAACTGGGCATTCCTAGATTTGGAGAAAGCATATGACAAGGTCCCAAGAAAGTTGATTTGGTCAGTCTTGTGGTGGTTCAGTGTGTCACAGAAACACTGAAAGAATTAGTGCATGCTATTGTACATGGATCCAGTCACTCAAGAATGAATAGTGTTTGGTCTTATGAAGGGGTTCCCAGTGGGAGTGGGTGTGCATCACAGTTCATGTGTGAGTCCTCTGCTGTTCATATGGGTGATGGATTACATTAGCAAAGGGTTTGGAGGGGACAGGTCATCAAGGTTGCTGCATGCAGAAGATGTGGCATTACAGGCAAACTCTGAGCAAGAACTTCAGCAAAGAGAGAAGGGTAATGAATGTAAAACTGAAGGGACATGGGATGAAACTTAGTACAAATAAGACAGTTGTAATGGTAACAAATGGGGGAAATCAAAAGAAGCTGAAAACTGATATAGAAGGTAAAACAGTTGAACAGATTAACAGCTTCAAGTATTTTGAGGGGTGGCAGAGTAGAAGGGAAGTCTAAATGAGGATGTCAAAGCTAGAATCAGATGGGTTGCAGCCAACTGGCACAGAGTGTCATGGGTAGTGTATGACAGAAAAATGCCAAAGAAGTTGAAAAGTAAGGTGTAGAAAAAAAGGTGTGACCAGTACTACTGTACAGTACAGAAACCTGGGCAGTATAGGCACAGCAACTGAAGGAACTCTAGGTGATGGAAATTAACTGTCTGAAACAAGTAGAAGGATGCACACTATGCGACAGACAAAGAAATAAGGACAAAAAAGTGAAGCCAAAGTAGTTCCAAATACAGTAAAGGTCAAAGAAAACAGATTACGGTGGTTCGGGCACATGTGCAGGAAAGCAGAAGACAATCTGCTGAAAAAGATTTGGGATAGACAGGAAGAAGGCAAGAGGAAACGAGGGCATACACCACGGAGGTGCAAGGATTGTGTGAAAGAAGACCTGTGACATTCAGGCGTGAGTGACAAAGAAGGAAGGAGAGTGCATTAAATAGGGAGAGATGGCAACAAGTGACAACACCCTGACCCCATTAAGAAGACAGGAAAAAGGGGGTTGATGATGATAATAATGATATACACTCTCTCTCTCTCTCTATATATATATATATATATATATATATATATATATATATATATGTACAGATATATGAGTCTGTGTGTGTGTGTGTGTGTGTGTGTGTGTGTGTGTGTGTGTGTGTGTGTGTGTGTGTAAATGTAGATCTGAAGACAATTTAGAAAAAGTGGTAGCTTGAACTGAAATGACCTGCAAAGACTGGCTGGAAACTCTATTCCTTAATCCCGTGTCTTACAGATTTTTGATCGGAGAGCTTGGTCTTGTTTACCTTCCCGTTACAGACTCAATTGTCTCGGCTTCCTGTTTCTCTCAAAGTGCAATATCTCCATCATTACTAGAAAGCCAGACCAAAATCTTCACCAACATACATATAAAACATGTGAAAGGGGCAGGTTTATAAACTAGCACCTCTTCACCAACATACATATAAAACATGTGAAAGGGGCAGGTTTATAAACTAGCACCTCTTCACCAACATACATATAAAACATGTGAAAGGGGCAGATTTATAAACTAGCACCTCCCAAACCTCTGCAATAAACTTTCTCTGCATGTTAAGAAGTGCAAATCACTATTTTCCTTAGCTTAAACTAGATAAATGAATGGCTATCCACAAACTTACTCTAGGATTGACCGATATGGTGCTCATAGAGAAAGGAGGTATCGTTTGCGGGAGGGTACTGGCAAGGCAAGAATATTCATGAGACTCAGTTGCCTTGGAATATCTATGAATATATGAAACTACTTTTGGTTTAATTTTTCCGTGTCTTTTAGGTTTTCAATACCATGACAAGAATAGACCCCATTCTTAAGTTAAAGTGTGATTAAAGTTCATGAAATTAGTATTGTTTCAATCTTTGATGATAGCAAAAAGTGCTCTTCATAGCGCCTGCAATGTGCCCAGAACTGACTCCTCCTGCAATTCATACTGAGTTACATGTATTGGTAATACAGCTAAATAAGACTGTAAATTATTTTTTATGAGACACATTGCTCCTACTACTATTGCAACTGTTTGGGTATCCCTTCCTCCACATTGCCCTTATTTCTGCCTGCAAATCCTGGTATTTTTATGACTTTACATCTCTCTCTCTACATAAGACACTGTAACCACTGGGTGCAGCAATTTCAGTTATCAGTGGTACTTTTTTCTGCTTTTCATGGATGTCTATACTTAGTTTTCTCACATCTATTTTTTTAAAACTGTTGGTAATGGGTAATCCTATGTGATATAAACGTCATCAATCTCTATAATGCTTAATGACTTATGTTTCCAATGCTTCTCAGATACTTCAATACAGCAATGTTTGCACAATCTCCAATGCAATAGTCTTGCCACATTATTATGCATTTCAGTATAAAGGCCCTCTGCCAGTAGTGTATCGTGCCCTGCAACAAGACGTGTGACTGTTTCCAGTTCTGTTCTACAATTTCTGCAGTTGGCTTTTTCTTCCACATACTCAATGGACCTTGTAAACCAACATGTGCACAATCCACTATTCTTGGCTGCTAATATTAACCTTTCATCTTTTGGTTTAAATTCACCCCTCCTTAACCATTGCTGCATCAGATCCCAACTGACATGAGGTTGTTCCAGGAGTTTTCAGTGCTTGCAACTACATTTATGCCTTTTCCACATTTCATACCTTCTCATCTGATCCTTCTCCTTATATTCTGCTAGGTCTATGGTTATTCATCGAACAGCATGTTCATTGATCGGCTGTTCATCACACACTAACCATCGAAGCAATAGTAAATCGAAAGGCCAAATCAATGTAAAACTATAGGTCGAAAGATGATAGTTGGCCAACATCAAGGAAGCTGAAAGGAGCACTTACGTAAGTTAGCTATAATTAAACCTGCCCTTTTCCTACTGCAGAGTGACCTCAGAGTAAGTATATATAAATAGCAGGGGGGTGTGGGGGGCAGCCCCCCACATCAGGAGTGTCTGATAAGTATGTGGGGGGCTGTGCCCTCCCCACATCCCCACTAATATATATAAATATAGATATAGATATACTACCTCTGAGGTTGCAGAACAGTGGGGAGAGGGCAGGTTTTATTGTAGCTAACTTGCCAGTAAGTGCTCCATGAGGCTTACATGATGTTGGCCAAGTGTCATCATTTGACGTATAGTTTTACAATGACCTGGCCTTTCGATTAAGTTTTGGTTCGATAAACATGCTGTTCAACAAATAACCATAGACTCGCTTCTGCTAAACTAAGCATGGAAGTCATCTTAGATATGTTCTCTTCATGTTTCAAAATGTTCACTATGTTTGGATCTAATGAGGTCAGCATATATGTATGCAGTTGTATGACTGCAGATCTATACATGTAATCAATTTCAAGGAGGCGCATACTTCCTTCAGAACAAGGACAATGATCTTGGTATACAATGAATTTAAGTGTGAAGCATTTTTCTTGTTTTCCTGTCCAACTGATCCAATACCTTTTAGGGCCAGTCAATCACCACAAAAATGTAAGTTTGAACAGGAACAGCAAATTAGTTTACAGCTTAGACTTTGTTTCTAAATGTCAGGGCTGTTTTCAGTATTAAGTTTAGTCTTTCTAAAATATTCCTTATTGAGTTTTGTTCAAATTTGTTCTTGTTTTATTGCTGATCCTTTATCAATTCCCAAATATTTACACACTCCCTCCTGCTCAAATTCGTTTATATCACATTCCTGTCCTAAGGTGCTTCAACAAAGTATTAGTTTAAAGTTGTGCACACTTATGCAACCAGCTTATTGTACGTTTTTTATTTTTTATATTTTTCCCCCTAACAGATTTGTTTGTTTTTCAATTGAATTGTACAGGTTCTAGGTCACATTAAATGTGGGAAAAGTTTTTAAATTATTTATTGTGGTCTCATTTTTTATATCACAAAATCTTGGCATTTTAACAGTGGTGTGTAAACTTTTTATATCCACTGTATATGCTGCTAGGTTTTAGACACTTGGCTTTTTGACTTTGATCTTTGTGTATTTTTTGTCATTAGTGATTTAGCAGTGTTCTGTTTCAGCTACTGTGCTACAAGATACAACTAATATATGCTATAGTCAAAGGAAGAAAAAGTACAGTTTTGTACCTACCATAAATGTAGATGTTCGAGGATCTACATTGCTGCAGTCATAACCTGTGGGTAGTCCGCTGTCCTCGGTCGGCCCGAATACCAAAGAGCTAGGCTGGCGTCGGTCATTGTCGCCTAGAGCTGACGTCAGTACGTAGTAGTACTTAAGCGCATGACCGACGCCATATCCTCAGTCTTTCTTGCCCCAGATGTCAGAAGGCCTAAAAATGAAGGCCAGAACTAAAGTAGTAAAGCCCAACAACCATCAGAGTGGAAATAAAGAGTATCCCAAAAAGAAACCCAGCAACCACAACTATAGAGGGGAAGGAGGGAGGGATAATTGGACTGCAGCAATGTGGATCCTCGAACATCTACATTTATGGTAGGTACAAAACTGTACTATGTTCTTCGTCTCACATTGCTGCAGTCATAACCTGTGGGTAGAATCCCAAAGCAAAGGAAAAGGGAGGCTAGCAAACTACAAAGCATTAGGAGCTGCTAACATGCCCTGTAAAACTGCAGTGGCAAACCCAGCCCTGGACTTGGAATAAAGAGGGAGATGGTAATGCTTAGTAAAAGTGTGTACTGAACTCCAAGTAGCTGCCTCCAAAATATCCTTAGTAGCTACACCCCTTAGAAAAGCAGTAGAAGTGGCAGTAGCCCTAGTAGAATGAGGTCTGATCCCAGCAGGAACATCCTTCCCATGATGAGAATAACAAAAAGCAATACAATGACCAATCCACTTTGAAATAGTCTGCTTTGAAACAGCTTTCCTTGTGAACTCAAAGCAAAGGAAACAAATAACTGTTGAGTCTGTCTGAACTCCTTAGTTCTGCTCAAATAGTAACGTAACTGCCTGTGGATATCCAAAGAATGCAAGACTTTTTCCCCTTTATTTTGGGGATCAGCATAAAAAGTAGGCAAATGAATAGACTGGTTCAAGGCCACATTAGAAACCACTTTAGGCATAAAAGTAGGGTTAGTTCGCAAAGAAACTCTATCCTTATGAAATATCAAAAAGGGTTCAACTGCCATGAGTGCCTGCAATTCAGATACCCTCCTAGCAGAAGTAATGGCCAACAAAAAAGCAGTCTTCCAAGGCAAAAACTGCAGTTCAGACGTAGCTGCAGGTTCAAAAGGAGGTAAAGTAAGTTTCTCTAAAACAAAATTGAGATCCCAGGAAGGAGTAGGAGCTCTACGTGGGGGTCTTATATTCTTTGCCCCTCTAAGGAATTGTTTGAACAAAGGATGAGAAAATAAAGGAGGGTCACAATCATAGTGAGCAGAAATGGCTGCAGCATGAACCTTCACAGAAGAGAATGACAAACCTTTGTCCAGTAATTCAGTAAGATACTGTAGTGCAAAACTCAAATTAGGCACTGAAACATCAAAACCCTTTGCAGTGCTCCAAAGAAAAAATCTCTTCCATTTATCAGCATAAACTTTTCTAGTGCTAGGCCGCCTGGCTTCCAAAATGACATTCAAAACCTGTTGAGGAAGCTGAGACCCCACCGGCTCCATCACAGAATACGCCAGGCTGTCAGATGGAGGGACTGCACCTGAACATTGAGAAAATGATTGTTTGACTGGGACAACAAATGAGGAACCTGTGGCAGAAGCCAAGGAGGCTCCTGGACTAAACTCCTCAGCAGAGGATACCAATGCTGACGTGGCCAATCTGGTGCTATTAGAATCATGCAAGGCTTGTCCTGTCTGACTTTCAAGAGTACCTTGGGGAGAAGAGGCAGAGGAGGAAAAGCATAAACGTGAAGGTTGTTCCAACTGAAAGATAGAGCATCCACTTTCCGAGCATCTGGGTGGAACATCTTTGTGCAAAATTTTGGAAGTTGAAAATTCAGTGGAGAAGCGAACAGATCTATGTCTGGAGTTCCCCAAGCCACAGTCAATTGTTTGAAAACCTGAGGATCCAGTTTCCACTCGTGGGGATCCACAATTTGCCTGCTCAATATATCTGCTAGGGAGTTCTGAGCTCCTGGCAGAAACCGTGCTTGAAGATTGATTGAAAACTCAGAGCAGTCTCCCACAAAATCATTGCTTGCCTGCAAAGAGAGTAGGAATGGGTTCCCCCCTGCTTGTTGATGTACCACATGACTGTTGTGTTGTCTGTTTGAATCAACACCTGTCCCGGCTGAAGCAGGTCCTTGAAGGCCATCAAAGCAAATTGAACTGCTAACATCTCCTTCATGTTGATATGCAAATGTAGTAGTTTGGGAGGCCACATGTCTTGTATCCATTTCCCATTGAAGTGTGCTCCCCAAGCCAAGTCCGAGGCATCCGTCGTTAGGATCTGACTCGCCTCTGGTTGGGTCACAGAGAGTCCCTTGTTTAGGTGACATTCCTGAGCCCACCACAAGAATTCCTTCTGGATGCAAGGTATAATCCGAATGACAGTGTCCAAACCGTGGCAGTGTTGAGTCCACACACTTTTGAGATACCATTGTAGCTTCCTCATATGCAGTTTGGCATTGGGAAGTACTAGAATGCAAGATGCCATGAACCCCAAGGCTTGAAGGACTGTCCTTGCAGTCAGCCTGGACATTACTGATAACTGCTGGAAGTAAAGATGAAGAGTTCTTTGTTTGTCCGGGGTCAGAAATGCCATCTGAGAAGCTGTATTCAGTCTCACACCCAGAAAGCACATGTCCTGAGAGGGTACTAGACTGGACTTTATTCCGTTCACAGAATACCCTAGGCACCTTAAAACTGCCATTACATACTTGAGATGTTGTAGTAATATGTCTTTGTTTTGAGCAAGAATCAGGCAATCGTCCAGATAAGGGTAAATTTGTATTCCTCTCTGTCTGAAGAAAGCAATCACAGGAGCCAGAACTTTTGTGAATACCCTGGGCACAGTAGATAAACCAAAGGGCAATGCAGAGAACTGATAATGCGAAGTACCAGCCCGAAATCTCAGGAATCTCCTGCAACTGGGCCTGAAAGGAATGTGAAGATAGGCCTCTTTGAGATCCAGGGTTACCATCCAGTGATCTTTGCCTAGCATAGGCAGAAGTTGTTGTAATGTTAACATCTTGAACTTTGGAATGTCTAGGTAGGTATTGAGAATGGACAAATCCAGAATTGGCCTCCAAGTGTTTCCTTTCTTTGGCACTAGGAATAGACGGGAATAAAACCCTAGGCCTACTTCCGACGGAGGGACCACCTGAATTGCCTCCATCTGCAAAAGCAGAGAAATTTGCTCCTGAGCCTCCAGCCTTTGCTGAGGAGGCACATCCGGCATGCCTTTGAAAGGAGGAAAAGTGTGAAAATAAAACTTGTAACCTTGATTTATTACATCCAACACCCATTGGTCCTGGGTGACCAAATTCCAGTTTTGTTTGAAAAGTCCCAACTTTCCTCCTAGAGGAGCTGCCAGTAAAGAAGGGTCTGGCAGCGGAAGATACAGGTCATTGGGTCTGCTTATGAAAGGGCTGACCCCTACCCTCATCAGAAGACTGTGCAGGAGAGCTCCAAGTCCTAGGCCTGAAAGAACCCTGAGCGTGAGCCCTGCCTCTACCACGTCTAGACCTGCCCTTAGACTGATAATCCGAAGAAGGATAAGACCATCCTCTAGCAGGCCAATTCCTACTAAACTTAGGGGGCTGCACCTGCAAAAAATCCTTGACCGTCTGCATAGACTTAGCCTTATCTTCCATCTTTTTCAAACCTGATTCCACAGGAGGGCCAAAAAGTACTTCAGATTGAAGAGGAGCATCCAAAATCCGAGCCTTAACATGCTCTGACAAATTTTGATCCTTAAGCCAGGCATGTCTACGAATAACTGAACCTGTAGCAGCCACCCTGGATGAAGCCTGAAGAGCATCAAAACCACACTGCAAAGAATGTTTGCCAACTTGATCTGATGCATGAACCAACTCCTGGAGCTCCTTACACTCTATACCCTCAGATAAAGCATCCACCTTAGATTTCAATTGGCCTAACAAAAAATTCTGATACTTCAGCATATGAAATTGGCAATTCAAAGCCCTCATAGCTAACGTAGAGGAGGTGTACACTTTTTTTCCCCACCTATCTAACGCTCTCGAATCCTTATCCAAAGGAACTGGATTCTTAGCCACAGAGGCCCTAACACCCTTCGGACCTTGAATAATAGTTTCCGGATCAGCTCTAGGACTCTTGTACGAATACTTATGTGCTTCTGGAACTCTGTAATACCTGTCTGGCTTAACAGGGGCCGGAGGCAAAGAATCAGGATTAAGGGAAGATTCAGAAAAAACATCCTGAACAACATCTAAGACAGGAGGAATAGCCAAGGGCCTACGTTGTGGCAGAAACAAAAATTCCCTAAGCCTTTTCCGAAAATCTGAAAAATCTTGACCTTCCCACTTGAAATGTTCCCTCATGGAATGTAAAGTCTCAGAAAAAGAAAAATCCTCTGGAGGAGAAGCAGACGGACAGGAGTCCTCTGCATCCAAATCTGAATAGGAAGGGAAATCCTGAATTTCTTCAGCTGAGGATTCAGAGTAGTCAGAGGAATGATCCATTCCCTCTAAATCTGCCTCCACCATAGGCCTCTTCTCTGGGGGGGGGGGCATAGAACCCCTGATCAAAGTAATCAAGTCCTCTGCCATTTTCAACATATGCTTTTTAGGAACAGGGGCTGGAGAGCTAGAACTATGACCAGGGCCAACAAGACAAGGTTTGGCCTTAGCATGGCCTTTAGCCACTGAAGTAGAAGGCCTAATAACCTTTTGTAAAGCTGGAACTACAGACACCTGAGAAGCACCCTCAGCCTGGCCTAACTCCTGAGAGGCCAACTCCTGTAAAAGTAAAGGTTCCCCCTGGGATTCAGCCAAACCCTCGGCAGGATCCACAGATTCAACTGGAGGCTCCGTAGAACCGGCGTCCACAACGGACGACTCATCCGGTTTAGACCTTAAAGATTTATCCTTACGCTTTTTAGCGGTAGCGGGCGTCGGAGGATCCGACGGCATGTTATAATTACACCGTTTACCAAAAACAAGCCTGGCACAGTCTAATCTTCGTTTAATGGTGCGCTTATTAAATCTAGCACAAAAGCGACACCTGAACACATCGTGCTCAGGCCCCAAACAAGGAATACAGAAAGAATGATAATCCCTATGAGGTATCTGTTTCCCACAAGAAATACAATTATTAACTTTTTCTGACATCCGGATAACTGAGGCAAGAAAAGACAAAAATTTCCCCAACGGGGTACTTAGCCCAACTTGGTCTTCGGTCTGAAACTCGATAAATGAAAATTTCAGAATGCCGAACGGCACTTGCAAACGCTGCTTCTGCTTCGGACCACGCGGCAAGAAAGACTGAGGATATGGCGTCGGTCATGCGCTTAAGTACTACTACATACTGACGTCAGCTCTAGGTGACAATGACCGACGCCAGCCTAGCTCTTTGGTATTCGGGCCAATCGAGGACAGCGGACTACCCACAGGTTATGACTGCAGCAATGTGAGACGAAGAACATCTCTGTAAAGGCTGTTAAGCTGAAGAGCTAGAGAGGATTATTGTCTGTGTATTGCTATAAGGTGCTTGTCTTATTTTGAGTGTAATTTTACATTAAGGCAGATAAATTTTGTGAATTTTTATCCAATGGACTTCATATTGTGTCTTTTTGGATGTGTTTTTTTATTAAAAATACTAAAGGTAATCACTGGCTTTTCTTCCTTTCTGGTTTTACATCTGTTCTGTCTTGGTGAACTGGTGGTTATATAAATAATATATGCTGTATATAATGACCATATTAGTGTTTTGTGAGTATATTATACTGATTACTTTACTTAACTATTTGTTTGTAATTCCAATGTTTTGTGGACCAATTCATACCTTAAAAATCACGAGTTTGGACTGGTTTCACTGTAAGGTTAACAACCACTAAGAAATGAAGTAAAACAAATCTAGATATGTGCAGAGCTCAAATGAAAATGACTGGAATGTGTTTTTGATGGGATCCTAGGCAGGGTAATGGACTACCCCCCCCCCCCCCAGCCACTCCAGTGTTCCATTACTTGGCTGTTTGTCTCCAATCACTGTGAACATTGTTCAACCCTGTCAGTGTGTCTACTGCTTTCTTTACTTTTACAATGACTACAGAGATTTGAATTTAAATTAAAACTTTTTATTTCAAATTTCATAGCACAAACATTGATGGCCATTTACTAAACAAAACAAAACTGTAGACTAAGCATGAGTTACAATAAACTTCTCTCCTCCCTTGTAAGTCACATTCTTTGAAAATGCACGGAAACTCACATTAATTGAAAATGCATCTGGCCAGTGGCAGATTACATGTACTTTGGGCCCCATGCAGTTTCCAAACCACCACTTCAACTACAGAAGATCTGAAGACTATGCATAAATGCATGTGTTCTTTGATGCACCTTTCTAATTGTTTTAAACTATATTTCTTGTTTAATAAAGTAACATTTGTTACTTTGTTTTCCACTTGTAGTTTTGACTATTATTTCCAGTAAACAGTGAAATAAAATGTATGAACTAATCATTACAAAAGTACCCATTTCAGAACACTTAAATCATGAAAGACCACATAAACTGCCGTCATTATAATCCATCTATATCTGTACTCAACAATTACAGACACTTTATTGTGTACATATCACATATCGGTTTGTGATAAAAATGGCTACCATAAAATATTGCAATTTGCTTTATACAAATGCACACTAGTCCTGCAAAGACAGACTAATGACTTTTTAACTGTATCAGCATAGTAGAGTTGGTAATTTTTACCCACAGAACCCCCCCGAAACCCAGCAATTATAACCACTTTGTTGATTGCATTGTTCTCAGATGTCTATGTCAAAACAATAATGATGACCAAAGTCATATTTCAAATTTATTTCACACAACTTAATTAGCAAACACCAGTCCTTCAAATCAATACTAAAGACTGTTTAACTTATTATTATACAATGACTGTCCATTAATATTCAAAAATGAGCACACTGATTGGTCAGCCCAACCAGTGTGCTCATTGTAAATCAAGCATATACCAACAGCAAAACTCCGGCTGCTAAGTATCATTGAGAGGCCAGACTTTTTTTTTTCTATCTCATAGACGAGCATAAGTCAGAAGGAAAGAGTCTGAAAATGAAAAGCGTGTCATTATTTAGTTACTTTGTTCCTCATAAAACTTTTGGTTTTCCAACAAATCACTGAGGAACAAAGTCACTAAATAATGGCAGGCATTTCAGTTTCAGACTTTGTTTCCCTCAAACAATGCAAAATTATTTTTCCTTCTTTATGCTTTCTCCACATTTCTTCAAATAACAGGTCGGGTGGTACATACAAGAGAAGAGAAAATATATGGAAAATCAGGTATGTTGGGCAAACTAAACAGACATAGCAATGGAGATCGTCCTTTCTCCATTGCTTGCTTCTGCAAAGCAGTGATGTATTGTGTAAGCCTGGGAATGTAAGTCCCATACACATGAACAGTACATCGTCAAAGGGCAGAATCCAGGAAGAACACCATGGTGCCATTATACAGACATTATTTAACAAAACTATTTTTTTCTTAAATAATGTCACTGCATAATAACAATAACCCACGGCTGGGTGTGGGTAATGCTGATATACCCAAGGTAGGCTTTGTTTGGTCACTAGGGCTTCGTTGTGGGTTATTGCTATAATACCTATCTGGTGTGGAATGTCACACCTTTTGCAGCCTACACACATCATTGTATTCCAGAACATTTTCCGAAACATAAACTTAAAAAGTAGATTTGTAAGATAAACAAATGTACATATTTTGTGAACAATAAAAACTAATAAAACTGTACAAATGCTATCAGTAAGAGGTATTCTTTATAGTGATAACAGTCAGTGCATTCATAGTCTTTCCCATAAATACTCTAATATAAAATAATGCAAAAAAAAATCCAAATTATATTTTTGTAAAGTTTCACAAACAAATTTTCGTATCCTGAAAACTGTACAACCTAGACATGCACTGTTAGAACATTTTTGTTAACCAGTTACAAGTTTTCACTTGACAACAAGAAATTTCATTACACGTGCAAGTTTACTGAGATATTTACAGAAATATGAAAATATATGCTTAAATTTATAATTACCAAAACAAATTGTGGATATCTCTCAAAACGTGCAAGTTAACAATGCAAATATCAAAGACAAGTTTCTTCAACAACATCTAAGGTTTTGGTTAATGTCAAACGACGTTTGCAAGTCACTTGGTTTTTGAAGTATCAAGTACATATAGGATTAGTGCTTATTTTCATAATTACTAGTAAACAACTAGCAATTTGTACACTATAGTTTAATATAAATCAACTCTGGCAGTGAATTGTCCTGTCTCTCATATTGGTGTTTCACACCATTCACCTCAATAACATGTAGGTGTCTCACTTATGAAAATATTAAAACACAACTGAAAATATGAATAATAAGTGGTAAACAAAGATTAATTTCTCCACTGCAGGATATCTTAGATTAACAATCTTAGCATCAATTTGTTAACTCCTTGCATTTTCTAATACTGCCTATTATTAGCTGCTAAGTCACTTAAATAAAGAAGCCAGACCCAGAAACGATCTGGAGGCCAAAAGGCAGTATGGGAATGGAAGAACACAAAAAGGGGTTTTAGGCTTGAGTGGCTTAAAAATGACCAGGCAATAACAGCATCAGGTAATTTCATCCAAAGAAAGCCTCACCAGCAATTATACTCATTTTGTCAATTGTGTACACCTCTTACAGTTACAAAGAAATCAATTACATGTACTTTACTGGAAGCTTTGGATGAACTTCATGAAACTGCACAAAGATCACAAGCATCAGAACAGAAGATCCAGTCATGTGTAGGCAGCACAGTTTATATAGAAAAGTATTCAAGAGAGTATAAGAAATATTAACTACCTGATAACATATGATACGTCAATATACACAATCTCTGTAGAAGTACAAATTACCTGAATAATCCCACATTAAAGAGAACTATTGCTAATGAAGAGGCTGCTGCTGACAAACAACTATGCTTTTCTATAATGTATCTACAAATGCAGGGTCTGCTGCTCTTGAAGAACAACTGCCTAAGATACATTAAAAATAACTGCTGTGCTGGCGATACTGCCAAAACGTTTCTGGAACAAGATGAGCTATGCAATAAGGAATGTCTGGCAAACAAAAACAACAGGTTCATAGTTACTAAGTATACAGTCCTGGCAAATATTAAGGAACTGAACCCAAATTCCCAATTGCTCCAAAGCACTATTTTATTAAGTGACTTTCTCAGTGTCATACAGTAGGTAAATGGCAGTGGAAAGATTCAAACCCTGCACCCTTGCCACAGGAAGCAGGTCATCAACAAGTTTAAGCTTTAGCCTTCTGTGCTAAGTGCCAGAGTAACAGATTTCAACTAAATGCTGAGATCCTTTACAATTCAATCTTGTAGAGAAGACTGTATCACACTAATATGCAACAATGACTATATAATAAAATCATTCCAAATATTGCAGACAACATGATGTTACAAATGCCAACCTCATAAAGGTTGCTAGAGGTTGTAAAGAAGGTATCACAAAATATACTACTAAAATGCAACATGTTTATACTGTATTACACAATCCAAGGCTATTAATGAAATAATTAATTCTTTAGTGTGAGTTTTTGTTCAACAACCTACAAGTCATACAAAAGTCAAAAATATTACTGCGTACAATTTACATGCATACTATTTTTGGAAAGTGAACTTATATGCTTGCAGGACACCTATATCTCAGTTCTGACAACCCCCATTTCTTCTTAGTCATCAAGAATAGCAATCCAACATTTTTGCTGTGGTTGTGTTTTACAGTTTATTAGTATTTTATACAGCTTGGAAATAATGTTTTCTAAATTGGATTTGTTGGATATAATTTCATATACATACTTTATTAGATTTGGTCTATTTTCAAAAAAGGAATTAAGTATTTTTGCAAACATCCTGGGGGTGTGTTAATAGACTTTGCAATAGTAACCAGACATGTGAAGACAAGTTGAATTCATTTACAAGATGTTGTAGATCAATAATTTTATGTTCTTTGAAACTCTGTTGCCAATAAATAAAATTCTTATTTTTTCATGAAATGAATGCATTCTTATTTGTTTTATCAATTTTTGTTTGCAAAATTAAAGGGTATTAGATGTTCAAACCAGATCTTAATATCAACATTGGCATTAATAAATTTTCTAAAATCATTATTTATTGGTCACAATACTGGAGTATGTTCACTTGGAAATTTTTACACAGAGGGTTTATAACTCCTAACAGGATAGCTAAATTCAGTAAAGCTAAGAACATCTCTTGTTGGAGGTGTTCACAAGTATACAAAGCAGATTGGTTACATATATTAAAAAAGTGTCCTAGGTTTAAAAAATTCTGGAATGACACATGATTTTCTAAGAGCTTTATTACTTGATTCCTTTTCACTCACTAAAACATTAATTTTATTTAATGTTAATGAAGGTCTATCTTTGAATAAAGATAATCTTTTTTATTATGTACAATACTTGTGATTTCCAGAAAAAAACATCACAAGGAAATGGAATTCAATTTCTCCTCCACTCATTGAATACTTCTTATCCCATTTGAAAGAAACTGTGATGAAAGAAACTATCATCCTAAACCCTTTATCAACAATCCCTGGGAAAACTTCATCTCTCTTATAGTCACTTTACGAATGGTTTCTGCCCCTCCTTGAAGAATAACTGGAAGTTACATATATATTGTTTCTTTATTGAGAATTTTTAAACCTCTTTTTTAATTGCTTTTTTCAGGCCATTGTACATAATGTATACAGTTAAGTTCTTTAATTTTGTGTTCATTAATTATCAAGTTTAAGTATGCATTATTGATTATCTTATTTAAAAATAATAAAATCCATTTGAGTAAAAAAAATAGCTATCCAGTCTGTCATTACTCAGTCTGACTTTGACATCTGTATCATGGGCAAATGAGGCCCACTGCAAACTAAAGAATCAGGCTGCTGCCAGCCATACCAATATCCCAGTACTTGGCTGTCTCTCCCCAGTTACCATAAACACTCCTCAAATGTGTCACTGTACATACAATTTTCTTTGTAACTTTTACTCTTATCACAGAGATGTGAATTTCATTTAAAACTTCTTCAATTCCTATGAAAAAAAAACTCTGATGGCTGTTTTCTAAACAAAACAAACCATTCTCACATTGAAAATGTAGCTTAGGTTATATGATATATAGCAATATATGCCAAGTAGAATATCTGTAGACATGGACTGGACTTGTTAATATGGTTTAATTGCTTTTATATAAATGTAAATTTGCCTATGTCACAAGCGATAATTCAATAAAATTCAGTTCCTGCCCCCCCCCCCTTTTATAAACAAGAAACGTCTTTATTAAACTATCACTTAGGAGATAGGCAATCATACATTTATATAAATGAAAACAAACCACAGTGAGACAATCCTAGTTGCAAGCATTTTACATCAAAAACCATACTGGCACACTCCCAGCTGCAAACATTATACAGGTCTGCTTCTAAATATTGAAAGCTTATAATCTTGAAATTCAAAATACCGAGTCCAAAATCTTGAAAGTTCAAAATACTGAAAACTCAAAATACTGAATTTTATAATATTGAAAAAAAAACTACAGGATACTAACACTTACTATACTCCACCAGAAGTACATAGAGAGACAAATAAAAGACTAAGCATATTAGTTTACTCCAACTATTAGCAGCAATCCCCCCTGTGCCCCTCACACCCCCTGCTACTTAAATATATCAACTCCGATATTGCAGTTTACTACAATAAGATGAGTTATGTTGTTGTATAGCAAATTAAAAGGGAACATGACTAAGGTTACAACAGGCAGTCATGAAGTACATAATGATATGTTTGCCATTTTCTTCTGTGGAGTATAATCTTGGAGTTGATATATTTAAGTAGCAGGGGGTGTGGGGGGTGAAGCCCCCACATGGTGGGTGCAGGGGCACTTGCACCCTGCTTATAGTTGGAGAACAGCAATATGTTCTGTTATGTAGTTGTGCTGGAATATTGTAAGTGTTGGTGTACTCTTGTTTTTTCAATATTATGAAATTCAGTATTTTAAACTTTCAAGAGTTTGGACTCAATAATTTGAATTTCAAGATTATGAGCTTTCAAGATTTAGAAGCAGACCCCATTATACATCACTTATAATCTACCCAGTCATTTTCAAACATTACATAGCTCATTTAAGTCCATAATTAGACAAATCAAGGCCTTACCATGTCCAGGCAATTCTGATTCTGTATCATAGCTCAGAAAATTCATCTCCTTCATCACATCAATTTGCCCATCCAGCATCTCTGACAGATCATCCCATTGGGAATCCTTAAAGTCTGCCAACTCACCGCACTCCCAGAAACTATGTTCACAATTGCCAATTTCTTCCCTGTCACACCTCCAACATTTGCTGTTGAGCTGAGGAGAAATTCACTGGGGTCTAACTTGAGGTATAAAAATATTTACATAAACATTTGCAAGCAAAATCCTAAATCTTCTAGACTTTGTTGCATATTTGGGAGACATACATATATCCTCCTATTATTTCTTTGTGAACTGCTTACACACTCTCGCTTTCCAATCCTTTCTAACCTCCTCTGATTCTTAGAGTTATCATGCAATATTTTATGCTCTACTAATTATTCCTTTTTAATGACAGCTTCTGTTCTAGATTCTACTAAAAACTCTACCAGTGCTGATCTTCTGTTTAAACAGAGTGCAATTCTTAGTGATTTACAAAAAGAGAAAACAAAAAACAAAAAGTTAAAAGAAACTTGACATTTGGGATGGAGGATTAAGGCTCTTGCCTCCCATACTTAAAGTTCAGGGCATGACACTGAGCAAGTCACTTAAACAGACAGTGCTCCCCTATTTGGGCATTATACACACACATATATACACACACACACACACACACACACACACACACACACACACACACACACCTACACCTGACACATCTCCTGTCCTGTGCAAACACTTGACTGACACCTCTCTAGTCCAATGCACTCAGTTGTCTAAAGCTTGCAACAGTCTCTCTTGATACATGTTGCTGTTCAACAAGCTCAAATCTCCCATGCCAATAGATGGAAATTTAGACATGTGTACATGCTTCTGATCGTAGGTAGAGCAGACAAAACAATTATGTGATGAGACACTAACAATGAGTGAGCATTTTATTTAAACAATGGAGCATTTTTTGTAATGCCAGCCAGGCCGCAAGGTAGCACCAGGCCTTACGCAGCTATTTAGGTTGCCTCGTGCAAGATCTGGCTCTGATTTCATTACAGGATTACATTCCTCTGAAGAAACATTCACTTATCTACAGAAATGGACTGTAGGAATGTATTTTTTACATGTATACATCTTTTTTTCTTTTTCTTTTTGCATCTTCACCAGCTATTTACTGCTGTGCCCATATTATGTCCTGCCAAGAAAACTGTAGCTGCCACTGACAAAGTACAGTTTTGTACCTACCATAAATGTAGATGTCTGATAGGCATGCATCTGCAGTCCTAACATATGGGTTGTCCTGCCTCAGGCAGCCCTTCGGTCGGCCGGATTCCAAAGTCTGGGTCTGGCCTCGGCTGATGTCGCACTTCACCCGACGTCATAGCTGCTGTTTATTGGGTATAAAGGCATCAGCCGACGCCATTTTCCTCAGTGTTTCTTGCCCCAGATGCCAGGTGCCCTCTAGGAAGGCTAAATTTGGATAAATGCAAATAATTCCAAAGAGTAGAGAGCAAACAATATATATATACATATATACAAACAAATACACCATAATAGATTCCCCCAGCTAGCTAAAAGAGGGGTAAATACCCTAGGAGTACCACAGAGGGGAAGGAGGGTGGGTAAGCCTGACTGCAGATGCATGCCTATCGGACATCTACATTTATGGTAGGTACAAAACTGTACTATGTCCTTCAAGGATGCATCTGCAGTCCTAACATATGGGTAGAATACCATAGCCAAACTGGGGGAGGAGGCACTAAGATAAAGATGGTGTAGTTAAGATCCCTTGCAAAACAGCAGTTGCAAAACCTGCTCGGGATCTAGAGTATAAAGGAAGATTATAATGCTTGGCAAATGTATGCACGGAGCTCCAAGTAGCAGCTTCTAAAATGTCTTTGGTAGCCACTCCTCGTAGGAAAGCTGTAGTGGTGGCTGTAGCTCTTGTGGAATGAGGTCTGATATTTTCAGGAGTTGTCTTTCCATGAAAAGAGTAACAAAATCGAATGCAATTTCCTATCCATTTTGAGATTGTCTGTTTTGAAATTGCTTTTCCTTGCATTCCTGTTGCATATGCTACCAGAAGCTGGTCAGTTTTTCTGCTGGTCTTAGTTCTGTCCAGATAGTAGCGTAATTGTCTGTGCACATCCAAGGTATGCAGCAGTCTTTCCCCCCTGTTCTGTGGGTTGGGGAAGAATGTAGGTAAATGAATCGCTTGGTTCAATGATACTCTGGAGACCACTTTTGGCATAAAGGTAGGGTTAGTTCTCAGAGAGACTCTATCCTGATGGAAGATAAGGAAGGGTTGTACTGCCATTAATGCCTGTAACTCAGATACCCTTCTTGCTGAAGTGATTGCTAGCAGGAAAGCAGTTTTCCAAGACAAGAACTGTAATTCTGCTGTTGCTGCTGGTTCAAAAGGGGGAAGTGTTAACTTTTCCAGCACAAAGTTGAGATCCCATGTAGGTAAAGGTGGTTTCCTTGGAGGTTTTACATTTTGATTCCTCTCAAGAACTGCCTGAGTAGAGGATGAGAGAAGACAGGAGGATCCATGTTGTATTCTGCTGAAATTGCTGATGCATGAATCTTAATGGAGGAGTAAGACAGGCCATTGTGGAACAGTTCTGCTAAATATTCCAGGATGTGTGCTATGTTTGCCAATGAGACATTTTCTCCCTTTGTTGCACTCCAAATGAGGTATCTTTTCCACTTGGCTGAATAAGTTTTCCTTGTGGAGGGTCTGCGTGCCTCCAGGATAATGTCCTTAACCCTCTGAGATAATTCTGGGTTATTTGGTTTTATGCAATATTCCAAGCAGCTAGCTGCAGTGTTTTCAAGTTTGGATGTAGGATCTTGTAGTTGTTCTGTGTTAGAAGTAAGGGACATAGAGGTAGAGGCCATGCGTGTGTCCGAGACATGCTTCTCAGTAGCGGGTACCAATGTTGCCTCGGCCAGTCTGGAGCTATCAGGATTACCCTTGGCTGATCCTCTCTGATCTTCAGTAGAACTTTGTACATCAAAGGAAGAGGTGGAAATGCATATGCTGTCAGGTTTTTCCAGCTGAAGGAAAGGGAGTCCACCCTCCAAGCAAGTGGGTGGTATGCTCTTGTGCAGAATTTCTTCAATTGGTGGTTGTGTGGGGAGGCGAACAGGTCTATCTCTGGTAGTCCCCATTTCTTTGTTATGGCTTTGAAGATATCTGGATGCAGCATCCATTCGTGAGCATCCGTGGTAGTTCTGCTTAAGGTGTCTGCTAGAGAATTTTCTTTTCCTGGTACAAATCTGGCCTGAAGTTGAATGTTGAGGTTCAGGGCTACATTCCACAGGTCCATTGCCATCCGGCATAGAGGATATGAGTGTGTACCTCCCTGTTTGTTGATGTACCACATGACTGTGGTATTGTCCGTCCTTATCAGCAGATGACCCTGTTGAAGGAGTGGTCTGAATGCCTGGATCGCATGCTTCACTGCCAGCATCTCCTTTAGATTTATGTGTAGATGTAGCTGGTCTTGGGTCCATAAGCCTTGTATACACTTGTCCACCATGTGTGCCCCCTAGCCTAGGTCTGAGGCGTCCGTGGTGATGGTTTGGCTTGGATGAGGTTTGTGGAAAGGCAATCCTCTGTTCAACTGACAGGCCTGAGCCCACCACAGGAATTCTTGCTTCAGGCATGGAATTATTGGAATCTGGGCTTCTAGACTGTTCTTGTGTTGAGACCATACATTCCTTAGGTACCATTGTAACGTTCTCATATGCAGCCTGGCATGCGGAATCAATATTATGCAGGATGCCATGTAACCCAGGGCTTGCAGGACTTTCCTTGCAGTAAGCTGAGTTTGTGTTGTTAATGTCATGAAGTAGACTGGTAGTTGCTTTTGTTTTTCTTCTTTGAGAAAAGCCATCTGAGTTGATGTATCCAGTTCTGCACCCAAGAATGTTATCCTTTGGGATGGTACTAGTCTTGACTTTTGCATGTTGACTGTGTATCCCAAGGCTTGCAACAGTTGTATGACATTTTCCAAATCTTTTGTTAATTTTGTCTTGTTGTCCGCTTGTATTAGGCAGTCGTCCAGGTATGGGTAAATTTGAATTCCCAGAAGCCTGCAATGAGCAATTACTGATGCCAGGCATTTCGTGAATACTCTGGGCGCAGTAGATAAGCCAAAGGGCAATGCTGAGAATTGATAATGCTCTGATCCTGCAAGAAATCTGAGGTGTCTTCTGCAATCTGGTCGTATAGGGGATGCAGGTATGCCTCCTTGAGATCTAGAGTCACCAGCCAAGACTCCTTGCCCAGCATGGGAAGAAGCTGCTGGAGGGTCAGCATTTTGAATTTTGGAACAATGAGGAATGTGTTCAGTGCGGACAAGTCGAGAATAGGTCTCCATTGATTTTCTTTTCTTGGTACAAGGAAAAGCCTGGAGTAAAATTCTTGGCCTTGTTCCATAGGTGGTACCTTTGCTATAGCTCTCATCCTTAGTAAGTTGTTGATTTGTCTTAGAGCGTCTGTTTTTTGGCTTGGTGGTAGGTTTGGCATTCCTCTCTTTTTTGGTAGAGTGTGGAAATGAAACCTGTAGCCCTTGTCTATTGTTTGTAAAGTCCATTTGTCTCCTGTAATGTAATGCCAGTTGTCGGAAAATAAGGCTAGCTTTCCGCCCAAGGGTGCTTCCAGTTGTTCCCTGGTAGGTGGAACCAGAGCCAAGTCATTGTGTCTGCCCTGTAGAAGTGGTAGTAGTTGAATCTGTGGCAGTACTTCTCTGGTTGGTAGGTTGCCACTGACGTCCCCTGTAGGCACCCCTAGATTGACCTCTGCCTCTTGGGCGTCTATTTCTGCCTCTCTGTGCTCTGGAGTTGTCTGGAAAGGACCAATTCTTCGAAGGCCAATTTCTGCTAAACCTCGGAGGTTGGACCTGTAAGAAATCCTTGACTGTTTGGACAGATTTTGCTTTTTCTTCCACCTTCTTTAGAACCTCCTGTGCAGGGGAGCCAAACAAACTTTGTTTCTCCATGGGAGCATCTAGGAGTTTTGACTTAACATGGTCTGGTAAGGATTGTTCTTTTAACCAGGCATGCCTTCAAATCACTGTTCCAGTCATAGCTGATCTAAAGGAAGCCTCCAGTGCATCATAGCCACATTTTAAGAAATGGTTACTGACCTGCTGAGAGTTATGTATCAAATCCTGAAGGGACTTGCGGTCTATAGGTTCAGGAGAAGACAGTTTTTTATGTAGCTGGTCTAACAAAAATTCCTGGTACTGAATCATGTGGAATTGGCAGTTTAAGGCCCTGGCCGGAGGGTTTTTGGCAGAGGCAGCTGCCACACCTTTAGGGCCCTGTGAAATGGTTTCAGGGTCTGCAACAGGAGCCTTATACAAATGGTAGTGTGTGTCCGGGACCCTGTAATATCTGTCAGGCTTGGCAGGGGCCGGAGGAAGAGAATCAGGGGCAGTACAGGCATCATTATATGCATCATCAACAACTGTTAGTACTGGAGGAATGGCTAAAGGCCTATGCTGTGGTAAGTGTAAAAAAGTCCTTAGCCTCTTCCTTGAATCTGAAAAATCCTGGCCCTGCCATTGGAAGTGTTCCCTCATAGCATGCAAGGTTTCCCCAAAGGAAAATTCTTCAGGAGGAGAAGCAGAAGGAATGGAGTCTTCTGCATCAGAATCCTCATAAGGAGAATATGGGCCTTCCTGAGGGTCTGAAATGTCTGAGTCATCCGAGGAATAGTCTGTAGAGACAGGTTCCGGGGGTTCAGTCCTAGCCCTCTTATCTGGAGGGGGCTGAGAGGCCCTGTCTGGGTGAGGTTGGGATCCCCTGATCAAAGAAATGAGATCCTCAGCCAGGCTGAGTATTTGGGAACTAGAGGCAGGCCAATGTGAGGGAGTTTTAGCAGGTAAGGCCTTAGAAGATTTAGCTGCTTTAGCCCTGGCAAAAGCCTTGATAGACATAGAAGCAGGGGTCTAGCAGCCCCACGTGCAGGGGTAGATATGTCTAAAGGAATAGTGTCTGACAAATCTCGGGTGCCTGCTTCTGTAGCAGTAAATTCAGTAGCAGATTCAGCCATGCTCTGTGAGGGCTCGGCTATCGGAGGCATGCTTTCGGCCGAAGGAAGAACCGGGGACTTGGTTTCAGCCGAAACCGAGACACTCGCGTTTGGCCTAACCCTGGTTTCAGCCGAAACCGCGGGCCGCGAATGTCGGTCCTTTTCCTTACGCTTTTTAGCTAATTGAGTAGTCAGAGTCTCCGACGGCATTTTGTATGCAAAAGCGGGACCAAAAAACTCCTCTGCAAACTCCGACGTCTAAGTGTCCGTCGGTTGAAGGAAGCACAGGCTAGACAAGCTGATACGTTGTGGTCTGGGCCGAAGCAAGGAAGGCAGTAAGAGTGGAAATCCTTATGAGGTATTTGTTTCCCACAAGTTAAACAATTATTTACTTTGTCTGACATCGGCTGAGGCAAGAAAGAGTCCCCAACGGGGTACTTAGCTTTTTAGAAGTCTTCGGTAGTAGAAATCTCTGGATCTGACCGACCGGCACTTGCGAACAGCTTCTGCCTCGGGCACCACGCGGCAAGAAAGACTGAGGAAAATGGCGTCGGCTGATGCCTTTATACCCAATAAACAGCAGCTATGACGTCGGGTGAAGTGCGACATCAGCCGAGGCCAGACCCAGACTTTGGAATCCGGCCGACCGAAGGGCTGTCTGAGGCAGGACAACCCATATGTTAGGACTGCAGATGCATCCTTGAAGGACATCAAGTGCTTCCACTGTGTACTCAGCATCAAGCATCCTTAAGAAATGTAAGAAAATGAAATTATTTTAATAATTTGCAGATAAAACGTAACACAATTCTGGAAAATAAAGTACAATACTTACTATTTCATAATGTTCACTTACTGTGCTCAGTAACTGGAAGGTTGCATTTTGAACCAAAAATGAAAGTAATAAAAGATACAAGGAAAAATAAATGTTATAAAATCTACACTGGTATGTTTTAGTGTACTTTATCAACAGTTTTGCAGTGGAAAAGTCATAAATTGGATATATGCCACCTATGGTCATGAAATTCCTTTGCTAGACGCTGTTGTAAAAGCTGACAAAGGACATTGAAGTAATGAAACAAGTCTCTAGTATTGATAAAGTGATGAGCAATTTCAGATCAGGGCACAGACAACACAAAGCTTAAATTATGTTCACTTTCTGAAGACTGCAATGAATCCTAAATCTCCCTCTCAGAAACAATGCACAGCTTCAAGGATAAATGGGGTTGACCCAGCTTTCATATGACTCCTCCGAAGTCACTGATAATGTCCACACTTTGGGTAAAGTTTGTTGCAGTTTCTGAATGGATTCTTTGACATTAAGTACATGCATGGACATGGGTCCTCTCCTGTTTGGTATCTACTTCTCTGAAGTACAGGTTAACACAGAAGGGCTTTGGCTAACGAAGTTCACAGATGACTGCAAACTAGGAGCCATAACTGAAACTCCTAACAATGTGGACATCCTACAAAAGGGCCTCACTGAGACAGATGCCTGGTGTCAAATCCATGGCCTCAAGCTTAATGCCAAAATGTGCACTTTCATCCCCTTTGGTAAAAACTCTGTACCCATGAACTACAACATAGGCGGTAGTATACTTAACAACGAAAGTGTGATAAGAGACCTTGGGACACAGGTAGAGAGTAGTCTCTCCTTTGATAATCACATCGCCACAGTAGTCTGGAAATCTTTCTACATGGCGCACCTCATGACAAAAGGTTTCTCATCCAGAAAAAAAGAGGTCATTGCTCCCCTCTACTCATCACTCACTAGACCCATTTTAGAGTATAATACCCCTTTTGGTATGTACCTCACAAGACATCTACAACAACTGGAAAGGCCACAGAAATACCTCACAAAGAGGATTACTGGCCTTAAACATATACCCTACGCAGACCGTCTCAAAAAACTCCAGCTTTACTCCTTCGCATATTGCCTACTCAGAGGTGATCTCTGCTTAACATACAAAGCTATATCAAACCCAGAGCTGTTGGACATGCTCCACTTAAAGAAATCCCAATCCCTCCAAGCTACACGCTCTAGGGACCTAAACCTTGTCACCACAACAAACAGAACATGCCGGAGGGATAGATTCCTGTCCCAGAGACTTCCCATACTCTGGAATAAACTACCTATCTATATCAAACAAAGCTCCTCATTAGCACTCTTCAAGAAAAATCTTGATGATTGGATGGGAAATAGGAAATTCATCCCGGGGATCACTTCTGCAGCTCTGCTCGACAGTGGCACAGGAAAATAATTTTCTTGGGTGGCAAAAGCCAGGGTACCTTTTTGGCTGGGCTTGTATAGGCCCTAGGGCCGATAGCCTAGTACCTACCTATGAACCTATGCCTTCCGAATGAGAAGATAAATACCTTTTAAACTAATAATCATCTGTGTGTTAATGGCTCTAATGAGATGTAACTAAATGGTCACAGAGGTTAGACTGGAAAATTGCCATCTCCTATTTATCCAGGTATGGAGATGAATTATAGAAGATTTGGCATCAACATTATTATTTGTAGTAGTATTTGTAGTATAATTATCATCATCATCTTTGTTTAGCTGAATCTGGACTTTCCTATATCTGAGGATGGCCTGTAGTGCAGCATTTGCCCTCCAGTTCCACAAGACCTTATCAGGAGTGCTATGAATGAATAGGTATCAACCACAGTTTTGTACTGGCATTGGTACTATTCCATAAATAACCACCTGTGTGAAGTTTCTGACCCTTTTCTATAATCAGGAAATTACATCTGACTGAAGATCTCATCATAAGAGCAGGACTTTAAGGAAAATATTTTTGAGCAATATAATAAAAGCATTTCTAATCACTCACATCAATCAGACCTGCCTTTTTCCAATACTCAAAAGTTCCTCTGCACAGCTATAGTGCCCGTCTTGTGCTATGTTTTCTCAACTGACACTCGGGATGTGTCATTCATAAAAAAGTTTTGCCCCCCCTATAAACAAAAACTTTAAACACTGGTTACAATAACTGATGATGGCAACAACATGAGTGCACAATCAGACTTCTTCATTATATCTCTATTGTGGTAGCTGTAATAATATGGGACAGCTGCCAATGATTAGGAAGGAAAGGTGGATGGAGAAAAATTAAGAGTCTAGAAGACCTTGAAAGTTACCATCTGCAAACCCTGCACCAGCTCTGGAGGCTGAATCAAGTTTCTAGTGTTTAGTTAAGGTGTGCACAGAAGACCAAGTAGTCACCTCTAAAATAGACCTAGGGTCCACTCCTTTCAAAAAACCTCTAAAGCAGCCATAGCTCTGGCAGAGTGAGCTCTGACTTTCTGAGGTGGTGAGGTTTCCATACTAATAGTAACAAAGTATGACAGCCAGAATAACCAACTAGGAAGAGTTTGTTTAAAAAACTGGTTGCTCTTTCTTTTTGTTCTCAAAAGACATAGAACTGTTTACATTTTAGAAAATCTATAGTCCTGTCCAGGTACTACTTCAATTATATATGAACATCTAACGTACACAGAACTACTTGTCTCCTATTTTTAACTTCTGAATAGAACACAGTGAAGATAATGGGATGATTCTAAGTAAACTCAGAAACAACCTTTAGAAAAGGAAGGAGTGGTTCAAAGACTTACCCTATCCTTGTGAAAAAACAGAAAAGGATACACAGACATAAGATCCTGTAATTCAGACTCTCTTCTAGCTGAATTCATGTTAATCACAAAACCATCTTCCAAGTCACAAATGGTGAAGAATCACTCTGTACAGGTTCAAAAGGACAGAGTGTTAGCTTCTCCAAAATAAAGTTACGATCTCAGGAAAGGGTCACTTGTTTTCTGTGTAGCCTAATATGCACAACCCAATTCAAAAAATAACTTGGAATACAGAAAGAAACTGTGGGGGGATAAAGGCAGACAAGCAGAAACAGCAAAAAAGGTGCACCCACAGAAATTGTACAGTAGGCCTAAGTTGAATGATTCACATAGGTGCTGAAGAACCAGATGAGCCCCCCATGTTGGATGGAGCTTGTTCTCTTTCATGGCACCAACTAGAAAATTTGTTCCATTTGGCAAAGTATTATTTTTTAGCAGCATATTTTCTAGCCTCTTCCAATGCCTGCTGCACCTCCTCTGAAAAAAGGTGCCTAAATAGTATCAAAAAACTATAATCTATACTGACACATGAAGTTCTGAATTTGGTTGATTAGGGATCCCTTGTCCTGTGTGGGTAAATCCATTCTGTAAGAAAATGTGATGTAACTGCCTATAGCCAGATGCATGAGAAGGAAGAAAATGTACTATCTGGGCCAGAAGGGAGTTAACCAGAAGTAGCTTTGATAAATCTGTCTTGATCTTTAGAACAACTCTGGAAATTGAAGAAAAGTAACACTTTTGTCCATGAGAATGAAAATGCATTTGGGAATGAGAATGCATGTGTTCCCAGGCCTTATTTCGAGGTATAATGGAACAGAACTGAACAATTTTTCTGCCGAAGCAGGAGAAAAGTAAATCTACTTGGATGGGTGATAAACATTTATAAGGGTCTATTCTTGAATCTGCTGAAGATGTCTGCTAAGAAACTCTTCTCTAATGGAATATGTGTAGCCTTCTGAAGAATATGGTTGTTATGAATTGCCATTTCCCTGGCAATGATATCTAGTCTGCACGGGCTGTAGTTTGTGCCCACTTGTTTTCTTATATACCACACCACTGAGGTGTTGTCTGCTATCACTAACAGTGGCCCTGAGATCCACAGCTGACTAAAAGCTCTAATATTTTTTATTAGAGGCATCATCTCCTTGCAATTTACATACTTGATCCTGAAATGACTTTCTCACAAGCCTGATCCTTAGTCCCTTGGGAAACTGACCCCCCAGCAAAGTCTGAAGCATCTGTTATCACTAATTGACTGTCTAAAAGCAGGTACAGGGGGAGAAAATGGGAGAGACCTGGGTTTAGGGAGAACTGAATGGCCCACCATAAGAGTTCCTTACTGATGAAAATAAGCACTGGAATTTGAAAAGTTAAAAGGATGATATATGATGGAACAAGACTGATTTGAGGTACCATTGGACTTTTCTCATATATAGTCTGGCAAATTATACCATTACAGTATAAGAAGCCATATAACCCAAAATTCTGAGGAACACTCTTGCTGGGGATATGTTTTGGGTGGCCATCATACCTCTCAACCTCTTAGTGCAAGACATCTGGGCAAAGCCTGACAAAATGGGGTGACAAAGACCCAAAAATAGGTACACATTTTAAATACTGCTCTTATAAACTTGGAAAGTTGCTAGAGTAACAGGGTTTCTGTTAACATACACTTTCTGAAGGATTTGAAGTCGGAAACTCAATTTTAAGTCATTACTTAGTGACTTCAATCCTCAGATCATCCCAGTGATTTGCCAGAAAGCTACAAATTTTATGAGAAATAGATAAAAAATATGAGGCAAATCTGGACAGTTGAGACCTATGGTGGCCATATTGAAATAACAAATCTATAACAACAATACTTTGCATGAAGGTACAAGGATAAATGCCCTCTTATCAGCTATTAAACAAGTAAATAATGACCAGCCACAGACAGTTCAAAAGTGAAATAAAAAAAAAAAAATACTCCACTTAAAAAAAGAAAATGAGTTAAGTAACACAGTTAACAGTTAAACATATACAGAAATGGAACTGCCCAAACAGAAAATAATCCTCAAACAGAATATAAGAAAACATATTTTCTTCCATATCTTATTGAGAGAACTGCTATCCTACTACAGTAGCTGAATTTCCACGTACAAAGAACTCAAGGGTAAGAGCTTCACTGTAGTTGTGTCTTATTTTCTTTTTCTGTCACTGATTGCTCTTTTTCAGATATTTAGTTTATATCTTTTCATAACTGACCAGACTGTCACTTTTACTTACTAATGAGTGTGTTAACTGGCATTGGCTAGCCATCTCCTTAACAGAATTTTCGAACTGCCCTTTTACAACCCTTATCATCTTGGTTGATGAACTGTCATAGGTTTTGTAATCAAAGAAAATTAAAATTACACTCAGTTTCACTTATTTGCAATACATTCCTGTGCATCCCTGACAGCTTTTTTCAGCAGATGGCAGTTACAAACTTCATACTCATTTCATAGAAAAAGGTCAAAAGTTCACTAATATTTTCTTGACACTGAGAAACATGTACTACAGATTAAATCATATTTTAGTTTCCTGATGCAGGTTTTGTGTTATTGGAGATTCTTACACAGAAAACAGTGACATATTCATCCTCAGAAATCATAAAATGAATATTGTTTTAATATAAACTGTTGAACCAATTTAAGCATCTTCTTCCCATACCCACTTAGACTTGTGAGGATCTGATCGTGTAGTGTTCCCAGCTACTTACTAATTTGTTTTCATGTCATAAGCTCAAACATGGGTAAGGCCATTACAAAAACAGCTAACACCAAAATCCAAGTACCTGCACTCAAGAAGTAGAGAAAAACTGAACTAAAAAAACCAGCGCAGGCAAGGCTCCAGGTTCCAAATAATAAAAAGTTTATTATACAACAAAAGGATCCTTAAAATTCACTAGCGCTTTCACCAATGGGCTTTTTCAGGTGTGATATGTTACTACATGTCACTTCATTTTAAATCAAAATTTAAAATCACATGACTAAAATATTTAAAGAGACATTTCTTAAAATTCTTATCCACAACCTTTACACAATACATAAAATAAAATGTCATTCTAGATTAATTCCATTTCTTGTGTAGTGGTCTAGATTTCACAGTTGGTCTCAAGGGAATACAATTATTTAGTCCTTGTCTAACATTAGCTCTCAGTTATATAATCCATTGAGTAACTCCTCTGTTTTCAGTCTAACATCACCTCCCTTTTTGTTGACATAATTCTTGCCTATTACCATAAAGCTAAAACAGTGTGTAATGTCAGTCTGTGCTGTGTGTTTTGCCAGAGCATTAAACAAGTTATTTTTATTTATATGGTACAAATGTTCTCTAATTCTATCTTTCAGCATTCTGTCAGTTTTGCCGAAGTAGAATTTTGTACATATTTTACATACGGCCAAATTGACTATGTGCATACTTTTGATTTAAAAAGGAAGTGACATGTAGTAACATATCACACCTGAAGAAGCCTATTGGTGAAAGTGCTTGTGAATTTTAAGAATCCTCCTGTTGTATATTAAACTTTTTATTATTTGGAACCTGGAGCCTTGCCTGCTCTGGTTTTTTAGTTCATGGGTAAGGCCATGCCATAACCACACAGGATAGGTTATTTTGCGCACAAAAAGGGGCATTGGTTAGGCATAAAATGGCAGACAAGAGCAGTTAGCCTAGCACTTATCTATAAATACACATTTACACATTAGAATTATCTTCAAGCTTAACAAACTGTACTTACATCTGCTAAAAAATGTACATCTTGTGGTGACATACACCCCAACCCAGGTCCAGGCACACCAATCACTCTAAACCCCAATCAGCCCAGTCCCCTATTCCATAGACAAAAAAACTATCTCCTTTTTCTTAACCTAAATGTGAGACGTATTCTTAATAAGGTCTATGACCTTCATGCCCTACTAGCCCCGTATAAACCAGAAATTGTCTTACTAACTGAGACAAATAATGAGATTACAGCTCCAGGGTATAATATGATTCATAAAGAAAGAGCAGGCAAAAGGTGTGAGGGGGTAGCTATAATGTTCAAAAACCACCTCATCCTTGAACAACTTGATATTAACATTCCAGACTTTAAAAATGCAGAATTCATCCTTACCAAGTTAAACCAGAACCCGAAGAAACATATAAATATAATTGGCTGCTGCATCCCCCAGAAAACAATATTACAATCATGGAAGAAATACTAGAATGGATCTAAAACTCCCTGCCTCAGGAAAATATCCTGCTAGGGGACTTTAATATAGATTGGCTTAACTGTTCTAGCCACAATCCATCCACCCACATTAACCTCCATGGGTTTACACAACTTATCACACCCCCAAAAAGAAACGACAAAAGATCCAAATGCCAGTCCATACTGGACTAGATTCTTACATCTCACTCCTCTCTCACATCCCAAGCTGGCTGTCTGCCGGACATTCTCAGTGACCACCAACCAACCTACCTTCTGAGAACCAAAACTCCCCATATAAGCCAGATAACACTAAGAGACATCAGAAACAAAAATAACTTTAACCCTAATTACTTTATCCATGACTTAAAATGTTGCAATTGGACACCTCTAAAACAATTATCTCTTGAAGATGCTGTAAAATACTTTAATACAACTTTTTTACAAGTATTAAACCATCATGCTCCCTCTAAAACCACTAGAATAAAAGCTAAATATGCCCCCTGGCTTACTAAGCCTACCAGATCTATTCTCAAAGAAAGGGACAAAGCATGGGTACAATTCACAACAACAAAACCCAAGCAACAAAACAAAACTACTTAGAACTTTGTAACAAAGCCAAAAAGCTCATTAAAGTCGACAAAATCAGCTATTACCAAAATCTACAGGAAAAACATGATAAAAATCCTGAAAAATTCTGGGCTGCAATAAATCCTATACTGCAGACAGAGAAAACTACTACCCCTACACCTACAACAAGAGACAACCAAGATAACATTCCCACTCAGTTTAACAAATACTTTACTGAAACAATCCAGGCCCTAGCTAATAACCAAATTAATACCAGTCACTCTACCCCAACAACCACACAAACTAGCACTGAAAAGCAAAAATAATATCTTCCACTTCAGCTTTCAGCCAGTATCTATCAAAACCATTCTAAAGCTCCTGCAAAAACTGAAACCAACCCACTACCAGCAGAATACCTCCAGACATCCACAGTAGCTATAGCCTATCCTGTTGCAATCCTCATTAATAGATCTATGTCAGAGTGTAAAGTATCCTCTATATGGAAAACCTCCCATATCATTCCACTACACAAAGGAGGAAACTCTTTTGAAATCAATAACTATCGTCCTAATGCTATTTTATCTCCCGCATCAAAAATACTTAAAAGAGTCGTACACATTCAGCTCATGGATTTCCTTAAAAAAAAAAAAAAAAAACAACTTGCTATCTAAAGATTAACACGGTTTCAGACCCTTCCAAATCACTACCACTGCACTTATCTCTTTCACTAATACCGTTAACCACCATAGAAATAATGGACAACTAGTCTCATAGAAATAATGGACAACTAGTCTCAGCCATATTTTTAGACCTATCTAAAGCTTTCGATATGGTAAACCACAATAAACTCCTCAATACACTCTTTGCCCTAAACCTGAGTATCTCCTCTATCACATGGTTTAAGAACTACCTAACAGATCGTCAGCAGGCAGTAAAAAGGCAGAACCAACTATACTCTCTAATGCCAGTATCCTTAGGAGTCCCTCAAGGCAACATCCTAGGCCCATTCTCTATTAACCAATCAGCTCTCATCCTCCACATCCAAGGCCTTGGTTATTCAATACGCAGATGACACCACCATCATATGTGCCGCCTCCACACAACATGACCTCCACTCCCAAACAAAAGACTGCTTTCACTAGTTGAATTCTGGTTCACTAACCACCAGCTTATTCTTAACCCAAATAAAACTAAATTACTCCATTTCAGCACATACAGATCCTTCCCCCATTGAATAAATTTACTGTCATCTCCAATAACAAAACTGTGATCACCCCAACCACCCACACCAAACTTTTAGGCGTTGAAATAGACAACCACCTAAGATTTGACTTGCACATTGCCCAAACTATCAAGAGAGTTCACAAAAAACTAGGACTGCTATCGCAACAAGCAATTTCTCTCAAAGCACTCTAAAACCACAACAGCAAGGACACATCTACTATCCACCCTCCTCTAAGCATCCCCAGCTATAACTAGCCTTCAAAAAAACAACCTAAACAAACTAGAATCCTGTTACAATAAGATAGCAAGATTTGCTACTGAATCTTCATATAGAACATATCACTGATTCTCTCAAAAAAGCTAAACTGGTTGTAGCTCCCTCTGCTACTTCAGCTCAATCGTCACTAGCACACAAGTTATACTACTACTACTCTAACAAAATCCCAGCTCTCCAAAATCTCATACTTCCTTGCATCACAACAAGAACCTTCAGATATAGCAACCAAAACCTCCAAGAAGTCACCAAACATAATAATGAGGCAGGGAAATCTCTCTTTAGCCACTCTATTTCCAAGCTCTGGAATACTCTACCTGGCCATCTAATGTCCAATAATTTCACTACACAATTTAAAAAACTCCTAAAAGTCCACCTCATAAACAATTGGCTATGCTCCTGTGTCACCCTTGGGTAGAAAAGGGCATACAAGCAATCATTCTTAATGCAACCACAGGTCAAATCTTAATACTCACCATGTTAAAATACAACCATGAATTTACCCCTCTTCAGTCTCTGTTTCAGGTGGAACTTTAAAATATCGAATGTGTGTGTGCTAAAATACTGCATGTTTTAAAATGCCTGATACCTCTGAGCTTATACAGTGTTATGATCTTGTAACTATGTACTGTCTTACAGCTATTTATAATGTTCTGCCTGACCTTTATGTATACACCACTGTTTTTACTTGACTATGTATTTAATCTGGAGCTTTTCTCCCCAAGCCTCCGCTGAAAATGGACATGTGCCCAGTCAGACTTTCCCAGTAAACAAATGTAAATTAAATAAATAATAATAAATCTATGAACATTCTGCTACTAATGAGGTTTTCTGTTTTTCTTTCCTCTTCCTTATTGCATATGGCATGGAGATGCCAGAGCTATCTATTACCCTGAAAATCCCACAACTCTGGAGCACTCTGCTTTATAATCTCAACTCTGTCAGCAAATAATTAAGTGAAAATCCACAACTGTAAGATCTGCCCATGAATTATGTGGTTTGATCATGAAGGTGAAGCCTGAGTGATTAAACAAAAGCAACTATAGGCAAATCCTGATATACCCACAAACAGAAGTGGATTACTCCTATTTTACAATCACATTATTTAAATAATATCTTTGTATAATGGTACTTTAGTCTTCTTCTGCATTGTCTTCCCTGTACTGATGTACTGCACGTGTATAAGACTTTCCCATGCTTGAGAATTATATCAGTGCAGTGCAGGAGAAGTGACAAAAGAAAACAGAATCTCCATTGTGGTTTGATTTTTTTTTAGCCATTAGAAAAATAGTATTTTTATGAGAGAAACTGCAAAAATACAGAATGCATCAGGTTTTTCTAATATTTTGCTTTATCCCTCAGCATATGACAACAGAAAATCTGGCCACTGAATGGTACTTCCAGCAGTCAGACTTTCTTCTATTAGTATAAGCTTAATTTACAATGGGCATGCTGGTTGGGCTGACCAATCAGCATGCTCGTTTTTGAACAGCAGTAAGCAGTTACTGCATTGTCTTCTATATTCACACATAATACTATGTCATCTTTTAATTTTATGACTGCCTTTAACAAACTTGATTGCTAAAAATGCTTAATTGACCTAAATGTGAAGGCAGTGAGAGCTGTAACAGTCACTGAAGGCATTTTTGACAGTATTACATCTGGGTGGTCTTCAGATAAACATAGAAAATACACAATCAAATAATAGGTACATCAGCAAGAAAACAATGAATGTTTATAACAGGCACTGGGTGACAAGATATTTTTAGGCCATTTGCCTAAAAAAGCAAAAGAGTAAACTGACACACCTTTGAGAAGATCAATTCTGACATGCAAGTTTTGCCTGGACTGGACAGAGGTGAGGAGGCTGCAATTTACTTTCTTCTGTACTTAACAGGCTCATACCAACCCATTGGATTTTACAAATAAATTAAACATCTCAATGGATGCAGAACAGGCCACAACATTATCTAGATAGAAACTGGGGACTCCATCTTTACCTAACACTTCAGGGACTGGAAAAAAACATTCATTCTGCCTCTGTAGGATAGCCTATACTCTTATTCCAGAAAGGTTATAAAGCTTTTATTACTGCTAGACATGGCCATCGACTAATAAGACACGAGGTATAACTACACAAGTAACTAATGCTGACAGTGTGTTATACAGTATTTACCCAGAAGTGCTGAAGTTAGACCAGCACACATCACACATAGTCGAATGAAAGCATAAATTGGAATGCTGCATAGCTGAAGAGAAATTGGTGCTTTATGTATGCAAGTACATTCATAATGAAAGTTTATGGGTTATATATTGAAGCTCAAAACTATGCTTCTTTACTGGTGGTAGTAGCCTTCCAAAAACACACTTTTGCTTTGCAAGATCTGATTGCTATTTTTTTTTCTGTAATTCCACATTACTTCTAAAAAACACAGAGAAACAGAAAGAGAGATACTTTCTCCCCAAGTAGTCAAATTAAATCCACATTATGTGTTATGCTGTTGAGAGACTGGGTCTCGTTACTGACGGTTTACAAGAAATGTTATCACAGTGAGACTCATCTAACTCACTGAATGATGAGATTACAGTATAATGTAAAACTATGTACTTTGGTTGAAAGAATATAATTCATGTTAATTAGCTTACAGAAATACAAACAAAATAGTCTAATTATTATAATAAGCATTAGCCCAGGCCTAAATTCTGTAATGCATCCAAGAATGATAGCGGAAAATGCCACCTAGATAAGCTAGTAGATATGAGAGGAAAGCACTGTGTCTCAGTAGTTAAAATTTTGTCACACTGCTCCAGGATTTATTTGGTCTTGATGGAGACTACATGTTCACCCCATGTCTGCATGAGGTTTCTTTGGTTCCTAACACATCTCAAAACATACTAGTTGACTGACCACTGTAAGCTATCCATATATACTGCATTCTTCCTTCTTTTGTGATCTGGGTACTGACTGAAAATGGTCTGAGACAGATCAGTTAACTTACTCTGTCAATAAATGAATACACTGAAAACCAAGAGGGACACTAAGACTTCCTTCTTACTGTACCAGCAGAATGGAAGACTGCATCTTAAGTTACATGGCCAGATCTGACAGCCACACAATCAGAGTTTAAACTAGTATAAAACTGAATACATCACCATTGACTAGTGGCACTGTTTTTTTTTAACTCCAGTATCTTGTGTGACAACAGAGGATGTTACATCAGTATGAGGTGGCAACATGTGCTAATCACTTGCTGACTTAGCATGTAAACCCATAAAATGACATGAGCATCATCAAAAGGTCTTCCAATGAAAACTTCCCTGCTGAAGGAATGGTAAAGTAATACCACCTTTGTATTATGTGCAAAAAACTGACCACTACTACAGATGTGCAATGCTAGAAAACATTTCTGTTTAATATTAACAATAACGGTCTGCAGTTTCTGATGCTTTTCAAAAATAGACGCACCCAATAAATATTTGTATGGCATTTGAAAAATAGTACAAAAGCAGTAAGATTATTTCCTCTTCTGACGCCACACATAGTAGGATGGTGCCAGAATGGACAGATGATAAAATCAACCATCAAGGAGAGTAGTATTGCTAGAAATGAATTCATCCTCAGTTCTTGGTGAGTACTTTCATGAAGCGGACACTGTTTTTACAAAATCTCACCAAGACAACACTTATACACACATTGTACTTTATACAGCATATACCATGGACAGAAGTAGGTTGAAAAAAAGACAGGTGGGTGCAGAAGTCCCCTGACAAAAAAGTGCCCCATCCTGATATGTGCACTGGTGCCAGGTAAGGTAAAAATGACAGTGCAGAATCCTCAAGACATGGAAACATTCCTACAATGGGGTTAGACCAGATTCAGGGAGAGGATACCCCCCTGATGTAGAAGGAAGTAGTCCACAAAAAACCAATAAGCCAAAAAAGTGCCAAAAACATGACACAGCAGGCTATTGAGGATGAGAAATAAATTATGTAATGTTATTATTATACAAGAAGCCCAGAATTTCCATATAGAAGATATTCAAAAAGATTAAGAGAAAAAATAGAGGCAATAAAAATACCTGCACAAGAAATACTGTCAAAACCTTCAAATGCAAATTTGTGTTCATTAATACAGCAGACCCATGAAAAACATTATACAGAACAAGAACATGTGGGTCATTTGGAAAAAGAAGTGATTGAGGAAGTGCAAAAATATAAAGAACAAAACCTAAAGAATTTTGAAAGCTATAAAAAAAAAAACAGATCACCTACTATACACCGAATGTTCAATATACCAACAAGCAGGAATACACGACCGGTACACCAACAGTGCATTAAGTCGACACCACACATTACTGACTGCTGATTGGCCGACAATAACAAGAGACAACTTTAAAAGTGTAGCTGTATCTCTCCCACATCCAAACATATTGCTTAATAATGGCAGAATCAGCGCTAGAAGGACAAGGAGAAGTCGGGCATTGTTACCCTGTTGTGAACTCGCAACGAGGGAAGGAAATGTTACAAATTGAAGGGTACCTATACCATCTAGAGCGTACAAGACGGAACAGGCGTTATTGGGGATGTAAGGAAAAGCCAAGTGCACATTGCAGGGGTAGAGCAGTAACCTTGAAGAACACAGATGGGGAAGAATTACTGAAAACAGTTCCACATGACCACAGTGCTGATCCGAGTGAGACTGAACGATATACACTCACAAATGAGGTAAATTTACGTGCCCAATACAGCAGAGATATGCCGTGCTCTATTGTGGAAGATGCATTAGCATCCACATCCATGTCTGCCATCCATAATATACCAAAAAAGGAAGGCCCTTTTACAGAGTATAGGTAGGGTTCGCAGAAAATGTACTTTAACACCAGGTAGATGTGAAATCACATTAATGAACATTGATAGTAATATGTACAATCTGAAAGAAGGGTGCTTCATTAGTAAGCACATGGCTGATAACACAACTGACTCTATAGTGTTTGCATTTAGCACTGTTAGTAACCTGTTTGATCTCAGCCGAGCCACCATTTGGATGATGGACGGCACTTTCTTTCAAAAAGGTGTAACATGCAGGCAGCTTTATAGCATACATGGTCTTTTAAAGACTGGATGTTATAGTAAAGTTGTACCCCTATTCTATGCTCTCATGAGCAAGAAATCATTAAAATGTTATAATTACCTTTGGCACGCTCTGTTTGGACTATTGTCGGAAAATAGCTTTGAATGTCAAGTTAAATACATTCTGTGTGATTTTGAGATAGCAGCCTTAAGGAGCGTGAGCTTAAATTTCTTCAATGTGCAGTCCAAGGGGTGTTTATTTCACTTTGGACAGAATATTTGGAGAAAAGTACAAGCTTTGGGCCTTGCCTCTACATATAACAGTAATATGACATTTCAATTGTCAATTAAATCACTAGTTGCACTAGCGTTTCTACAACAGGAGGAAGTGATTGACACATTTGAATTAGTGAAAACTACTATCCCTAATGAAGGACATGAGCTTCTGAAATATTTCTCTGAGTACTATGTGTGGTAGCACGTGAAAGCGCTTATTCATCTGCAATAAATTTCGTTTTATGTTTCATTTTGTGGTGGTCCTATACTGTTTTTTCCTGATATTCAGTACTATGTGTATGGGAAACTGAGGAAATTTTGTACTAGAAATAACACGTCTATGAGATTTCCTCCACTTTTTCCTGTTTTTTCCTGATATTCAGCTTCGTTTCTCTGGAGTTGGCCCTTTGGACAGTACGTAATATTTGTTTCATTTTTTGGTCACTGCAGCTGTCACACAATGGATACACCCTCTGTAGAATTCGATTATAATCCTGAAGGTATGAACTTGAATCAGAGATGGAGTAACATCTTTGACCAGCGTAGCAATCCATTGCTTAACCTTGAGTTACATTACGTTTTGTCACCTTCTACAACAGGTACTGTAGATAATTTGAATGAATTCAACAATCTCAGTAGAGAGCTTGAAAATGATTTATATAAACTGCAAAGGCTTGTTTGGCAGAGGAGACATATGGAAGCAAGTTTACACTTCTATATTGTCCCTCGGGGTATGAGAGTACTCTGTAAGCCGACTTACTGTGATAGCCATCCGGAGCTCTTGAAAAAGTGGCAACAGCTCAACATAGATCTGAGCAACAACTATATGAAATTATTGATTGAATATTTTTCACCTATAGAAGCTGACCTAACCCAGAAGGTAGAGACTTTGAATAAAGATCTACGGGCACGCTTCAGAGGTGAGGTCTATGAGAAAAGACTTGACAATATGTATACCCAGGTGGCAATGTATAGTGACAAACTACAACAAACCGAGTATCGTAAATTGCAGCGTGACTATAGAGATTTTACATCTGGACAGGTGTTTGTTTGGCCCAGAAACAATCAATCTAACAACTCTGGAAATCTAAATATGCGTTCAGCACATGCCAGCACTGATAATGTTAACTTTATAAATGAGACTATGGTTGTTGATGCTGTTTCTTTAAGCAATAATAAGAAGTTATGTACTCACCATAACGTTCCATCTGAGTAGGTGGCTTCATTTGTCTGCAACCTGTGGGTCTTGGATCCGATATCGGAAGTGCCTCGCAAGCACAAGTGCAAGAGGAGGCACGTGGACTCCCCTGAGTCCTTAACTGAGGACACGGACTTGGATGAAGGGAAAGGCTCCCCAAGATCACCCCTGAGGAGATGTCTCCTTTGGAGACATCATGGAGATGCTGAGGATCAGAGGTGGGTGGTGTGCCCCCAAGGCTTCCTCCGATGAGTCCATGTTTCTGGAGGCATTCGAAGCAGGCCTGTCTACCTCTTGGGTGTCCCCTCCGGCCAACCCCTTGGTGGACCTTATTACCACCAGGGCGTGGAAGGACCCGGACACCATGGAGCCAGTCCCTAAACGCCCGGACAGGATACTAAGCCCCCCCGCAGACCGGTCACACTGGAGCAAGGGTCCCCCGTAGATGCCACGTTGACGGCGGCAGCCACGAAGAGGGAACTAGCTCAGGAGAGCCCCTCAGTCCATCCACCGAGCAAGGAGTCCCACTCGATGGACCGCTTAGGGAAGCGAGTTTTTAGTTCAGCGACCTTTTCGGTAAGGTCTCTGAACTATATGGCACATGTCATCAGGATGCAGCGGGATCTTATCAAAGAATACGCTGCCTCCCTCCCTGAGTCCATGTCGGCGGAGGACAAACAATTGTACTCCACCCGAATGGCCACTCTGAGATCTATTTCAAATACCTCTATGCGGCTATTGTCCCATGCCACCGAGGGAGCCGCTAGAGCCAGTGGAGCGGGCCTAGTCATGAGACGTCAGGCCTGGCTCCGTCATTGTGACTTTGCTGAGCCCTTTAAAGCGTCCTCTGCGAACGCCCCTTTCGATGGTTCTGCCCTGTTTGGCAAAACGGTTCGCGAGACATTTGTCCAGAGTGAGAAGGATGGGAAGACGTTGTCTGCCGTCGGAGTCCGCTTCTCTGCTCCCCAGCGGTCCTTTTCAAAGAACCAAAAGGGTCAGAAGAAGATGTGGTTCCGGAAATCACAACATTCCCAACCCGCTCCTTGACAACCAGTCCTTCCGTGGCAGAGGAGGACGCCGCCCCAGAGGCAGACGGGCTCCGAGGAACTTTGGGTCCAGAGAACCCTTCTCTGACCGGCCCACGCAGCAGCCCTGAAGGGTTGCCCGACTGCTCCACTCTGGAGGCAGTCGGGGGGGGGCGCTTCTCGGAGCACCTAGCGAATATCCGATATCGGATCCAAGATCCACAGGTTGCTGACAAATGAAGTCCCTACTTCAGATCAGCATTTTCCGTGGCAGTATTGTGAATGAAACAGATGTACCAGCTATGTCACTGAGCGGAGGTTTTGAATTGAATACCTCCTCTATGGTAGCCACTCCTCCACCTAACCAACAGGCTTTAATGGATCGTAAAGAGGAGAATGGCATGGGAGCTAGACCTAGATTACCTTGTAGGAGTCTGGAACATTTTTTACCCTTCCCCATGCAGTTTCAGGAAACGTCCAGAACCAGATCCAACCGTCGAGGGCGCAGAAAACGGAAGCTTTCGGGAGGAAATTCAGAGATAAGACGACGAATCAGGAATTGAACCAGCTCGTTTTCAACTATTCCAGGTTTGAACTTAGTTCTGCAGACTTTTCTCTACTAAATAAAGGTTTATCCTTTATTCTTATGCAAACCTTGTGCTATACTGCCTTTGAGAGGAAATTCTTGTTCAACAGTGCATTCTATCCACATGTGCTTCTCTATAGGCGGTTTGTGGATGACATATTACTTTTTTGGGAAGGAAGTATGGACATGCTTATTGCCTTCATTAGTTATTTAGAGTCAACTACAGATTTTTTAAGATATACTCTGGAATCTTCGCATACCAAGATTCATTTTTTTGGATATAACTATTATTAAAGATTCAGAAGGCTATATATCCACATCCCTGCATTTCAGCAGCATGCATCCTCGATTTATATTTCCAAATATTGTTAAAGGACAATGCACAAGAATTACTAGGGTTTGCAAGGATATTTTGGATGTACAGGAAAGTACAGTTTTGTACCTACCATAAATGTAGATGTTCGAGGATCTACATTGCTGCAGTCATAACCTGTGGGTAGTCCGCTGTCCTCGATCGGCCCGAATACCAAAGAGCTAGGCTGGCGTCGGTCATTGTCGCCTGGAGCTGACGTCAGTACGTAGTAGTACTTAAGCGCATGACCGACGCCATATCCTCAGTCTTTCTTGCCCCAGATGTCAGAAGGCCTAAGAATGAAAGAAGGCCAGAGCCAAAATAGTAAACACGCAACCACAAACCATAGAGGGGAAGGAGGGAGGGATAATTGGACTGCAGCAATGTAGATCCTCGAACATCTACATTTATGGTAGGTACAAAACTGTACTATGTTCTTCGTCTCACATTGCTGCAGTCATAACCTGTGGGTAGAATCCCAAAGCAAAGGAAAAGGGAGGCTGGCAAACTAAATAGCACTAGGAGCTGCTAACATGCCCTGTAAAACTGCAGTGGCAAACCCAGCCCTGGACTTGGAATAAAGAGGGAGATGGTAATGCTCAGTAAAAGTGTGAACTGAACTCCAAGTAGCTGCCTCCAAAATATCCTTAGTAGCTACCCCCCTCAAAAAAGCAGTAGATGTGGCAGTAGCCCTAGTAGAATGAGGCCTGATCCCAGCAGGAACATCCTTCCCATGATGAGAATAACAAAAGGCAATACATTGACCAATCCACTTAGAAATAGTCTGTTTTGAAACAGCCTTCCCTTGTGAACCCAAAGCAAAAGAAACAAATAACTGTTGACTCTGTCTGAACTCTTTAGTTCTGCTCAAATAATAACGTAACTGTCTGTGGATATCCAAAGAATGCAAGACTTTTCCCCCCTTATTTTGGGGATCAGCATAAAACGTAGGCAAATGAATAGACTGGTTCAAAGCCACATTAGAAATCACTTTAGGCATAAAAGTAGGGTTAGTTCGAAAAGAAACTCTATCCTTATGGAATATCAGAAAAGGTTCAACTGCCATGAGTGCCTGCAATTCAGATACCCTCCTAGCAGAAGTAATGGCCAACAAAAAAGCAGTCTTCCAAGACAAAAACTTCAATTCAGACAAAGCTGCAGGTTCAAAAGGAGGTAAAGTAAGCTTCTCCAACACAAAATTGAGATCCCAGGAAGGAGTGGGAGCTCTACGTGGGGGTCTTATATTCTTTGCCCTCTAAGAAATTGTTTGAACAAAGGGTGAGAAAATAAAGGAGGGTCACAATCATAGTGAGCAGAAATGGCTGCAGCATGAACCTTCACAGAAGAGAATGACAAACCCTTGTCCAGTAATTCAGTAAGATACTGCAGTGCAAAACTCAAAACAGGCACTGAAACATCAAAGCCCTTTGCTGTGCTCCAAAGAAAAATCTCTTCCATTTATCAGCATAAACTTTTCTAGTACTAGGCCGCCTGGCTTCCAAAATGACATCTAAAACCTGTTGTGGAAGCTGAGACTCCACCGGCTTCATTACAGGATACGCCAGGCTGTTAGATGCAGGGACTGCACCCGAACATTGAGAAAATGATTGTTTGACTGGGACAACAAATGAGGAACCTGTGGCAAAGGCTAAGGAGGCTCCTGAATTAAACTCCTCAGTAGAGGATACCAATGCTGACGAGGCCAATCTGGTGCTATTAGAATCATGCAAGGCTTGTCCCTCCTGGCTTTCAAGAGTACTTTGGGAAGAAGAGGCAGAGGGGGAAAAGCATAAACGTGAAGGTTGTTCCAACTGAAAGATAGAGCATCCACTTTCCAAGCATTTGGGTGGAACAACTTTGTGCAAAATGTTGGCAGTTGGAAATTCAGAGGAGAAGCGAACAGATCTATGTCTGGAGTTCCCCAAGCCACAGTCAACTGTTTGAATACCTGAGAGTCCAGTTTCCACTCATGGGGATCCACAATTTGCCTGCTCAATACATCTGCTAGGGAGTTCTGTGCTCCTGGCAGAAACCGTGCTTGAAGATTGATGTGCAAACTCAGAGCAGTCTCCCACAAAATCATTGCTTGTCTGCAAAGAGGTTAGGAATGGGTTCCCCCCTGCTTGTTGATGTACCACATGACTGTTGTGTTGTCTGTTTGAATCAACACCTGTCCCGGCTGAAGTAGGTCCTTGAAGGCTGTCAAGGCAAATTGGACTGCTAACATCTCCTTCATGTTGATATGCAAATGTAGTAGTTTGGGAGGCCACGTGTCTTGTATCCATTTTCCATTGAAGTGTGCTTCCCAAGCCAAGTCCGAGGCATCCGTCGTTAGTATCTGACTCGCCTCTGGTCGGATCACAGAGAGTCCCTTGTTTAGGTGACATTCCTGAGCCCACCACAAGAATTCCTTCTGGATGCAAGGTATAATCCGAATAACAGTGTCCAAACCGTGGCAGTGTTCAGTCCACACACTTTTGAGATACCATTGTATCTTCCTCATATGCAGTTTGGCATTGGGAAGTACTAGGATGCAAGATGCCATGAACCCCAAGGCTTGAAGGACTGTCCTTGCAGTCAGCCTGGACATTACTGAAAACTGCTGGAAGTACAGATGAAGAGATCTTTGTTTGTCCGGGGTCAGAAATGCCATCTGAGAAGCTGTATTCAGTCTCACACCCAGAAAGCACATGTCCTGAGAGGGTACTAGACAGGACTTTATTTCGTTCGCAGAATACCCTAGGCACCTTAAAACTGCCATTACATACTGGAGATGTTGTAGTAACTTGTCCTTGTTTTGAGCAAGAATCAGGCAATCGTCCAGATAAGGATAAATTTGTATTCCTCTCTGTCTGAGGAAGGCAATCACAGGAGCCAGAACTTTTGTGAATACCCTGGGCGGAGTAGATAAACCAAAGGGCAATGCAGAGAACTGATAATGAGAAGTACCAGCCCGGAATCTCCTGCAGCTGGTTCTGATAGGGATGTGAAGATAGGCCTCTTTGAGATCCAGGGTTACCATTCAGTGATCTTTGCTTAGCATAGGCAGAAGTTGTTGTAAAGTTAACATCTTGAACTTTGGGATGTCTAGGTAGGTATTGAGAATGGACAAATCCAGAATTGGCCTCCAACTGTTTCCTTTCTTTGGCACTAGGAAAAGGCGGGAATAAAAACCTAGGCCTACTTCTGACGGAGGGACCACCTGAATTGCCCCCATCTGCAAAAGTAAAGAAATTTGCTCCTGAGCCTCCATCCTTTGTTGAGGAGGCACATCCGGCATGCCTTTGAAAGGAGGAAAGGTGTGAAAATAAAACTTGTACCATTGATTTATTATATCCAACACCCATTTGTCCTGGGTGACCAAATGCCAGTTTTGCTTGAGAAGTCCCAACTTTCCTCCTAGAGGAGCTGCCAGTAAAGAATGGTCTGGCAGCGGAAGATACATGTCATTGGGTCTGTTTACGAAAGGGCTGACCCCTGCCCTCACCAGAAGACTGTGCAGGAGAACTCCAAGTCCTAGGTCTGAAAGAACCCTGAGTGTGGGCTCTGCCTCTACCACGTCTAGACCTGCCCTTAGACTGATAATCCGAAGAAGGATAAGACCATCCCCTAGCAGGCCAATTCCTACTAAACTTAGGGGGCTGCACCTGCATAAAATCCTTGACCGCCTGCATAGACTTAGCCTTATCTTCCATCTTTTTCAAAACTGATTCCACAGGAGGACCAAAAGTACTTCCGATTGAAGAGGAGCATCCAAAATCCGAGCCTTAACATGCTCTGACAAATTTTGATCCTTAAGCCAGGCATGTCTACGAATAACTGAACCTGTAGCAGCCACCCTGGATGTAGCCTGAAGAGCATCGAAACCACACTGTAAAGAATGCTTGCCAACTTGATCTGATGCATGAACCAACTCCTGGAGTTCCTTACACTCTATACCCTCAGACAAAGCATCCACCTTAGATTTCAATTGACCCAACAAAAAGTTCTGATACTTCAGCATATGAAATTGGCAATTCAACGCCCTTATAGCTAATGTAGATGAGGTGTATACTTTTTCCCCCACCTATCTAAAGCTCTAGAATCTTTATCCAAAGGAACAGGATTCTTAACCACAGAAGCCCTAATACCCTTCGGACCTTGAATAATAGTTTCCGGATCAGCTCTAGGACTTTTGTACAAATACTTATGAGCTTCTGGAACTCTATAATATCTGTCCGGCTTAACAGGGGCAGGAGGCAAAGAATCAGGATTAAGGGAAGATTCAGAAAAAACATCCTGAACAACATGAGGAATAGCCAAGGGCCTATGCTGTGGTAGAAACAAAAATTCCCTAAGCCTCTTCCGAGAATCTGAAAAATCCTGGCCTTCCCACTTAAAATGTTCCCTCATGGAATGTAAAGTCTCAGAAAAAGAAAAATCCTCTGGAGGAGAAGCAGAAGGACAGGAATCCTCTGCATCCGAGTCTGAATAAGAAGGGAAATCCTGAATTTCCTCAGCTGAGGAATCAGAGTAGTCAGAGGAATGATCCATTCCCTCTAAATCTGCCTCCACCCTAGGCCTTTTCTCTGGGGGGGGCATAGAACCCCTGATCAAAGTAATCAAGTCCTCCGCCATTTTCAGCATATGTTTTTTAGGAACAGGGGCTGAAGAGCTAGAACCATGACCAGGGCTAACAAGACAAGGTTTGGCCTTAGCATGGCCTTTAGTCACTGAAGTAGAAGGCCTAATAACCTTCTGTAAGGATGGAACTACAGACACCTGAGAAGCACCCTCAGCTGGGCCTAAATCCAGAGAGGCCAACTCCTGCAAAAGTAAAGGTTCCCCCTGGGATTCAGCCGAACCCTCGGCAGGATCCATAGATTCAACCGGAGGCTCCTGTGAACCGGCGTCCGTAACGGACGACTCATCCGGTTTAGACTTCACAGATTTGTCCCTATGCTTTTTAGCGGTAGCGGGCGTCGGAGGATCCGACGGCATGTTATAATTACACCGTTTACCAAACACAAGCCTGGCACAGTCTAATCTCCTTTTAATGGTGCGCTTATTAAATCTAGCACAAAAGCGACACCCGACCACGTCGTGCTCAGGCCCCAAGCAAGGAATACAGAAAGAGTGATAATCCCTATGAGGTATCTGTTTTCCACAAGAAATGCAATTATTAACTTTTTCTGACATCCGGAAACTGAGGCAAGAAAAAGACAAAGATTTCTCCAACGGGGTACTTAGCCCAACTTGGTCTTCGGTCTGAAACTCGAAAAAAGACAATTTCAGAACGCCGAACGGCACTCGCAAACGCTGCTTCTGCTTCGGACCATGCAGCAAGAAAGACTGAGGATATGGCGTCGGTCATGCGCTTAAGTACTACTACGTACTGACGTCAGCTCCAGGCGACAATGACCGACGCCAGCCCAGCTCTTTGGTATTCGGGCCGATCGAGGACAGCGGACTACCCACAGGTTATGACTGCAGCAATGTGAGACGAATAACATCAGTTGGACATCATGCAGAGATTGTTCATAGAGAGAGGGTATACTACCACTATGGTGAGCAAAATTAAAGATTCAGTTTTGGATATGTTAAAAGGGGATGGAGCTAGGATACATGCGACCACTACTGGACTCAGAAAAGTTTTCAATGGTTCCAGGGTTGCATTTATAACTAGATACACAAATGATAATAAAAGGATAGTGGATATCATCAAGAGACATTGGCATGTACTTACTGTTTACTCTTCTACTCTGAATATTATAGGAGAGTCACCTATGTTTAGATATAGGAATAGTAGGAATCTCAAAAGGATACTATGTATAGAACATTCTCACATGGAACAAGACATGATACCTAGGAAACGGGTACAGTCCGGAACTTTTCCATGTAACAAATGTAAGATGTGTTATTTCATTATAGATGTGCAACATTTTGTTCACCCCACAATTGACTATGTATTTGTACCCAAGCTATATGCAACATGTGATGATATGAATCTCATTTATTTAGCGACATGCATGAAATGTACAGCTTTTTACGTAGGAATGACATCGAAGAAATTAAAAGATAGGATGTACAATCATATGTACGATATTAGAAGGAAGAACTAGCAGAATGCACAAGCTAAGCACATTGCGATCTATACAGACCATTGTTTTAAGTTCAGGGTATTACAGTTAGTCACTAAGAACAAGAGGGGTGGGGACAATATGAACTATCTAGAGTCGGTAGAGTTATGTTGGATTTTTAAACTATGAGCACATGTGAATCCTGGCCTCAATCAATTTATTAGTATAAAACCTATACTTGCTGCTCGTAGATTTTGATAGTCAGTTAGCTAATAGTTATATTTGACCATTATAAATTACTATAGCTACATTAGTATTCATATCTTCTATGAATAGTATCCAAGACATATCGTTTTATTGTATATATATTTTGCATTTTGTAAGTTTTATATTATTACTATTATTTTTCATCAAATAGTTTATAGATTGATATGTTCAATAATAATGATTAATTAGTTGATTGTGGTTTATAATATATTTATAATATATGGGTATATTTATTTATGTACTTATTTAATTGTGCATTTTAAGGTAGTATGGGATTTTCAGGTTTCATTTTATGTTTTATATATTATGGTGTTTTTATACAAGGAAAGACTATCACTTGTATTTATTTTTATTTTTATATATATTATTTCCATGCTACATGTCTTATTTATTTGTAGTAGCTATATAAATGTACAGCTAACCTTGTGATCTTTAAACAACCCTATTGACTCTATTTAAATGAATTTTATTCAGTTCCATATCAATGTGATGCAGTAGTGAATGTTCAATGGATGATCAATGATGTTTTAATAGGTTTACTTTGGCTTAATTGATGCTTAATTGATATTAATTGAATTAGAAGGAGTGTATATATAGTATGCAATTTAAATGGTTTAGTGAAATCTGAAGAAGCGTGCCTTGGTAGCACATGAAAGCGCTTATTCATCTGCAATAAATTTCATTTTATGTTTCATTTTGTGGTGGTCCTATACTGTTTTTTCCTGATATTCAGTACTATGTGTATGGGAAACTGAGGAAATTTTGTACTAGAAATAACACGTCTATGAGATTTCCTCCACTTTTTCCTGTAAAGTTTTGGAACATAGCTGAACTAAATGATTTATTTTTGCCACGAACACAAAACTCGGTGGAAGCATGGCACCGCAGATTAAAGCGTTTGCTAGGTAGTAGAGCTACGGACCTGGATGTCATAATGCGTGCTTTGACTAGGGAACAGGATCATATCAATTAATTAAGGGTGAGAATGTCAACTGGTGTTCCTCCGTCTCCTAAAAAGCGGAGGGTTGCACAGAGGCATACTCAGTTTCAGCAAGTAATTGACATTAGAGCTGAGTACTCTCCACTAGAGTTTGTGCAGAGTATAGCTCGTTTATTAAAGATGTAGGATGAAAAGCTGGCTGTTGCGCTTTTCGTTTGGACTATGCGTTATATTGAATATGTAGGATGGAAAGCTGGCTGTTTTTGTTTGAACTATACTTCATATTTTGTTTAATGTTGAAAAGGGACTTGAAAATGCACATATTATGCATCTGTTGACATATTTGTCAGGGAATGTCACATCGGTGATTTGTGGTTCGGTGTTTTGCACTGTCGGTGATTAGGAATGTCAGTGGAGTGGGCATGGGTTCTGTTTTGTCGGTGTACTGAATGTTCGGTGTATAGTAGGTGATCCAAAAAAAACATGGACATGGAAAAGAAAGAATTCTGATATGGTGCAATATTTATGTAAAGAAGAAAGCAAAACTAATCAATACAAAAAAAATTGTAAGAAAGATATCTGAAGAGAAATACAGGCAAAGACATCTGGATACGTACAATTTCACAATACAAAAAATAAGAAAACAAAGGGGAAGAGTAGAAACGAGTATTAGTAATGGAAACTTTAAAGAAACAGAAACTAAAGTTGCAGATTACCTGCAAAGTGAAGGATTTAATGTAGAAAATCCAGCTCTGATAATGTTGTCACACTATGTGGGAACAATGAGCCCCCAAATTAAGGAGAAACAGGTGGAATGGAAAGCATCTGATCACTTGCCACATGAAGATACTCTGGAGTGTTCAGTAGCAAACCAGTACAAAAGTTCAGTTGGAGTTCATGGCAAGGGAAGAAGCAGGAGACGGTGGCAACTCTGATACATTCAATGTTGGGAAGTGATAGGCCAGTGAGTTCCCACATGAAACAGCAACAGATGATACAGGATGCAGCTGGAGAAAATACATCAGATAAAGGTGTTCTGGAGCTTTCTGTAGAATACCCACATGAAACAGAGAACAATGAATGTGCTTTCAGCTTAGACGATAACAAGCTAATGGAAGAGTTGCTTGATTTAATAGAGATGGTAGACATTTTAACATTGCTGAAAGAAATAGATTACAGAAAGTCAATAAGACCCAAAATGCACACTGTAATCAAGATGATTAATAGAAATTCATGTGCTATAACAGAAGTAAACAAAATATATTATTGTGTAGCTAAATTAGTAACATATAAAGCCTTACCACCAAAACACAGAGCAATTAGGGTAAGGAATAGAAGAAATGAAATGCCATCATGGAGGCATGGAAAAGAGAAAACTATAAAACAATTAAGACAAGAACTGTCACTGTTAGAATAGTAAAAAAAGGGAATAAATCAACAAAAATACTTAAAAAGATAGACGTGATACAAGTAATGTACAATATCAGAACAGACCAGGATCTATTGCACACTGTTGCAAACAATAAACTAAAGATATCAGCACAGACAGAAGAACTTAGAAGATATGCAGATAAATATTAAAGTAAAGTACAAAATAAGCACTTCATTGATGACCCAAATTTTTTTTTAAAAGAATTGGGGGGAAAAGGCAAAAGAATCAAAACACCACCAAAAAAGAAGAAACTGACACATTTTAGAGAATTATCTATGAAGACCCTGTGGGACATAACAAAGATGCTGAATGGATACAAGAAGAAAAAGAAACAGTTAGTTGTTCAAATGCACAGGGTATGAAATGGGATGAAGTAATGGCCAGAGAAACTGAAGCAAAATTAAGAAAAGCTCCTAAAATGGAAAACCATAGGCCCAGATGCGGTACCTAACTTCTGGCTAAAAGTATTAGCATTTTTACATGAAGATTTAGCCTTGAGTAAGAACTACTTACATGCACATCCCAAACAAACACCAATATGGTTAACAACAGGAAAAACAATATTCCTCCTTACCAGTGAACCTGCTAGCAATCCAAAAACTATAGATGCTAATACAGTTTAAAGTCATTTAGAAGAAAAATCAATCATGGTAAAAGAAGAAAAGGGCAAAAAAAGAAAGAAAGTCATATGGAGCAAAGGATCATTTGTCATTAAATAAAATTATAATAGAAAATTATAAAAAGGAGAATAATCGAAGTATGATATGGAGAGATTACAAAAAACATTCAACAGCATCCCTCATTCATGGATAAAGGAGTGCTTACAGATGTATAACCTTGCCTTTATAAATTACATTACAGTGACCACGAGACACTGGCAAACCACTTTGCAGTGAAGCCATGATAAAGGACAAATTGTTATCCCAAGGTGACTCTATCACTGCTGCTATTTTGTCTTACTCTCAACCCATTAAGCTGTTTACTTAACAGATTTGGCCATGTTTACAATTCGTCGCCCAGAAGACAACAAAGGGTAAAGACTTCTCATCTCCTTTTTGTAGGTGATTTAAAACTGTACAGTTCATTAAATGAGAAGCTGAAAGCACAACTACAAGTGATCAAAACTTTCTCGGATGATAAAAGAATGTCATTTGGACTTGATAAAAGTTCAAAGGCAACATTTAAAGAAAGAAAGCTGGAGCACCAAAGAAATATCGGTGTGGGAAGGAATGTGATATAAAAGGAACCTGAGCAGGAGGGAGTCTATAAATGTTTGGGAAAAAAATATAAGGAGAAGGATCAGATGAGAACGCAAGAAATGTGGAAAAGACAAATATAGTTGCAAGCTCAGAAAACTCCTGGAACAACCTCATGTTGACCAGGATCTGATGCAAAGATGGTTAAGGAGAGGTGAATTTAAGCAAAAAGATGAAAGGTTAATATTGGCAGCTCAGGATAGTGGACTATATACATGTTAGTTTACAAAGTCCATTTAACATGTGGGAGAAACAAACAAATGCAGATTGTGTGAAACAGAACTGGAAATAGTCAAACATCTTGTTGCTGGATGTGATATACTAATGGCATAAGGCCTGTATATCAAAAAGAATAATAATGTGGAAAGACTATTGCACTGGGGATTGTGCAAACATTATAATACTGAAGCAGCCGAGAAGCGTTGGAAACATTAGCCATAAACCATTATAAAGAATGATAATTTTTATAATACATAAGATCACCCATTGCCAACATTTCAAAAAGTAGATGCGAGAAAAACAGATAAAGTAGTCCATGAAAAGAAGACAAAAGTAGCACTGATCACTGAAATTGCTACGCCCAGTGATTACAATGTCTTTCATACAGAGAGAGAGAGAGAGACGCACAAAATCATAAAATATCAGGATTTGCGATCAGAAATGAGGACAACGTAGAAAAAGGGTACCCAGACAGTTCCAATAGTAGTAGGAACAATGGGTCTCATAAAAAATAATTTACAGTCGTATTTACATATGCTACCGATACATATAATTCTGTATAAATTACAGGAGGAGTCGGTTCTGGGGACATTGCGGTTGCTGCAAAGAGCACTTTTGGCTATCATCAAAGATAGAAACAATACTAATTTCACAAACTTTAACTTGGGAATGGGATTTATTTCCTGTCATTGTATCAGAAACCCAAAAGACTTGGAGAAATTAAAAAAAAAAAGGAACTAGGCAGAAGGAACAGTCGCAGGAAGTACAGCACTTTTTTCTGCCCAGTTATTGAATAATGCAGTTGTATTACTTCAAATAATTTGTCTGTAAAATTATAAGCAGTATGCTGGACAGCTAGCAAAGGGAGAGAAGGCATGGCCTCTACCAAAAATGGGAAGACACCTTCACTAAGAATATGGTGATTGTCAGGTCCTAGTACAAGTTGATGAACATATTCAGGATTTTTTAGAAGGGGCACAGGGAGCAAACAAATGTAGATGCAAGTGTAACATTCCACATGATGGCAGTGAAATGCATAGAGGAACAATTTGTTGGCAGCAGGACAAACTATATGGCTTCAGCATCTATGCCCAACTAGCTGGATTCTCTAGGTAGATATTAGTTTCTTCTTCAGAGTGCTCTACTGAACCATTATGAGTCTTGGTCATCAGTAAGGAGGGAGGGCATACCTCTCAACTGTCCAGATTTTCACAGAATGTCCAAATTTTTGGTTCATATATTTGGTCTGTTCCTTATAAAATTTGTGGTTTTCTAGCAAACCACTGAGATGATCTACAGATTGAAGTCACTAAATAATGACATAAATCTGAGTTTCGGGCTTCAAATATTTCAGAAAATGTATGCTAAAATAAACCCTGTTACTTTAGCACTTCCAAGTTTTTAAGAGCAATATTTAAAATATATCCCTATTTTGGGCCTCCGTCCCTGCACTGGGTTTTGTCCAGATTTCTTGCACTAAGAGGTTGAGAGATATGGGGGAGGGATTCAAACCTACAAGCAGTAGAAACACAGTAACTGACTAACAGATACCCAAACAGAGGGGGCCTCAACAGAGTATGGTCCAAAAGGAACACTAATTCAGGAAAGTGTGTAGTTACACCTATGTTGCTTTGCAATGAAACAAACTATGTGACATTCCCCCTTCCACATTCTGAAAACATATAAACCAGAGCTCAATAGCAAAAACATATACTCAATAAAATAAAATAAATATTGCAAGTTATCACAAGGCTTGCTGTTTCTGAAACATACATCTTCCGTTGTCATCAAGAGGCTTGAAGATGTCATGCCTTTAGTCACTTAAGAGTTTCAGTCTTGGTACTTCCTGTTATATGTCAAAAATAAAACTATTAATGCAATATAGGTGATGTTGCAGCTATAGTGGTGCCTGACACCGAGAAATACCAAAATAATAAAGCAGAGACAACAACAATATTTAAGATGGAATTAAATAAGAATGACAGTTCAAATAAATACAGAGAATGAGTGGAGTACTGAGGATAAAAATAAATGTTTCATCAGATGAAACAAAGAATGACAGAATATAGCCAAGTCTTCTACATATTCTATTTTATTTGCATTCCTAGCATGTTATTTTAAAGTAAAAATACCCATGACATTTCTACAGCAGACAAACCTTTTAACCCACCTAGGATATCCACAGGGCCCTTCATCAGAGCCTGCAATGACCCATTTCTCCAAGGGAAACTGCCCATACTTCCTACCTTGATTGAAAGCAAAACTACAGAAGTACTACAAATAAAATTAGAGGGGGTTAACTTTAAATTTATCTGTAAAAGATAATGCTGTATTCTCAAACCTTTAGTTTGCAGGAAACAAAACAAATTCTTAGAGAAACATATATTAAAAATAAAAAAATGGAGAAACAGTAACTCACTTTTTAAAATCAATAACCATTTTTCTAATATTTTGAAGTACAGCGATCTACATCGTTGTTTTAAGCAGCTCTAATCTAGGATCAGATGTTAATGCTCTGTTATAACACAAGGTCACTTAATACAGAACATTTCAAAGAACTTCTTGAAAATAATAGTACATTCAAAACAAAAATAATTTCAATGCCAGTAGGCTAAAGATTATACTAACCAAATCTATTCAAACAATTTTGCAAAAATGTGCTAATTACAAAATATACTAAATTTAGATCTTTAGCCCTGATGTAAAATTTGTGAAGCAGAAAAAATGTGACATGAACATTTACTATTTGTTATTAATATAAAGAATCTCTGGTCCATGCCATTTAACTATAAATGAGTAATAAGGATCTTCCTGCTGTTTCAAACTGAGAAAAAGAAGCTACAAAATTCTATACATATAAAATGCTGACATATGGGAGAACATGAACACTATCTATGATAAAGCCTCTGCAACACAGAAGAAGCAGTTTGACTAAACCAGACGGATCTTAAGCTCTTTCCATATGCAAAAGATAATTGTAATTCGGAAAGTAAGGGGACTCATTTCTAGAATTCTCTGCAACAAAGCTGAGGTGGCCAGAACATAATCTTAAAACTCTGATCACTGTCTTTGTGTATTCTGCCCAATTCCTCTGTTTGCTTCTTCCCAAAACATGCTTACTGATTTTTAATGCACTAAATTGCCTAATTCTCTACATAAAATAGATACATGTATGTGTGTGCATCTCTCTCTCTCCATATATATCTGTGTGTGTATATAGCTTTCAAAGTACAAGTACTGATACAGGGCCAGACTTACGGTCATCAAAGAGATTCCATCCAAAAAAGAAAAGCATACATTTATATTTATTCATGCAACTATTTAATTTAGCTTTAAAATTATTTTGTTAATTTGCTTGTTTCACTTCAAGAAGAAGCCTCTTTCACACGTTGCCAGTTCTAATATGAAAATATTTAGACTTTTTTCTATATGAAAGCACATTATTTGAACAAAAATGAGCCATTATGGGTATGAAAATTATGAATCAGAAATATTAAATTCATGTTAATAGCAATCATTTCATCATACACAACCCTAAACACATTAATAAGATCACTCTACATAAATTGAAGAAAAAAATTCAGATTATTTAGTCTGATGTAATCTCAGTTTCATTTTACTATTTCTTATTTGCATTTCTTCAAGTTTCTTAATATTGGATATTGAACAAGAACAAAAAGTAGCCCCGTATTTGAACTAATGGTCTTACACAGGAACAAATAATGGCACTAGAATTTCTGCCTTATTTGAATTCATACATCTTAGAATAAGATAAATTATACCCATGGCCTTTGTAAATATATACAAAGTATGCAAGAAGAATTGGAAGCTCTTGCATAGTAGGGTGTACTGGAAATATAAGCTCCCCACTGTTGTTACATATGGGTATTCAATGAAACTCATACCAAAATACAGAACTCCACTTGTGGTGATATTAAATTCCAATTTGTTTTTAAAGTCCATGAAATTAATAAGCAAAGCTGGTTCTGAAGAACTGCCTGATCATCTACATATAAACCAGGAAGGGGGATTTTGGTATCATAAGCAGATTTCATACAACAGCCTGAGGAAAAAGAGATAGTGCTAATATGAAAATGTTAAAAAAGAAACAGGCCATGAACTGACCCAGTGAGATTATCCCAGTAGACTTTCTTAAGGCGACAGTACACTTCTAGTTCTTACCTTGAAGGTAGAGTCAACCAGTGTAAGATTAGTTTAGCAATAAAGGGGTTTCATAACTTGAACTGAGCCATAACCACATGATGTATGAGCACTGTTAACAAATAGTAAACAAACAAATATGCTAATTTAAATTTTAAATTTTAATTATAAAGTCCTCATTATTTTCAACAAAAGCATTGTTTCTATGTATTCTGTTTACTAGGAAATCACAAAACTGGTTTCCAAGTATGACAGCTTTGCTAAACAAGAAAATGCTGGTATTAGCAAAACAATTGCCAGTGCATACATATGTGATGGCTTTAAGTGAAATCAAATGTTAAACTAAATGCTTCTACTTAAAAAAAACTAGAACTAGATGACAGCATCCCTAATAGAACTGGTAACAAGACTTTGTTTTTAGCAGTTTTGAAATATTCTGAAATATCACTGCAGAGTTCAGAAATGGTGTAATCAATTATGGAAAGCATAGCTTTTTAAACTTACTTTGGTACTTATTAACTGTCTTTAGATTGCTTTTCCTTGCACATTAGCTGCTCTTACCCTAGTGTACAAGGTAACATCACCAAAGTCTTTCTGTTGAAGGGACAGCATACACATTAGTACAGACACAGTGGGTTCCCAACATCCATACCCTAACTACAAACAAATGATACAGTAATACAGCTTTTCAGTTCTAGGGCCCAAAAGTCTGGGAATCCGTTCCTACTTCTATCACAGATGCACTGCTATATCCAGATTTCAAGAAAAAGCTCAAAAATACCTAATTAAAACATCTGACTGCTTATGCTTCAGAGATAAAGGAATTACTTAAACAACCCTACAGGGCAGCCCTTAACCTAAAAACACAGTAACATCAAAGGGATACTGTAACAAACCTTATACATTGCCAACAAACCTTATACCTTGCCACTCCAATCTTTTCAAATAACTCTCCAAATAAGTAACAAACCCTGTAATACATCCTTATTTCTTTAATTCACAGTCTGTTCACCATCAATTCACATTCAAACTCACTTTTTCAGCATACACTCAATACATCTTTTTGATAAATGGGCATGCTACTTAATCCTTCCAGACAAATACATGTAAAAAACATGTCGGATACTTTCAATAGGAATGTAATTATTTTGGGTCTATGTTATATATTCGTACTTCCAAAATGTCGAATACCATATGTTCGAAAACATATGATCGACAATTGAAAGTTCGAATATATAATTAAAAAGAAAAAAGAAAAAGAAAGACATACCTTAACGGTGTGAGAAGGGGGGGGTCAAGCCCCCCCTGCACCCCCACACCCCCCCCTACTTAAATATACCAACTCCGAGACTGCACTTCAGTGCAGAAAAGGGAAATTCTCCCATTCTGCACCATACAGCTCCACTGAAGTCAACCTTCAAACTCCTGAAATGTCAAACATATGGTCTCGACCATGTAACGTTCGACATTTCAGGAGTTTGTTTATTTGACATAGACCCATTATTTTCCTTTGTTTCATATCACTAATAAAAAATGTATACTTGCTAAATAATATGGCTCTCTTATGAAACTGGTAGCAAATATGCATCCTATTTGTATCTTATATGAACAAGTTTTTCTGTTTTTCTATATCATGTGCAGAATGTATCCCCACCACCAAATGTACATCTAATTTATACATTTTATTTGTTCTTTATTATATACATTTATGTGTCCACATCCTGACAGATATCTGGTTTATTTCTAGTCTGAAATGGCTCCTTACGAATTGGTGCCCTACCTTGGACAACAAATATAAAGAAAGAAAGAAAGAACAGATGTTGGCAATCAGTGATAGCATTCCACGGTCTCTCACCAGACTGACACTCTGGGCCAGATTCAGGAAGCCTCCGTGTAAGAGTTATAACTCTTACACGGAGGCTGCAGTTAAACTGTGTGATGTCAGCATGTCATGCATATGCATGAGGTGCATGAGGCATGCTGAATCACACTAGTAACTCTTACACGGTCCGTGTAAGAGAGTAGGGGCGTGTCTGTAGGCTAAGCTCTGCAAGTGGACACGCCCGGAAAACTAGAATGGCTGAAAGTAAACAGCCACGAGAAAGGCCATGAAAATGTGAATAAACACACTATACAACACATGCCCCGACTGGCCATCAGTGTATAAAGTGAAGAGATGTCATAAAAGTAAATGAAAACCTTTTTTTTTTTAAAACCCCCGTAAATGTTTGCTATTGTGTGCTGGTGTGCTACTAAGCGCAATCACAGTTAGCAGTCAGTGGAAAAGGATACAAGAAGTAAATATGCAAAGTAAGCCAAGAAATAATAGCTTAGTGGTAGAGTACCGCCCTATGAGTAGGCAGGCAGGGTTCGAGCCCCTACAACAACCTTTTTTATTTTTGTAAATAAGCACTAAAAGCCCCCAGACAGAATTGTACAAATGTAAATGTATTCCCTTTTGTAAAATGGAATGAAATAGAGCATATATTTTGAAGTAACATAAGAATAAAAATAGTCAGAAATGTACTGATAGCTAAGCTGCCGTGAGACAGAGTGCCCGTAGCTGAGTAGTGTTTAAAAGCTGCAAACTGCGTGCCCGTTGCCAAGCAGCGGGTAAACAGGCTGAAACTGTGTGCAATTAGCTGAACATGTGTGTCACTAGCCAATTAAGATTTATCCCAGCGCACACCGTTTGCGCCCGCTCCCACAAGCTAACTGCCAGTGCAAGCATCGTTACCTCCGCAAACGGCGCAGAACAGGTTTAAAGTGCTTAAAAGTGCTTTTGGCATGTTTGATTGACAGGTCTTCAACTCATTTCTGTCAGGAAAAGCAAAAAGCAGTTGCCAGATTCGAACACAGGATACCATGCACTAGAGTCAAGGAACTAAACCACCAAGCCATGACAGCAATACCTAGAAAAGCAGAAATAGCATATATATGGGATAAAACCCAGAATGGAGCATGAGAAAGCATTTTCAGTGAAGTAGATACAATTCCAAATGGCCAATCAGATAAATGTGGGAAAAGCGGCATATATAAGCCCCATAGGCGGAATACACAGCATAACTGATTGTAGAACAGACTTGCAGTCAGCATGAGTGGAGTAGGTGAGGGGCGTTGCTTTCGAGCACAGCGTTGGGCGTTGAGGAGTCCAGATACATGGTCTGGCTCCTTGTCCATAATCACGAGGCCCAACTCATGCAGGGCCAGGTCTCATGGGGAGTATATAGGGCTGAGGCGTGGGACCAGTTGGCTCGTGAGCTGACCAGTGCTACTGGCATTCCACGCACTGGTGAGCAGGTCCGTCACCACCATGCGGACCTGAAGAGGCAAGCAGGACCAATTGAACCGTTGGATCCAGGAGGCCCGGCAAATGCCCAACGCCCCACTACTGAGTAAGTCACATTTTACCCATGTATGTAAGGATTTCAACCAGCTAATACCATGGAGATGTGTAGTCCAATATTATTCCCTTTGTATTACAGCTGCAGGTGTCCGCTCTGCGAATGTCGAGATGCACGCCAGAAGGCTGGTGCGGCGCCACCATGCAGGTTAGTAACCCCACCCAGTACTTGTAAATAAATATTATTATGTACCATGTATCAGAACAGTGCAGTGTATTGATTAAAAGTAATATAATGTGCAAGCAGGAATTGAACGTCTGCAGGTATGGCTGCAACAAGTTCATCAGTATGCAAGTGTAACTGGAAATATAATTGATAGAATTAAACAGTGCTGTAATACAGATGTCCCATCATTAATTAAATATACTGTAACCTGCAGTATAGTCTCAAGAGTACAGCTTCAGAATCTGAGGTAGTCACATGTGAGATATATCCCCTGTTGAAATGCTGAATCATGACAGAAGTGAGGCTGTTGGAAAGTGTTTGAATCACCACAGGTCTAATATGTGAACAAAGCCTAGAAGTACCAACCTGAACTGTGAAGTTGCAGAATGTATGAGAGTGACAGAAATGCTCATGTATGAATAAATAAAGTAGTAATAACCCCTGAATATATAAGCCTCAGTGTGTTTTACAGAACTAAATGCATGTGGGAAGTACAAATTAACATCCCAAACTGATTTCAGTGTGTCTGAATCTGAATGTCTAGCTCAAAATCTGTATATGGTGATAACAGTAAACAATTTGCAGATAGAATGAATGATTATCTGACAGACTAAACAGCCATAGTTGTCCCCTGTCCTGTCATCAAAGTGTAGCAGGATGATGTATCTGATCAAATTCAAAATAAGTAGGATAGTGATGTATGTGTAACAGGTGTAGCATGACAGTCAAATAAAGATTATTTTGAAACATCAGCCTCAACTTAATTGTGTATCTATGATAAATGTGAATTAATGTTTAACATATGAATGTGTCATCACTTTCTATCCCCACCCAACCCTGTAATTCCATATAACAACATCCACTAAATAATGGTATGTGAACATTTCATTAATCATGGACATTTGTCCGTTCAAACATATATGCATGTCTGTTCGTGCATGTGCCCTGTTCATACCTGCAAATACGATGGCCTGTTGCCATTAATCAACCCTGCATGTCGTTTGACTGTGTTTTGCTGTTCAAATAATGCATGTGATATTGATATGCCCCTTGTTCAATGGTGTCCATATCTGGGTGTTTGTTTGATGGGAATACCAATGCATGCTGTTACAACTAATCTGAATGGAATAAAATGCCACTAACCCAAACTAACATAACTACTCACAAACCTAGAGCGCTTGGGAAGGCAGGTCCCAGCGGACCCACCTCTCCCACCTCAGCTGGTGACTGCACCTGGCACTAGTGCCCAGGCGGACCCCCTCCGGTGGCCCTGTGCCACCTTGGGTGGAAGCGCTGCAGGGGATGGGGCCCGTCCCCTCTGCAAGTGTGGCCGGAGGGTTCGTCCACTCACCCTCCACGGTGTCCGGTCTGTGGTGCGTGGGAGATCCAAGACACTGTTCTTGGACCCCTACGCCAGCTCGAGGCTCGTGTGGCACAGCTAACGGCCCGGCCGTTGCCCGCCTACAGCCCCAGCACAGCCCGTCCTGGGCTGTGAAGGAACAGTGGCAACTGCCTATGGGTGGGGATATCAGTTCCACTGTTGCCATCTGTGGGCTCGTGCATCTCGGATATCCCAACCTCCGTCCCGTCAATTGTGTAACCCCCACGTGTGTCATACACCGTCCCTGTATGCGTCTTGTCTGTCTTGTCTGTTAACCTACCCAACCTACCTCCCCAGCTTTACCGACTTCCTTCACCTGTCATACCACTCTCACCTGTTAAAAAAAAGGGCACTCTGTCCCACAAAATTTACGCCCCATACATAGCTGTCCATGTCGCAGACATGTCCGCTGGACATCTAAACTGTTAATTACAATTGGCTGTACAACAAATATTAATGTTGTCCTGACACCTCTCTCAGAGGTGGAAGGTTTCAAATGTCTCACCAAAATACATAGAAATATACAGCTGTTGCTGCAAAAGACATGGGCATCTATGGGCCTTACCTACACCCTTCCTGCAAATCCCACGCTTCTTTCCCTACTGTCTTACCCTCTTTGTGACCCCTTTTCACCACTTTCCTGTCACCCCTTTTTCTTTTCTTTCAAAGAAAATAGCGGGTGTGCTTGTGTTAGCGGAGCTCACCGCCAGTCGCATGCGTGAGCTCAGCATAAGCGCAGACCTGGTTTAAAGTGCTTAAAAGTGCCTTTATGGCACTTTGATTGACAGGTCCTGTACTCAGTTTGAAAGTTTGCTAAGAAAAATAAATTCCCACTGTCAGTCTCGAACCCAGGACCTTGGTAACATTAGTCCGTATGACCTACCACTAAGCCATGCCTGCTTTACAAGAACACACTGCTAAAATAAATATAACATGTAATAGTAGGAATCAGTATAAAGGTAATATAGGAGATGTACTATCCAAAGCATGTTTGGTAGAGTTTTAATGGCCAAATTACTGGATTCCCATACTAGTTCAGTGTGAGCAGAAACAGCACTGCTACCTGTTAGCTTGTACATAATAATGTAAGGTAATGTACATATGTGAAGGTATGTATATCTACACATACATATATATAAATATATATTAATACATATGAAATATAATCGTAGGTCTCAGTAGCCATACACACTCACTACAGGAACTAGTTAACATAATTGCTGCAACCTGTATCTGCAACACAGCCTGACCCCTGTGTGACCTACTTACCCTTCTAACTGCTTACAGGTGGCCTCAACACTTTGATTGACAGGTCCTGTACTCAGTTTGAAAGTTTGCAAAGTAAAAATTCCCACTGTCAGTCTTGAAACCAGGACCTAGGTAACATTAGTCTGTTTGACCTACCACTAAGCCATGCCTGCTTTGGAAGAGCACACTGCTAAAATAAATATAACATGTAATAGTAGGAATCAGTATAAAGGCAATATAGGAGATGTACTATCCAAAGCATGTTTGGTAGAGTTTTAATGGCCAAATTACTGGATTCCCATACTAGTTCAGTGTGAGCAGAAACAGCCCTGCTACCTGTTAGCTTGTACATAATAATGTAAGGTAATGTACATATGTGAAGGTATGTATATCAACACATACATATATATAAATATATATTAATACATATGAAATATAATCGTAGGTCTCAGTAGCCATACACACTCACTACAGGAAACAGTGAAGATATATGCAGCAACCAGAATCTGCAACACAGCCTGGCTCCTGTGAGACCTACTAAGCCCTTTAACTGCTTAAAGGTGCCTCTAGCACTGTGATTGATAGGCCCTATACTCAACTCAAAAGCAGAATATGAGCATACTAGTAGGCCCTACCACAAGACCATTGTAACACTAGTCTGTATGACCTACCACTAAGCCATGACTCTCATACAGGAATATAGTGCTAAATAAGTGGAACATGTAATAGTAGGAATGAAGATAAAGGCAATATAGTATGTCTACTACCCAAAGCATGTCAGGCAGACTTTTATAGTCCCAATTACTGGATTCCCATACTAGAGTAGTGTTAATGGAAACAGCCCTGCTAATTGTTAGCTTGTACCCAATAATGTCAGCTAATGTACATATATGAAAGTATGTATATGTACACAGATATATATATATATATATTCATATAGCAATACATATGACATATAGTTGTAGGTGTCAGTATGCATACACACTCACTACAGGGAACAGGCAAGATAAATGCAGCAACCTGAATCTACAACACAGCATGAAGCATGGGAGATGTACTAACCTTCACACTCACAGAACACTGTCAACAGCATACCAGCATGGTCCACGCCTACAATCTGAAAGGGCAACGCCTATCTCACATACCCTTTTATAGCAGTGTCCTGAAATCACAGTGAGACATGCAATTAGTACACACCCAGCTGCTTGCAATTAGCAAATGCTGCCTTACAATTGGTGCAGAGGCCATCACATGGATCTATGCAGATACCTACAAAAGTATTCAGTACCCACACTCCACTCATGCAATACAGTCATTGCACTAACCGAATGAGAAAGAGAGAGAGAGAGACAGACAGAGAGAAAACAAAATATACTGACAGCCAGCAGCAAAACAGCAGCAGCAGCAGCAGCAACAGCAGCAAAATACAAGCAGCACGACTGACTCACCAAAAGCTGCCACAAACACAGGTAATGCAAAGTAGCAGGTTAATCCTGTGTATACTGTGACACCTCAAATGTATCACAGTTCACTATCAATAGGTATGTCCATGAGATAGGTTGTGTGTAGATAGTCATGAAATATAAACATATGTAATATTGTTGTACATGTGGGCCATAACTAACACTTCCATAGCTTAGAACACAAGGCCAGTTGTGCATATGATGCAGTAGTTCCCAGGGTCAGTAGAGGTTCCTCCTCATTGGTGTGGGACCACTGTGTATGTATGGCACTGTTCAGGTACATATCCTGTAGTATGGCCATGGATTAATATCAGTCTGTCATGTGGTGCTATGTCCTCCAGGGGTGAATGTAGCACACATCCAGGGATACCATTCCGTAACAGTGATGATATGTGTTCTGCAATGATGAGGGTGGCTCTCACCTGGACATGTGAGAGGATAGGGAGGTTACAGTCATCTGGGATAACTAATAACACGTGTGTAGGACAATGGGGGGGGGGGTACCTGCACCTAAACTGTCTGCAAAATTGTTGGCAATATCTGTGAATTTGGTGAATGTGAAGCATCTTAACACTGCAGACAACAGATGCCTTCCGTCATGTGAATCTACCCTGTACTGCTGCCCTCACAAACACACATACACACACATGTCAATTGGTGTTACCAGTGGCGGCTTGGGCATATCTAACCCACACCCTGTGCATATGATGACACTGTGCCACCTCCTGCATACTACAACATCGGTGCAGGTAAAGGTAAACACGTTGCTGATGCACAGGGTGACTACATAGATGTGTATAAGTAGTAACATGTTGGTAACTGTTGTGTGTTGCAGTATAAATGTGTGTATATCCCATCAGTCCTGCTGCAGTAACTGTATGAATGTCCTCAATTGTTATCTGCACCCATACTACTTAACAAAGTGTACCTGCTGCACACCATCACATGCTAACATTGACTATGGCAATGTGCATCTTGTGCTGTTATGTAGATTCAGCTACATGTATCTGTTCTGTCACACATGCATTTATACACACCCTGCTACCCACACACATGCACGCTCACCTGCCATTCCCATTATTTATCACCCTACATGAGTAGCTGTTGATACATGACAGGTACACATTTCAGAAGTGCACTATGTTGTTTACTACTGGCATCCCCTTCTCTACCTGTACTCACAGGGTGCAGGCAACCTCATCAGTTGGAAGATGTAATGTGCATCAGGTACTGTAGTACCCTGATTGCCACAGCAAACATGCTTCCCATACGGAAATGCACACACAGACACATCCCACATCCACACACTTGCCACATTCAGGCTTCAGAACACTATCTAGGTATATTGGTACATGTGCATGTTCAAGTAGCATGTAACACTATACTGAGTACTGGCACTTAGTTGTCTGTAGTCATGTTGTCTGTATAGAATAAAAGAAATGTTTTATTATCCTACTCCGTTTTGTGGACATTACTTGAACAAGTGTTACCTTACATGTGTTATCAGTACCAACACCTTCTGTTTTGTAGTTTTGTTTGTATAGGGTGCTATCAACATCACTGCTTGTTAAGGGTAATGACCACCCTGCAGTGCATAGCCCCATGTGGCAAAAGCCACATCCCACCCCATCATTGTGCACACACACTAACCCCACCAACAGTAAAACACATACTTTCCATTTGCAAGGTTCAAACCCACACCTAACTGTGCAATGACAGTAGAAACAGACACATTAGCAGAGTGTGCTATTTGCAGTAGTTGGAGAAACCTTTACTAATGCTGTACTTAGAGGGTGCTGACATCATCTGTGTGTAGGAGGAGGGATGTGCACCCTGTAGTGTGTTCTCCCAGTTGGCAAAAGGCAGTTAACCCTCCCAGCATAGTGCACACACATAAACCACACTCATACATTCCCTTTGCAGGATTCAAACCCCACCTAACTACGTTATGACACTGAAGAAAGACACATTAGCAGAGCACGCTATGCAAATTACTGGAGGACTTTACTACAGGTGATATAGTTATACAGTCCTGACATCATCACTATTTCAAAAGGGGGATCTGCATCCTGTACGATACTGTCACGGTTGCTAATAGGGACATTTTCCACACACACACATCGATGTGTTGGAGGTTTGCATATGTGGGTGATCCAGAACACCAGTGTGATTAGTATATGGTTTGATTGCAACAATGAGGATATACTCCCAGTGGTGATTAGATTTACTCATGTTTGTAAAGATCAGCTGTAGTATATCTGCCCCTCTTGTGGGAAGGTTGGTTACCTGTTCCATAGCCAAAGAATGTCTGATCAATGGGAATCTTAGAGCTTGGGTATTGTGGCCTGTGTAATGTACACAGTCTGTTCGGGTAGCTGGCATCACCCAGTATGATGGTGTCTGCAGAGTAATCTAAACTCTCCTGTGTCAGCATGAAGGCTGTGTGGGAGACCTGAGTTTGAGAGGGTGCTGTAAGAGCTCCTCTGTGTCTCTTTCCATGTGGTCCAGGGAGTGCGTCCCAACAGGTAGCTGACTGTGACCCTCCCTTGCTCTGTCTGGAGGGCGGCACGTCTGTCAACAGCTCATGTCAAGCAACTGCACACCCCTCATAAATGATGTGGAAACCTTCAAAGGCCCTAGGCCTGTTGAAAATATGGACCAGACTGCAGATACCTGTATAGAGGCATTCTGTGGACACATTCAGGAATGCATGGATCATGAAGCCACATATGAACGCATGACCCAATTCTCCAAAGGCAGATGTCCTGGGCGCTGGACACCAGCCATAAACACACTATACAATAGAAGGATGGCGCCACTACATGATACAACAACCTCCCAAAATGTGAAGGCACCACTGAGGAGTATTGGAAGACAACTACAGGCACCCATATGATTGTCTAAGGCCATCTTTGAGAGAGGATTCCACAAGCCACTGAGGATAATCACAAGGCTGCCTGTAGTTATGTTAGTAACCTGGGTGGTACTACCCAGATATGCTCAGAGGTAATACAATATGTCACACAAAATATAAAACACACAGACATTGCCATCATCCTAGTGGACAGGTTCAATGCTGCCTTCTCACCCCACCACACCAAAAGGGAACATATGTCTCGCATCACAGTGCTTCCCCCCCTGACATCACAGATGCTCAGGTAAGAGATGCCCTTCCCAAAGCAGTAAACACTGCATCAATGGGACCAGACAGTGTCCCAGGCTGTGTCCTACATGAACCACAAGAAGAGCTACACCCAGACATAACACCACTGTTCAATCCCAGCCTTAATACATGATATGTGGCCAGAGAGTGGCATACAGCAACAGTGGTCCCTCAACATGCAGGTGGTGCCGTCACGGATCCTGGACACTACTGCCCCATATGTCTGACTAGCTTTGTCTGCAAAGCTATGGCAAGAATCATCAAGAACCTCACATATCTAGATATTGTGGACCTACAGACATGTCACCATACACAGTTTGGCTTTGTCAATGGCAAATCCTGCCTATCAAACCTGTTTGCTTTGTTTGAAACAGTCACCAAGGCCACTGTCAAGGGGTAGGAGGTCCACACAGCCTACCTGGACCTTGCATAAGCCTTGGCTACAATACCCCACTTGTGCATTCTAGGGAAGCTCACCAGTGTACATATTAACCCCTATGTCACTATGGGTATTGCACAGTGGCTCAAGGGCAGAACACACATGGTAGAATTGCTGGAGCCATGTCAGCCTCCAACCTGGTACAAGTGGTGTCCCACAAGGCAAAGCCCTAGGGGCTGTCATGTTCATTATATATTTGTCATAGGTACAGGCCAACATGGAAGTACTGTGGCTCAGCAAGTCACAGGTGACTGCAGACTCAACACCATAATCAACTCAACAGCTAACACACGCATCCTCCAAAGGGACTCTTGCAAACACATGACTTGTGCCACAGCCATGGCCTCAACGTGAATGACAGAAAGAGTCTAGTCATCCCCTTTGTCAAACACTAAATGACCACAATGTACCACATATGTCTTAATCCAGTAAGTGCAGACCAAGGAATTATGGACCTTGGGGTACACAGGTTGATAGCATTCTACCATTTGACAACAACATGGACAAAGTGGTTAGGTAAGCATGTGATATGGGCCACATCATCATGGGATCCACATGTAGGCCAGGGGAGGACATTGTGCCCTTTACTCATCCCTCATCATGCCCATAATTGACTATGATGAACCTGTCGGCATGCACCTTACCAGACACCTGCAGCAACTGGGGCTAACACATATCTACCTCGACAAGGGGATCAAAGTGCTCAAACAGATGCCACATACTGACTGGTTAAAGTAGCAGCAGCTGTACTCAGTGACATACTGCCTCTTCATAGGCAATCTGTGCCTGACATAGAAGGCCAGGTCATACCCTCATGTAATGGCCATGCTGCATCCCAGAATATCCAGATCCCACCAGGATACACACTGGAAATACTTGAACTTCAGGAGTGATATACATAGGACATGGTGGAGGGGCACATTCACAACTCAGAGGCACCCTTCATTCCTGATTATTATCCCAATAGAGGTTAGGTGGACTGACTCAGTGACTATCTTCAAGAGCGATAGTAATGACTGGATGTGACATTGTAGGGTTACGCTGGGTATCACTTATGTGTCACTGTGAGAAAGAGGCACAGTATACTAACCTTGGAAAAGGGCATAGCAAGACACATTCACAATGCATGTTGAAAGGCACGCACATTCTGGCTAGGTGGATACATGCCCTGGGCAGATATCCCTGTACGAACCTATGGACCTATGTCTCTTTTTCACCATTGGCCCTATGTGCTGTCAATCACCAATGTAATCTCAATACTCCGGTAGCATGTGCAAAGGTCAGTTGTCAGTCACCTCTATGGCACAGTTGTGGAATATGTGTGTCATGTAGTAATGTCACAGCTGCCACATGTACACAGTCAACCCTATCCCTACCCATTGATGTACACCACATGTATGAGATGGAAACACATGGCCAAACTGTAACAGCAACATACAAGTCAGTCTGATGCATGGACACATATGACTCAGTCATTGTCCATGCCACCACAGCTGATGTGGCATGTCGCTCACTGGGATACGTGATAGGGAACATGGAAGGGATCACTGAGCAAGTGACACAGGCTGGTAGACCCCTGACCTTGGTTGGCATCAGACCCTCACCAGGGATTCCGACAAATTACTGAATGCTAATGAATAAGTGTATCTACAACACCATAGCTGAATGGTTCTTAGCATGCAGTCACTGCATTGCTATGGAATACTGTCTTACCACTCCCACAAAAGGTGAGAACATGCAGCTCCTGTACATTAACAACATGTAGACTTTATGCCCCAGACCAGGTGTGCATTCCTCACTACTAGGCTGATAGCATCTACATCTCACACTGTATATACACATCCCATATGCAGCATCTGCACAGAAGACCACGGTCATAATGTTACCCTGTGCATATACCATGTATTCACATGTGGCAGGCATCACACATGGTAAATATTGAAAGTCTCAGGTACATATGTGTATTTGGCACACACATACATCATGTGTTCATTGCCATAACCGGTGTAATCAATGTCATGCATTATTGTGAGGGACAACCCACACACATGGGCATTCTGTGTGTGCACAACACACATGGCATGTCTGTAATCAAAAGCCATACATAATTGTGATATTGTTTAGAAATGGGTATGTGCATCCTGTAGTGTGTTTTCCCAGTTACCAAAAGGGATGTTTCTTTCATACATACTTACCCCCTTCACACACACTTGCCACCTGCTGGATTCAAACCCCTACCTAACTATGTTATGACACTAGAGACGGATGCATTAGCACAGCGCGCTATTCGCATTACTGGGGAATGTCCTCTCCCCTGATATACTTGTAGGGTGCTGACATCATCAGAGTTTAGAAAGTGGAATGATCATCCTGTGGTGTGTTTTCCCAGTTGCCAAAAGGGATGCATTTTTCATACACACTTACCCCCCTTCACACACACTTGCCACCTGCTGGATTCAAACCCCTACCTAACTATGTTATGACACTAGAGACGGATGCATTAGCACAGCGCGCTATTCGCATTACTGGGGAATGTCCTCTCCCCTGATATACTTGTAGGGTGCTGACATCATCAGAGTTTAGAAAGTGGAATGATCATCCTGTGGTGTGTTTTCCCAGTTGCCAAAAGGGATGTTTTTCATACACACTTACCCCCCTTCACACACACTTGCCACCTGCTGGATTCAAACCCCTACCTAACTATGTTATGACACTAGAGACGGATGCATTAGCACAGCACGCTATTCGCATTACTGGGGAATGTCCTCTCCCCTGATATACTTGTAGGGTGCTGACATCATCAGAGTTTAGAAAGTGGAATGATCATCCTGTGGTGTGTTTTCCCAGTTGCCAAAAGGGATGTTTTTTCATACACACTTATCCCCCTTCACACACACTTGCCACCTGCTGGATTCAAACCCCTACCTAACTATGTTATGACACTAGAGACGGATGCATTAGCACAGCACGCTATTCGCATTACTGGTGAATGTCCTTTCCCCTGATATACTTGTAGGGTGCTGACATCATCAGAGTTTAGAAAGTGGAATGATCATCCTGTGGTGTGTTTTCCCAGTTGCCAAAAGGGATGTTTTTTCATACACCCTTACCCCCTTCACACACACTTGCCACCTGCTGGATTCAAACCCCTACCTAACTATGTTATGACACTAGAGACGGACGATTAGCACAGCGCTATTCGCATTACTGGGGAATGTCCTTTCCTCTGATATACTTATAGGGTGCTGACATCATCAGAGTTTAGAAAGTGGAATGATCATCCTGTGGTGTGTTTTCCCAGTTGCCAAAAGGGATGTTTCTTTCATACCCACACTTACCCCCTTCACACACACTTGTCATCTGCTGGATTCAAACCCCTACCTAACTATGTTAAGACACTAGAGACGGACGCATTAGCACAGCGCGCTATTCGCATTACTGGGGAAAGTCCTTTCCCCTGATATACTTATAGGGTGCTGACATCATCAGAGTTTAGAAAGTGGAATGATCATCCTGTGGTGTGTTTTCCCAGTTGCCAAAAGGGATGTTTCTTTCATACACACTTACCCCCTTCACACACACTTGCCACCTGCTGGATTCAAACCCCTACCTAACTATGTTATGACACTAGAGATGGACGCATTAGCACGGCTCGCTATTCGGATTACTGAGAGAATCCTTTCTCCAATATACTTATAGGGTGCTGACATCATCAGAGTCTAGAAAGTGGAATGATCATCCTGTGGTGTGTTTTCCCAGTTGCCAAAAGGGATGTTTCTTTCATACACACTTACCCCCTTCACACACACTTGCCACCTGCTGGATTCAAACCCCTACCTAACTATGTTATGACACTAGAGATGGACGATTAGCACGGCTATTCGGATTACTGAGAGATCCTTTTCTCCAATATACTTATAGGGTGCTGACATCATCAGAGTCTAGAAAGTGGAATGATCCTCATGTGTGTGTGTTCCCAGTTGCCAAAAATGTTTCTTTTTTACATACACACACCCCCCCTTCACACACACTTGCCACCTGCTGGATTCAAACCCTACCTAACTATGTTATGACACTAGAGACGGACATTAGCACGCTATTCGGATTACTGAGAGAATCCTTGTCTCCAATATACTTATAGGGTGCTTACATGATCAGTGTCTAGAAAGGGACGACCATCCTCTGGTGTGTTTTCACATTTGCTAGGGGTAACATTTGGACCAAGTGTGTGAGCATGCCCAGTTCAGCCTTCCTGTGGCATGTTGTGTGAAAGATGTCTCATTTATCTGTGTGTGAGCATGCCCAGTGTGGGCTTTACATATGTTGAACTCTGCAGCCCATCACATTTGTGGATGAGTGTGACCTTCAACAAATACCTCCGGTTTATGGTTGTGTGTTCTGTGCCATGTTGTGTAGTTACTGTCCGAATGCTTTTGTGTGAACAAAACTGGGAGTATACTGTGCCTGCAGGTTTTGCATGGGATACTTTGCACACAATTGTCAACATCCGTTCATACTGACCTAACACTGTAGCACTGTCTAGTGTAGTGTTTCAGTACTTTCACTGTGGCGGTCAGTATCCTGGGCTTCAGTCCTATCACTGATTTACATTTCCATAGTGTGCACAACAGGCTGGTTAAGGTCCAGTTGTGCACATCTGCACAAAGGCAGTGCCTCTACAGACCCTGTTAATTGCTGCCCCATAAGCTTAACAAGTGTAGTCTGCAAATCTATGGAGAGGATCATAATTGAGCTCATAAACAAAGATATAGGGGACATGCAGACATTGTACCCATCCCATTTTGGCTTGGTCAGGGGCAGATCATGCCTTTTGTACTGGGTTGACATCTTCAAATTGGTCACTTAGGCCATTGTTGGGGAAAGGCAGTCCATACAACCTACCTTGGCCTTGCTAACACTTTCAACACAATACCCCACTCAGGTATTGTGGAAAGCCCTCACAACTGAAATGTAAACCCATATGTCACAAGATGGGTTGCAAACTGGCTTAAGGACGGGACCCACAGGGTTAGAGTTGCTGGCACTATGTTAGACTCCAGGCTGGTCACAGGTGGTGTCACACAGGGCTCAGTCCTTGGCCACCATTGTTTGTCATGTACTTCCCATGAGAACAGGCCAACATGGGAGGACTTTGGATGACAATGTTAGCAGATGAGTGCACACTGGGCACCATAGTGGACAGTGCATCACACACAGATATCCTTCAGAAGGGACTCACAGTAACTGATAGCTGGTGCCAGGGCCATGGCCTGAAGTCAGAGTGCACAACATGTGTAGACATACCCTTCAGGAAAAGCAAGGTGACCCCAAGCTACCATATTGGTGGCAATCCTCTAAGCACAGAGGAGGTTATCACGGACCTGGGGACCCAGGTTGACAGTCGCCATTCTTCTCAGACTCACATTGCTAAAGTGGCTAGGAAGACCTTCTACATTGCCCACCTGATAAGGATGGGATTCACATCCAGATCTAGTGGGTCATTGTTCGCCTGTACTCTTCAGTTATCAGACCGGTGATCAAGTCAAATGCCCTATTCTGGCTGTATCTCACCCAACATCTGCAGCAATTGGAGACACCCTGACTGTCCCCACCTAAAGGATCAAGGAACCACAACAGCTGTCATATGCTGCCAGATTGAAGACACTCACACTCTATTCACTCACATACCGTCTGCTTAGAGGTGACATGTGCCTGACATGCGAGGCCATGTCCAAACAGAGATTAATGGACATGCTCCACCTCAGACTCAGAAGATCCACCTGAACCACTAGTGCAGGTGACTGACACCTTAGCAGGGATGTATGTTGGACATGTTGTAGGGATGGAGTTATCACTCGGAGACTCCCTATGCTGTGGAATACAATCACGGTCCATGTGAGTCACAGCACCTTGCTGGCTCTGTTCAAGAGGTATCCTGACCTGTGGATGGGAAATCATAGGTTTACCCCGGGATCGTCACTGTGTCACTGCTGGAGACAGGCACGTCAAACTAATGGGCACAGTACTGTTTCCATATAAGGGGTGGCGGACGCAACCAGACTCTGGACTAGGCTTAGAACTGCCTTGGGGCAGATAGCCTAGTATGAACCTATGAACCTATCTGACCATGTTGCATTATGTTCAGATGTGAACTACTTACAACGGCCTCAACCAACTGCAGTAGTGTATTCCACAACATGGGTGTACATTGGCAAACACTACCGATGTGCCCAAGGCCATTTCTAATGGTTATTGGATAGTGTGTTTGTCCATCAACACATCATAAGTGCAGTTTGGCATGACATATGTCTTGTTTTGTATACTGTGCCTCTGTCTACCTGTGACACAACATTGATACCCAGGGTATACCTACCATCTCCCATCCACTCGTTAGGATCCCTGTTGAGTAGAATAAATGAGTGACTCTATGGATAACCTGTACTGGTAGTTTACTCATGCGTGGTGGTGGCTTCTGTGTTATGGATAATGCAGTACAGCTTGTCCTATGTATGTCAGTGCTGGGGTTCAGGTCCCTCATGTGCATATCTCCCTGCCATTCACATTGTACAAGGTACGGCATGTGCATTGCTGACAGCTTGGACATGGCTTTCTACATCAGGCACAGCTTGTGTCTGGGTGGCCAGCATGGCAGTGTGTGGAACTGCATTCTGTTTAATCAGGCGACACATTACATGTGTTCCAGCTCTTTGATACTCCTGGTGAGGTACTGTTGTGGACTTTACAGTTGCTGAATGTATCTGCTGAGGTACACCACACAGGTGCTGTTGTGGTCATTTGTAATGCTGCTGAAAGATAACTGCAAAACCACAATGACCTCCCCTTAGCTAGATGTCATAACCCTCATGATTAGGTTGGTATATGGATTGTTGCTGTTAACCCTACAGCCACATTTTTGTCCAATGCAGGATATCTATCACCTTGTGTCCCTCATTCTGGCATTACATGTTAGGTATGTCATGGGTCGACACCTATGTGGGAATTGGTGGTCACTTACTGGATTATCCACAGAGGCTGACTATACTGTTTTCACCATTTAACATGCTGACATGGCTATGGCACCAGCTGTCTGTTTCTATGTGGCCCTTTATGGGATGCTTGTGTCAGCTGGTGTATCAGATATGTCAGGCGGATTGTTGTCCTCTACAAACATGTTCCAGCACAGTCCTTACTTGTTGGCCTGTACCTATGGGGCATATATACCAGATGGTGAAGGTCCCAGGACCAAGCTTTGTGGGATGCCTGTTATATGTGGTTTGTAGTCTGACATGGCTGCTGCATGTCTGACCATGTCAGTTCTGTCGTTGGTCTGGTTTGCAACCCTCCCATGACATTGGGGTGTATATATCAGCTGGTGAGCAAATCTATACGGAACACATAGGGTATTGTACAGAAGGCTTTGCAAGGTCCGGCTACACTGTGTGGACCACATTGCCCTCATCACTGACTTCAAGTACTGTTTCAACTGAGTCACACATGTTTAGGGGTGGGGTCTGCACTTTGTAAACCCACACTGGGTAGGGTCGGTGTCAATAGATCCACAATATCATTATGTCTGTGGTACATGCTGGTCCTTTCCATAGCTGTGCAGACCAAACCTCTCATGATTCTGTGGTGGTTGTTTTTCCTATCCATTCAGGAGACACCTTTGTTGAGAACACCCACTGTTGTTGTACACTGCTCTTAAGTGCGTACCCTGTGGTAAGGGTGACATAATGTCAGGGAGGCGGCAGTCTGCTGTGGAAGGTATTTGGCATTATGGCGCGCGGTTTGCACTGCACATGTCAGGATGTATGTTGGCCATACCTGTGTGTGTCTGGTATGTTGTTTGTAATATCGGTGTGATCCGGAGCATATCCAGGAATCAACAACATGCTTACTACCATCATTTGCAACAGCCTTGGGGTTATCTGTAGTGTCCTGTACAATCTGTATCATAATGGGTTCATACTAGGCTACCCCTAGGGCATCTGTAAGCCTGCATGTCTATTTTGTTTGATAGATTCTGGAAATTGTTTACACCTGTGTCAGTGCTAGTATGATACCAGGGGTATAGTGACAAACAGCTCAGAAGCTGACTTCACACTTCTTCGGACTGAGATGGTATCCATTAAGCCCACTGGGCCAGTGGAAACCACAACACACAATGGTGACTCCTGCACAGACACTTTCTACGGACATCTCCGAGTAAGCATGGACCATGCAATCACAAATGAGAATGACACCTTCACCACCAAGGGAAAGTGGCCTGTCTGGTGGACCCCAGCCATAAACAAACTGTATAACAGATGAAGGATACTAATGCAAGACAGAGCTACATCTCCAGAATGTAAGGCAGCTGTGATCAGCAGTAGTAGAAAGCTACATTCTCACATAAAGACACCCAAGTTCAACTTGGGGACATAAATCACCACAGACGATGAAGGTAACCACACTGCTTTCTTCAGTTATGTCTGACGCCTGGGTGGGAACCCTCATATATGCTCAGATATGCTCAGATTTGGTACACAACAACTTATATCCCAGGGACCTGACAGATATTACTGACACCCTGGCAGACCAGTTCAGTGCAATGTACCCCCTCCCTCACCCCCAAGACATGATAGTTATCACAGCTGTATGTAACCTCACTGTCATCCTGGATGTCCATGTGAGAGCCGCAGTCAGCAAAGACGAGTACACAGCATCAATGGGACCTGATGGTATCCCCAGTTGCATGCTATGTGAACTACAGATGGAGATAAACCTGTATATGCAGATCCTATTTAACCTTAGCCTTGCTACAGGATCTGTACCTGAACACTGGCGTACGGCAACAGTGGTCCCACTCCACAAAGGAGATGCCTCCACAGACCCTGGCAGCTACCACCACACAAGCTTAAACAGCCTTGTCTGCAAAGCTTTGTGAAGGGTCATTATGGAGCTTCCACACAGAGACATTGGTGTCCTACAGACCCTTGATCACACCCAATTCAGCTTTGTACAGTGCAGATCCTGCGTTTTGCACCAAGTTGACTACTTTGAAACTGTCAGTAGAGCCGTTGATGAGGGCTACACAGTCCACACAACCTACCTGCGCTTGGCTAAGGCCTTTGACACAATACCCCACTCAGGCATCATAGACAAGCTCAACAGCTGAAATATAACACCATATGTCACAGCATAGGTTGCAAAATGGCTCAGAAACAGAACCCATAATGTCAACATTGCAGGTGCCTTGTCAGGTTGAAGCCAGTCACAAGTGGTGTCCCACAAGGTTGTGTCCTGGGACCTCTCTTATTTGGTATTTACTTTTCAGATGTGAAAGCAAACATAGGAGGGTTGTGGCCGACAAAGTTTACAGATGACTGCAACCTGGGCACCATAGTGAATACATCAGCCAGCACACACATCCTACAGACTGCCGTCACACTGACAGATAGCTGGTGCTGGACTCATGGCCTAAAACTGACTGCGACTGATGTGTAGCCATCCCTTTGGGAGGAACACAGTACCCACAGATCTGTACATAGACAGCAACCCAATGAGTACAGGAAACAAATCAGACAGCTGGGGACACATGTAGATAGTGACATCTCATTTGACACCCATGTTGCCAAAGTTGTTTGACAGACTTTCTATCTTGGCCACCTTATCATGGAGGGTATTCCATCCAGACCATAGGAGGTCATTGTACCACTATACTTCTCCCTTATCAGGCCCATGCTTGAATACAACGCCCCATTTGGTATGTACCTCAACCAGCACTTGCAGCAGCTGGAGAGACCCCACAAGTACCTTACCATGAAGATCAGGGATCTACAACACATGTCATATACTTCCAGAATAACTAAAACAAGCTTTTTCAGTGTCATACCACATACGTACAGGTGACCTATGCCTGACATACAAGACCATGTCCGATCAGGATTTGGTAGACATGCTCCACTGCAAGCAATCCACATCCACCAGAAACATGGGAGCTAAAGATTTGAACCTCAGCACATACATGTATAGGACATGCTGAAGGGACAGAGTCATAACTCAGAGGCATCTCAAACTCTAGCAGAGTATCCCAGTTCATGTTAGACAGAGTACCTCACTGACTCTCTTCAAGAGACATCTGGACAGCTGCATGTGGACAGGGGCACAGACTGGACAGAGGCATAGTCACATTATTCAATTATGTAAGGTGGTCATAATGTGTCACTACTAAGTCAGAGGCACAATATTTCGTATCTATGCAGTACACATATTACCACTATGAGGGGTGGCAATAGCAATATTCATCAAGGACACCCTCACCTCATGGTTGGTGGCAACACACGATGCATTGGACACCATCCGGGTGCAATTAACCATAGGCAAGACTGCTCTGAAGTTTGTAGCATGTTACAGGCCATCCTCTGAAACTCAGGTACCTCACAGAGCTTTCATGAAAACAGTGGCGGGGATACATGTACCTGCAAACACCATCACACTGGGTGATCCCAACTATCCAAATATAGACTGGGATCAGTACTACAGCCACAACACTCTAGCCCACAGGTTCCTAGAGTTCATACACTCACATGCCATGGAAGAACTAGTCACCATCCCCACAAGAGGAGACAACATAGTAGATCTCATCATCACAAACATGGGCTCACAATGTTCAACACCAGAGGTATACCCATCATTGGTGAGATCAGATCATGACCTACTCTCAGTGGAAGTCCACATCCCACCCCACCCCAGATAGAAAAAACCACAGTGCAGCAGCTCTCAGAAGCCGACTAGACACTCCTAAAGGCTGTTGTGATGTCTTTCAAAGCCCCAAGCCAGCAGACACCATTACCCAAGCCACTGTATCACTTACAACTGCCTTCTACCAGCACCTTCAAGACTGCATGGATGAGGCAATCCCAAACAAAACACAGACTCGTTGTACCAGAGGCAAGCGTCCAGTGTGGTGGACCTCAGCCATAAACAAGCACTACAACACAAGGAAGGAGGTACTACAAGATAGAGCGATATCCGTGGAAGGGTAGACACCCCTGCTCAATATAGGTGAAACACTGAGTTCCCCATGAAATCATCCAAGGCGAATATTGGGAGTAAACCCACTAAGGGCTCACGGGACAACAATGAGGCCTTTTATACATCGTTACACACCTGGGAGGAAACTCCCAGATATGCTCAGAATAGGCTCAGAATGCTGTAAATATCACTGAACCTACAGACATTGCCAACATACTGGCTGACAGGTTCAGTGCAGATTTCTCCACCCACCCCTCCACCACAACTGGAGAGATATGTATGAAAGAGGATTGTAGCCCCCCAAACATCTCAAATGCTCAGGTGGGAACTGCTCTATCCAAGGGAAAGGACGCAGCAGCATCCATGGGACCAGATGGTGTCCCTGGTTTTGTGCTCCATGAACTCACTCAAGAATTAAACCCGCAGTCAGGGCAGCTGTATGATCTTAGCCTCAACTCAGGATATGTTCCCAAGGAGTGGCATATGTCAATGGTGGACCCACTTCACATGGGGGTGCCTCCACCGACCACGGAAACTACCATCCCATCAGCTTGACAAGCAGGGTCTGCTAAGCTATGGAGAAGATCATAATGGAAGTCATAGATGAGGACATAGGGGACTTGCAGACATTAGATCCAACCCAGTTAGGCTTTGTTGAGGGCAGATCATGCCTTTTAAACTTGGTTGACTGTTTCATAACAGACACCAAGGCCATTGACAAGGGCAAGGCACTCCACACAGCCTACCTTGACCTGGCAAAGGCTTTCAACACAATACCCCACTTGGGTATCATTGAAAACATCACCAGCTTAAATGTGAACCCATACATCACAAGATGGGTTGCAAACCGGCTACGTGACAGAACAGACAGGTTCAGACTTGCTGGTGCCATGTCACACTCCACAACTGTCACAAGTGGTGTCCCACAGGGCTCAGTCCTGGGCCCACTATTGCTCAGCATCTACTTTTCAGAAGTACAAGCAAACACAGCAGGATTATGGCTGACAAAGTTTGAAGATGACTGCAGACTGGGAACCATAGTTGGACACCCATCTGACACAGACATCCTTCAGAAGGGTGTCATAGACACGGATAACTGGTGCCAGAGCCATGGCCTTACATTACACACTAAACAATGCATAGCCATACCCTTTGGGAAGAACAAGGTTACCACTAGTTCCCATGTAGGTGGCAATCCTCTAAGCACACAGGAGGTTATCAGGGACCTGGGCACCCAGGTTGAGAGTAACCTTTTGTTTGACACTCACGTTGCCAGGGTAGTTAGGTAGAACTTCTACATTGCCCACCTCATCATGCAGGGATTCACATCTAGATCCAGGGAGGTCATTGTTCCCTGTACTCTTCACTCATCGGACCATTGATTGAGTGCAATGCCCCATTCAGCATGTATATGACCCGACACCTATGGCAATTGGATGGGCCCACAAATTCCTCGACAGGAGGAGAAAGGGTCTCAAACATATTTCTTATGCTGCCCGACTGGAGGAATTCCAGCTTGATTCCGTGACTTACTGTCTGCTCAGAGGTGACCTGTGCCTGACATCCAAGGCCATGTCCAAACCTGAGTTAATGTACACGCTTCACCTCAAGACCTCTACATCCATCAGAACTACAGTGGCAGGAGATTTAAACCTCAACACAGATATTAATAGGATGTGCTGGAGGGACAGATTCTTCAACCAGAGAGTCCCTATGCTGTGGAACAACATCCTGGTACATGTGAGGCTGAGTACCTCACTGGCTTTGTTCAAGTGAGATCTTAATCAATGGATGGGAGATTGCAGGTATGCCCCAGGGATAACCTCAGTATCACTGCTTGTCAGAGGCACAGCAATATAATGGGCAAATTATCCGTCAGAGTGAAGGTGCGGCAGACTCCACGGAACTCTGGTCTAGGCTTATAAATGCCCTAGGGCAGATAGCCTAGTATGAACCTGTGAACCTGTGAACATAGGCCTGGGGCAGTTGCTGCTATTAGGACAGTGGTCTGCAGCAAGCTATATAGTAGTAGTCAGTTTTAGCCATTGGTGTTTGACCATGGCTAATGCATGTTGCTTCTTGTTGTGGTAACAACAGGGTGTGTGGTTATCCATGCCATTTATTGGTAGTCACCCTCATTTTGTATCTTGTTCCATGTTTTGCACATGTACATCACTGTATGAGGTGTGACCCTGGTAGTGTCAGGGTGCTGATGTGCGCTTTGACCCTGTTTTCTATTACAGCACTGATATGTGCATTCCCTATACTGTGTGCATTTACACTGCACACATCTTGCTGTTTATACCTTTGCCATTGGGTAGCATTACATCTAGGTTCCTATCCCTTGTGATAGCTATGAGGTGGGTTTGTGTTTTGTGGTTTATGATTGGTGAGGGTGGATGTTAGTCATGGTCCTCAGGTGTGCATATGATACATGGTATTACATTACTTAACACATGGCATTCATGCCTCGGGTGGTGCTGCAGGGCTGCCTCTGTCGGATGCACATACTACACTCCTGTACATTTGGAAGCAGGTTGTGTCATGTTAGGCATCCCTGTTACTGTATGAGTGAGTCAGAGTGGGTATCGGTCCCAGTGTTCCTACTGACCAAGCATATGTGCTATCGTTGCCTCTTTGCCAAGGCCAGGGCATACTGGGCACGCCTCCTTCTGCCTACTGGGACAAGGTCAGGTTGTTCCTCCTCCAAGTCACCCCTGCCTGTGGTGGCCTTGGCAATGGTGGGGATGTTTGGCCCAGCCCTGTGCTGGTCCTGCTGCAGCTGTTTCCGCAGGATCATATTATGTAGCATAGCACATATCATGATCATTTGGGTACATGTAGTTGGTGTGTACTGCAAAGCTCCACCAGGCGTGTCCAGACACGGAACCGTGACTTGAGCAGCCCAAACACACGCTCTATGATATTACGTGTTTGTGCGTGTGCCTCATTATGGCGTTCCTGTTCGGGTGTGTGTGCATTTCTGATGGGTGTCATCAGCCACGGCTCAAGTGCATAACCAGCATCCCCCACTAGGTGTCCGTGTGGGAAGTCCCCATTGGCAAATGATTGGTACAGCTGCGTCAGATGCCAGATGTGGGAATCGTGGTAGCTACCAGGGCAGCCAGCACACACATTCATTATTATGCCCTGGGCATCACACACGACCTGGCAGTTGATGGAGGGTATCCCTTGCGGTTAATGTAGACTCTACCCGCTCACCGGCTGGTGCCTTGATGCGTATGTGCGTGCAGTCTATTGCACCCAGCACCTCAGGGTATCCCGCTATTTGCTGGAAGAGACGCATATTGCTGGACACAACCTCACGGTCACTAGGGACATATATATGATCACTGACATGTGGTGACATGGCATCCAGGAACTGGTGCAGTACCCTGGAGGCTGATGCCTGTGATATCCCCATCATATCGCCAGTTGGTCTCTGAAAGGTACCTGTTGCTAGTATTCTTAGGCCAACACATACCTTGGTTTCCACTGGGATGGGTTCCCTCTGTTGGTTCTGTGTGTGAGGCGTGGCCTGCACAGCTCAACAATCTGCTGCAGGAGCTCTCTGTCCACTCTATAGCGCTCTACTATCTCCAGCTCATGTAACCCATGGTAGGTGACCCTAGGCCTGTATACTCTTCTCCTTCTCCTCACTCTGGGTTGTCTGTCAGCATCTGCATTATCACCACCCTCGGCAATTCGCCTATGTCTGATTATAACAGCTATGGCAGCCCCTAGCATTTCTGCTCTGAGTTCAGCTTTTTCAGGTTTCAACTCTGATAGCTTAGTTTCTGGCAGTATCTCTTGTGAGAAACAGCCTGCACTGCTCTTTGTTGTGTTTTAAGTGCTGGGTTGGGCTTCTAGTCTGCCTGTGTAATTGCCTGCTTCTAATTGTTTCCACCAATTAACTTTAGTAGTATCTTCTGGCAGTTTCCTGTATTTTGGTTGTTTCCTATTTCCTCTCTGTTTCCTGAGTGGAGCAGTGTGCACACCGGCTTAAACACGCTCACAGTAACTTAAACGCTGTACACATCCCTACACGGTGTTACACGCGCACACATCCTTACACGGTGTTAGCTAGGCTGATTCATGCTAAAACGCGCACACCGCCTTACACGTGCGCCAGCGCAAACCGTTGTAAACAGTTTGCAACACGCTCCCACATGTTGAACCTGCCTCACCGCGCTGCGCATGCACGTATATCAAGAAACTTAGAGTGTAGGGATAGCGTATGCCCTCAATTTCTTGACATTCCCAGTGTTCTGTTGGGACACACCTCCCTCCTGATGTCTGTCTGTCATCTCTTACCTTACATTGCCCTCCAATCTGGTACATTTCTTTCTATCCTTCCCCATGATGTCACCTACCTCTTACTCTGTTCCTCCCCTTCTCTAACTCTTACGACTCAGAAAGTGCTCATTACTTATGTGGCAGTGTGATTCAGTATTGTAAGCCTCATTTACATAGGATTGCCTAGTAATGCTTAGTTACATATCTTACACGGAGCTTCCCCTTGACAACCACTAACGGAGGCCATATTGTTTTGCTCTGCAAGTCCCTCCATTGACATTTCATGTAATATATAAATCCCACAATTGTGGGCTTATAAGCCGGTTTTCAGTTTTAGGTAGCGCACCCGTTTGCGGGTGTGCTACAGTTAAACACATAAATCCGTGAAAAAAAAAAGTTATATAACTTTTTTGCAACACTTTCATGCCAATGGCCACATATTTGGCCATTGGCATGCTTAATGTAACAAATGCACCCTTTATTTGGAGCTGACATAGCTCCGTTTTTAATTGCAGAAATGTACTCAGTTGTCAGCTGAGTACATTTCTGCAACTAACTCCGTTACACGGACTGGTTTGAGCCGTGGATCGCTCACATACCTCATTTGCATATCTTGGAGCTGCAAATGAGGTATTGAGCATTCCCCACTCCGTGTAAGAGACGTGTTAGCTGTCTCTTACACGGAGATTTGGGCTGTTGCTGAATCAGGAGGCTTACACGGAGGCTTACACTACTCTTAAACTCCGTGTAAGCCTTCCTGAATCTGGCCCTCTGACATGCCTCAATAGGACTTGTTTGTTTTGTTTCAAGAAACACAGGCCTGCTGTTCCAACACCTGATTTTGTGACTTCTACTGCATCAATGACATCTGTGTAGCACAATAGGTGAAATGGAGCTAGGTAAATATTTTGCATACTGTTAGTTGTTGGCAGTTCAAATGGACAATATCCTAGAAGCAACGTTGTCTTGATCAACTGGTAGAAAAAATAAAGTCACATTTCTTTGAACTTAGTAGGGCTTATGTGATAATGGTGGTCATTACAAGTATTAGCAGCAGCATTTACTTTACATATCTTACTGCTTATTCCCCAGACATCTGGGAAACTGACAAAATGAAGATGTGCATTTACTGACATCTTTGTACTTTTCATATTCTCTGTGGAAAGTTTAAACATGATGAACAGCTATAGCATAGCATAATCTCTGGTACTAGAACTGCACTTGGAGTGCTTTGTCTTTGCTTTTTCTCCATCAAAAAAGCCATGCAATAACTTTGGCTTCCTGAAACAGCTACTGAAATTAAACTTCAAACACGATAGACAGTACTCTCTGTTACATACGAGCTTGGGAAAAAAGAAAAAAGGACTCGTGGCTCCTGAAAAATGTAGTGGTCAAATATTTCAACCAGATGAAAACAAAGATGACAATATTGACAAAATAATGTCCAAATGAACAAATTTTAAGAAAAGGACTTTCAAAAACTGTAGATGACATATACAAGGGCAAAAGGTAGTGCTGTTCCACAGTTGAAAAGAACTGAACAAGTGTGGCTATAAGCGAATATATCAATATTTATATATACGATATATATATATGTATATGTATATATATATATGTATATATATATATATACATATATGTATATATATATATATATATATACATATATGTATATATATATATATATATATATATATATATATATATATATATATATATATATATATATATATATATATATATATATATATATATATATATATATATATATATATATATATGGATCTATCACATGGTAATGCTTGGTAAAAGTGTGAAAAGATGTCCAGGTGTCAGTTTCCAGGATGTCCTTGGTGGGGACTCCTCTGAGGAAAGCTGCAGAGGTGGAGGCTGCTCTGGTGGAGTGTGTCCTGATCCCGTTGGGTGAAGGCTTTCCATGCTGTTTGTAGCAGAAATGGATGCAGTGTGCTATCCGTTTGGAAATGGTTTGCTTGGAGATGGCTTAGCCTTCTGCTCCTGTAGCAAAGCTAACCAGCAATTGATCAGACTTTCTGAGGATTTAGTCCTGAAAAGATAGAATTTGAGCTGTCTTTGCACATCTAGACAGTGAAGAATACTTTCCCCCTTGTTCTGGGGATTAGGAAAGAAGGTGGGCAAGTGAATGGATTGTTTGAGAGCCACACTGGACACCATCTTGGGCATGAAGGATGGGTTAGTTCTGAGGGATACCCTGTCTGCATGGAAGATGATGAAGTGTTCCACAGCCATGAATGCTTGCAGCTCAGAGACTCTTCTGGACGAAGTGATGGCCAGAAGGAATGCTGTCTTCCAGGAGACACATTTTAGCTCTTCTGAAGAAGCTGGTTCGAAAAGGGGCAGGATGAGCTTTTCCAAAACAAAGTTAAGGTCCCAAGCTGGTGTTGGTGCCCTTCTGGGTGGGCCTGAAATTGCTAGTCCCTCTAATGAACTGTTTGATCAAAGGGTGTAAGAAAAGGGGCTGCTCAGTGGGTAAATGAGCAGAAATAACAGAGGCATGAATTTTTATAGAGTAGAAAGAGAGACCACTGTGTAGTAGGTCAGCTAAGTAATCCAGGATGAGAGGGATGGAGGGCTGTGCCACACTGGCTCCCTTAGCCTGGATTCAGGTGCAGAACCTTTTCCATTTATCTGCATAAAGACTTTCTGGTGCTAGGACGTCTGGCCTCACTGATAACATCCAGAACCTGTTTACTGAGGATGGCAGATTGGTTTGGGGTTAGGGAGTAAGCCAAGCTGCCAAACTGAGTGTTTGCAATTGGGGGTGCATGAATTCCCCATCCCTCTGGGTCAGGAGGTTTGGAATCTGAGGAAGATGCCATGGAGGCAGTGTAGACAGGCTGTGCAGCAAGGGGTACCAGTGTTGTTGGGGCCAGTCTGGAGCTATAAGAATGGTCCTTGGTTTTTCCTCCCTTATTTTGAGCAGTACCCTGGGGATGAGAGGTAGAGGAGGAAAGGCATAGACTGATAGACTGACCCAGGGGAAGGACAGGGCATTCAGTTTCCAAGCCATGCAGTGATGCTCCCTGGTGCAGAAATTGTTGAGCTGATGGTTGGTGTGGGAGGCAAAGAGGTCGACCTTCAGGGTTCCCCATTTCTGAGTGATTAGGGTGAAGGTACTTTTGTTGAGTTGCCACTCATGTGGGTCCAGAAGGTTTCTGCTTAATTGGTCTGCCAGATAGTTGAGAGAGCCTGGTAGGAATTGTGCTAACAGGGGTTGTTGCATGGAAGAGGCTGTGAGCCAAAGGGTCATGGCCAGCCTGCACGGAGGGTAGGAGTGAGTCCCTCTCTGCTTGTTGATGTACCACATCACAGTGGTGTTGTCTGTTTTGATCAAGGAAACCCCTGGAGAGTGAAGGGGTTTGAAAGCTATCAAGGTGTGCTGCTCAGCCATCATCTCTTTTTGACTGATGTGTAGAGGGGATTTCCTATGGGTTCCATTGGCCCTGTATGCACCTGCCATCAAGGTGTGCACCCCAAGCATAGTCTGATGCGTCTGTGGTGAGGGTCTGGGCGGTGAGGGGTGGGGAGAAGGGCAGTCCCTTGTTGTGGAAGCATGCTGTTGCCCACCACAGAAATTTCTTTCTGAGACAAGGAATTATAGGTAGAATAGTTTCCAGGTCTTGAGAGTGTTGACACCAAAAGCTCTTTAGGTATCGCTGAAGTTTCCTCATATGCAGTCTGGAATATGGAATGAGTAGTATGCAAGATGCCATGAACCCCAGAGCTTGCAGGATCTTCCTTGCAAATAGCTGGGGCCTGGTGGCTAATTGACAGAACTAGGCTGTCAGGAAAATTTGTTTCTCTGGTGTAAGGTATGCCATCTGGGATGCTGTGTCCAGACTTGCTCCCAGGATGGGCACCTGTTTGGATTTATTTTCATTGATTGTGTACCCTAGGGAGGTTAGTAGGGTCTTTACAAAGGCCAGGTGCTTCAGCAGCTTTTCCTGGCTGTTTGCCTGAATAAGACACTCATCTAAGTATGGGTAAATTTGAATATTTCTTTGTCTGCAAAAGGCAATGGCCGGAGCCAGCCATTTTGTGAAAACTCTGGGAGCAGTAGATAAGCCAAAGGGAAGCGCAGAGAACTGAAAGTGTTGAGATCCTGCTCTGAAGCAGAGGTATTTCTGCATGATTCCCTGATAGGAATGTGGAGGTAGGTATCTTTTAGATCTAGGGTGGCTAGCCAAGCATCTTTGGAGAGCATGGCTAGCAGCTGCTGGAGGGTGAGCATTTTGAATTTTTGGATCACCAGGAAGGTGTCTAGAATGGATAGATTGAGGATGGGGCCCCAGGTGCCCTCTTTTCTGGGCACCACAAATAGTCTGGAGTAGAAGCATTGGCCTATTTGTTCTGCAGGAACGTGCTCTACTGCCCTCATAGAGAGCAGGGAAAGGATTTGCTTTTGAGCCTCTGCCCACTGATTTGGTGGCAGATCTGGGAACCCTTTTGGGGTTGGAAAGGTGTGGAATGAAAAATTGTATCCCTGAGACACAATGTTTAGAACCCATTGGTCCTTGGTAATGGTGGGCGAGGTGCTTGAGTGAAAGGAGAGTTTTCCTCTTAGGGGTAAGTGAAGATGGGCAGAAGGGTGTGTGTGTGGAGGAGGTGAGTCATTGTGAGTTCTTACCATAAGGGGGTGGCTTAGAACTCCCTGGTTTTGAAGTGGAGGTAGTCCACTGCTTAGAGCTCTGCATTCCCTGGGGCTGCTGTCTGGGGGGGGGTCTGTTTCCACGAGGCCTAGGTTGGGGCTGTTTACTCGGCGCAGGAAAGGACAAGTGCTAGGAAGGACAATGCCTGCTGAACCTAGGGGGCTGGACCTGTAAGAAATCCCCAACTGTTTGCATAGATTTTGCTTTTTCTTCCATCTTTTTTAAGACCTCTTCTGCCATAGTGCCAAATAAGTTATCTTTGTGCAAGGGGGCATCCAACAATTTAGATTTGACATGGTTTGGCAGGGGTTGTTCCTTAAGCCATGCATGTCTTCTAATGACAGATCCAGTGAATGCTGCCATGCAAGAAGCTTCTAGGGCATCAAAACCACAGTGCAAAGTGTGTTTAGTTACTTTACTTGCAGAATGCATTAAGTCTTGCAAATCTTTAGATTCTGCCCAAGCAGGAAAGGAAGACATTGTTTGTTTTAAGAGTTCCAAGTTATATTGCTGAAATTTCAGCATATGGAATTGTCAATTTAGTGCCCTGATAGCAAGAGTAGCTGAGGTGTATACTTTTTTACCCCATCTGTCCAATGTTCGGGAATCCCTGTCTGAGAGGGGATGGGATTCTTAGCAGAGGTTGCTTTAATCCCTTTTGGCCCTTGAGAAATGACCTCAGGGTCAGCTGTTGGATTTTTAAAATGATATTTGTGAGAGTCAGGGACTCTATAGTACCTGTCTGGTTTTCTGGGAGCAGGAGGCAGGGCATCAGGAGTCAAGTTGGATTCAAGGAAAACATCATCCACAACATCTAGGACTGGGGTGATGGCCAAGGGTCTGTGTTGCGGAAGATCTAGCAATCCCCTGAGTCTCTTTTTAGATTGAGGATAGTCCTGACTCTTTCATTGGAAATGCTCCCTTAAAGTATGCAGGGTTTCCCCAAAGGAAAAATCCTCTGGGGGAGAGGCTGAATGAATGGAGTCCTCTGCATCAGAATCCTCATAAGTGGAGTGGGTTTGCATGTCTTCATAGTCAGATGCATCCGATTCATCTGACTCTTGTTCAGACAAAACTACAGGGGACAGATATCTTTTCCTTTTTGATGGGGTAGCTTGGCTTCCCTCGATCAGCATGATAAGGTCTTCCATCAGTTTAAGCATTTGAGACTGAGGCAAGGTTGAAGGCGCCTGAGAGTGGGTCGTCGGTTTTTTGGGTGTGGTTCAAACCCTGGGCAAAAGAAACTCAGTCATTTTTAAAAGAATGGCAGTTGCGAAAGAAGACGTTGGTTTGTGTCCAGATTCGGTAGATTGAAGGACTTCCCCGGAAGCCGGTGCTCGGTGCTTGCTCAGTGGCTTCGGACTCATCCAAGGTAGAGATGACCTCAGGATCCTTAGTTTGTGGCATACCGACTCTGAAAGGGTCTCGGTAGCAGCCTGCAAATCAAATGAAGTGGGCATCAGGGGCTGTGAAAGCGCCTCACTGAGTACTGGAGGACTGATGACTAGCTTAATGGAAGCGGCATCGGTATGTTTGGACCTGTGCGGTCTGTCTCTGTCTTTATCTTTATGTTTTTTTGGAAGATCTGATGTCAGAAGGCTTACCAAAGTCATATCGGAATTTGAGGACTGTAAACAAAAATATCTGGCTACAATACAACAGATAATTCTGGCATTGAACAAAGCACAGAAGAGACAACGGGGGACGTCGTGGTCTGAACCTAAGCAAGTGACACTGTAAGAGTGGAAGTCTCGGTGTGGTATTTGCTTTCCACAGGCGAGGCAATTATTAACTTTTTCTGATATCGGTTAGTGCAAGAAAAAAGGATCCCCAATGGGGTACTTAACTTTAGAAGACTTCAATTTCAATTCGGAGACAAAACTCCGGTAGCGGCCGACCGGCACTCATGCGAACTGCTTCTGCTTCAGGCTCCATGGCAAGAAAGACTGATGTAATGGCATCGGCTGCCTTACTTTACACTACTGATGACCTGACGTCAGTCCTCAAGCGATAGCAACCGACGCAGACATACTAAGTCTCTGGTATTCGGGACGGCCAAGGGCTACCCTGGCAGGGATAACCCAAATTTGAAGACTGCAACAGTGAAACACAAGAACATCAACCAAAATACCCTACCCAACACAACCAACCTCTAAACCACACTCAACACTTAAAGGAAGAAAAGCAAAATTAAAAACAAGTAGATAAATAAATATGTTTAGTAATACACAGATTGAATTTCCCATTCACTTCAATACAATAAAAAAACAAAAAGAAAAGAAAAAAAAATTAAACTCTGCACACATACACATGCAGTGCAAAGCACAATAGCTCCAAAACAGCATTACCCACCTCAACAATCCCATCAAAGCTATGTGTAGTATTTTATAAAAATAAACAAAATAGCAAAATACATACTAAAAGTAGTTACTAAATGACATTAAGGACATTTTGTTGATTACTATTGAGAATACTGAAACCCATGCATCCTGAGGTTAATAATGCATGTATATGCATAAATATGAAATACTTACATTCTGTAGTTTAATATCTGAAAGATTCATGACTGAAGCAGCTGTATTTTTGTCAGACTCAACAGAATAGGATTGTTTAATATTAAAATACAAGGCCTGTCCCTGTTGCATGGGGAGTTATGCCCCGACTATGACCCTTGTAACCCATGTTTTATTATCAACATGAGTGCTTGATGACTGGCTTAAGCAACCAACGCTAGCTTTACCATCCTAGGAAGAGGGAGTCAACTTGATTGCCACATTAGTGATTCCTGCCACTTGGAAGGTAGATGCTTAAATAACAGACCAGGGCGATTAATGGGTATATGCATTACTGGGTCAGGGATGATGTGGGTGGCAGCTCACATATTTCTCACATAGTTAACTACTGAAAGTTAGCCATTTGCCTATAAGGAGGAGTTAGGTGGATGGGGCAAAAATCTCCATGGAGCCAGTACTGTAGGCTACTCACTGATTCTCAAATCTTAATTCCAGGGGAACAAGTGGACCAATCAGGCCCCAAAATGGACAATAATGGGGCAGAGTATTTGAGATTGCCTGACCTTTACCTCTGGAGAAATGAATAAGCCTGAGGGACACACACACGAGAGCCACTGAGTAAGGTGATGTGGAGGAAATAAAAAAATAATAATTGATTATAAGGGTGTAATTTTTTCTAGTGTTGTGGTAAATAGGTATATACATTGATCATGTAAGACTGTCAAGTGATCCCAGACTGAGCCAGAGTAAATATTATTGGGTACACCTTCTAGGTTAATATATATATTCACTTCTATTAATGACTCTATGATGCCCCTTTCCAGTGGGGGCACTATCTGCATATATAGTGAGATATGGAATGTGTGTGTGTTACACTGAGATTTGATTCAAATATTACTCCTGTAATTAGAGATTTGCATTTGGTTTAATATTTGTTGTATACTGTGTCTCTTGTTGGTTAGGAGTACTTAAGTTTCTTGAAGGAGCACAAAAACAGAACAGACTGTTGAGGTAACCAAATATATATATATATATATATATATATATATATATATATATATATATATATGTGGAAAGGGATGGCTATGATGACAATACCTGACATAACTGCATTTCTAGTGTGTGCGAATCACAGTACCTCCTGGTATGCAGTGAGTTTTAGGGGCTGAAATGCTACCTGTATAGTGTTCTTTTCCCTTCCAATATGTTTTTAATCAAGACTTTTAGGTGATACAAGTATTGTAAGAAGCAGTTGTTTATTTTAGTAGTAAGGCACTTTATAAAATTAAATCAATTTTAAAACAAATAATTCTTTTATTTTCTGGGAAAGGCAATTTCAGCCAATTAGCTTGGAGTGATGGGTACTCTCTTAAGGCAACATGATGTACAGTTAAATGCATTTGTCCTAACAGATTTTTTTTTGTGAAGGTTAGCAGGAGTGACCACAAATAGTACAGACTATATAACAAAAGCAATAAATGAAAACTGAACCCACTTAAGTGATGAAACAGATTTTGCTCCTTCTGAAAGACGGTCACTGAGGGGGAGCCGAGGAACATGGTTATGGAATCAGTGTAGGGAGAGGTGTAGTGTTAACCGTAGCTGCAGAGGAATATGAGACTCCCTGCAATGCCCTTTGTTTTATTTTTATGTTAAAAAAAAAAAAAAAAAAAAAAAAAAAAAGCATGTTTGCACGGCACAGATTGCAGCAATGCCAAGTTGCACTCACATATAAGATAGCAGACACCTACCAGACATCTAAAAATAGAAACCGGATGCAATTAATTTATTTAAAGATGTGCTTAAGCATGTCTAGGCATGTTTGCGAGGTGCAGTGCAGCACTGCTTATAGGTAGCTCAGTGGCATATGTGAAGGTATAACAGATTTCTTAATATCCTTGTAGCTAAATTGGTAGAGTATCAGCTTCATGGGCAGTAGGTTCAAGCTTTGAATACATGGAAGGAAAAATAAGTATTTAATTTTGATTTACATATTATACTTTTTTTATAAAACATGGCCCTGTTGCGCTCTGCTCAACTATACTTAGACCTGCTAAGCACTGCACAAACATGGTAACAGCTGCCAATGCTTGCTCCCTGCTCGGCTCACCTTGGCTGCTTTTTTGTGCGCTGCTAAGCTCAACTAAGTTTGCAGTTCTGCCAGTTTTCACACTTCTCAGGTCAGATGCGCTGGTCTGCTCAATGCTAAGTGACATGGCACTTAAATGTTGCCCAATGATGTGCAAGGGTGGGAAAATTGCCTTTATTAAGCCCAATAGGTGGGAATACAGCAGAATCCATTTGAGTGCTTTCTCTGATGGTTACTATGACTGGCATTGGTGAAGGTGCTTGCTTTCGGGCACAGTGTTGGGGCATTCTGGAGCTCAGGGTCATGGTTGGACTCCTACTTAAAAACATGACTGGCTGCTGCAGGGAGGTTTCCAGGGCTCGGGGTGTAAGGAGGAGGCCTGGGACCAGCTGGCCAAAGAACTCACCAGTGTTACTGGTATCCCCCGCACAGGTGAGCAGTGTTGTCACCACCATGATGACCTGAACTGATGAAAGAGGGGACTCTTGGACAACTGGGTCCAAGAAGCTTGGGCAGAGAATGCCCCACAAGTATGTAAGTAATTTTACCTCTCTCTTTTAACAATATGTAACAATGTGTAATTTGAATGTCTGCAAAGCTGGTATGCATAATGGTGTGCTTTTCTCCCAACAGCTGTAGCCGAGAGGGCTAGCAATGTCGAGTCGCACGCGGCCACTTGGCCAGGTTGTGCTGTGAGTGTGGTGAGTACTGATGTATTATTCTAACTGTAGGGAAATAAGCAAGAAAGAGTACAGCTTTAACTTCCTTAAATTATATACAATAAATCTTGTAGTGCCTTGTGAAATTACAGCTGTATTACAAGAAATGAATAATGTCAACTGTAGTGCAATAAATACATGAAACAATACCAGTAACTGCATTAAACTATATACAATAAAGTCTGTAGTACAATAAATGTGGAATTAGAGCTGTATTACAATAAATGAATAATGCCAACTGTTGTGCAATAAAACATGAAACAATACCAATAACACCAAGGAAAATGGTGTACATCAAGATTGTCTTGTTACTGATTGCAGTAGACAGCGCTGTTAGAATGCCAGGTTTTTGTGATATAAAAAATGAGACCACAATAAATAATTTCAAAAATTTTCCCACCTTTAATGTGATCTATACAATTCAATTGAAAAACAAACAAATCTGTTAGGGGAAAAATATAAAAAATAAAAAAAACTTACAATAGGCTGGTTGCATAACTGTGCACACCCTTAAACTAATACTTTGTTGAAGCACCTTTTGATTTAATTACATTGCATTCAGTCTTCTTGGGTAGGAGTCTATCAGCATGGCACATCTTGACAGGAAAAACCCACATAGGCATGTCTGTGATGCTGCAAGGGGATATATTTACACACACACACACACACACACACACACACACACACACACACACACACACTTGGCTGATGTGAGATTAGATCCCTTACCTATCTACTATTATACACTATTGCTTGCAGTACTTTTTGCAAGCACCACTGAGGTTATCTGAGATTAGACTGTCTGCCAGCACTCTTAAGGTGGATGACATCAGCAGGCGTCGTAGAGGTATGCAATGTAAAGGCCAGCAGCTAGTCACAGGACCATAAAATGCCTAACCATTGCACGGATATGGCCCATACGGGCATGTCCATAGTGCTGCAAGGGGATATATTTACACACACACACACACACACATACACACCCAGTTGGCTGATGTGAGATTAGAACCCTTACCTATCTACTATTACACACACTAACTTGCAGTACTTGTTGCATGCGCCACAGGGTATGTCTGTTTTATATGGGATTGCAGGCACAAGTACACAAAGCAGCCTTGTGTTAGACAGCATGTATGGCCTGCAGAGTGATATTGCTTGGTGCTGTTATCGTATCTAGTATCCTAGGAGTGGGATACCTGTTAATATGCATGCTATGTGTGTACAGTTACCAGTATGGCCATATGTGGCTGGTTGCAGTTAAACAGGCAATCATGTGGCCAGGGACAATATGGCCTGTCCAAGGCATGCGTTGATACCATCGTATATTACAACACCTGTTCACCGGTGTCTGTCTACAAGGTGATATTCCACAGGCACAGGAGTCTGTGGGTGAGTTGATTATGTGCTGTTGCGGCCTTGGTCTGGTTCCTTCAGGCAACTGCTGTGATTTGCAAGTGTGAACAACCTCAGCATTCCGAAGGTATGTGGGGATATTCTTACATACCTATACCTCCATATATATATATATATATATATATATATATATATATATATATATATATATATATATACACACACACACACACACACACACACACACACGTGAATTGCGGTGGTACAGTGGTAGCATTGTTACCTCACAGCAAGAGGTTCTCCCGTTCGATTCAAGGCTTGGCTTAGGAGTGCCTTCTGTGTGGAGTCTGCATGTCCTCCCCGCGGTTGGGTAGCATTCGAAAGACATGCATGCGTAAATGGGCATGCCTTTGTTGAAAGTTGGGCGTCGAGCTGGTACCTCGGCATTTTGTAAAAATCTACTGCCAATCATTAGTGGACCGGAGTTCCGCCGTGGCGACCCCTTACCGGGAAAAAGCCGAAAGACAAACAACAACATACACACACACATAAATGTATATAACTGTGCACAACAGGGATGTCTCTGTAAATTAGCTGTGTACGTTATGTAAATGTGTTGGATAGATATATATGGAGAGTCTGTACATCAGTGTAATTTCTATAGCTATATATACACTGGTATCGTATGTATAAGTGATACATGCTGATACATACATTAATCGTGTGAGGGGGATAGGGACAGACAGATATGTATATGTAGCTGTCTGTATGTACAGATGTATTGCCACATTGCCAAGTCTTTGTGATGAAGAGGCAACATAATTACTCTGAAGTTAGCTAAGTGTAAGAGCATGCCCAGTACTTACAAGGTGACTCCAGGCTAGAGCTACCTGTACTCCAAGTCCAGGATTTTGTGGCTACTGCACCTGTTTCCAAAGTACAGCATTTCCCTGAAATTGTCCAAGGCATTCCTCGGCTGTGTGCTCTACTTAATATGTGCCTGGGGTACATAATGTAACACCACACACAGGGTGACAGTCTGCATACCTCCCACTGTACATGTTTTTGCAGAATGTCCAGTATTTCGCCCCAATTGTGGTTGTCCAGTAAAATATTGTATAATACCGTCACTGAATTGTACTAAGTAAAATATTGTATAATACCGTCACTGAATTGTACTAACTATGGACACATTTAAGTGACTGCCGTTAAATCCTGCAGCTATTCTGTTCTGTTGCAACCTGCTGTTGTACTAGTCACCGTCTAGTTCATCAGAGCATGTGTAATGTCTGTCTGTAGTTTTGGCCCTTTGTTCCCCCATTCTGTCTTTATCCAGCTTTCTTGCAGTAACAGACTGAGGGGTATGATAGTCTGTGGGAATACCACCATACAAACAGCTCACATGCAAAAGACGTGGATGCTGACAGATTTAAATCATCAACACTAAACCCATGCTAACGTCCCTAGTCCAATGAGCCACATCAGCTGCCAGACAGAGAGTCATTATTTCTCAAACAATCAACAGCATACAGACATACATTGCCACCCCTTTATTACGTGAGACATAGAACATGTGGCCAGATTCTATGTCACAGCAATGGAATTGTCAAGTCTGCTGATATATCACTGCAGACTTAGTGTTACAACAGTTGTATGGTAACACTGATGTGTTGGGGGAGGGGGAATGACCAGCCCATGCTCTGCTGGCATAGACAGTTATGCAACTGTCCTGTGTCCCCACTGTTTGCCATCTCCCTTGAAGAATGTAGCAGATTTTCTAGCCATGGGTCCTAGTGCATATTATGGAGCACATACTACTGGACAGAGTACCTGTTGTTTCAAGTGGCTGTTAGAGCTCTACGAGTAGCTCAGTAGCCCACCATATTCCCTTGCAGCCAGGCAACAGGTCCATACATATACTACCATATTTTAGTACCCCTTAAACGTGGTGTATAGGTGAATGACTTATCTTGCAAATGCAGCAGTTGACAGACCTGTAGTTTGGGGCTGACTCTGTTAGATGCATGCAGTACACAACCAATACATGGTTGGGGTTGTGTGGGCTGGCTGGCATCATTTTTACTATATGTCTGCAAGTCAGAATAAGGTGTCAGTCCCTAGGGCCCTAGGTTGTCAGTGCATGTGCTATGTGTTACTTGGCCAAGGCCAAGGCATACTGGGCATGTCTATGTCTGTGTACAGGGGCATCCTCAGGGGGTTCCACCTCCGAGTCCCCCTGTGGGTGTGACTGTGGGGGACCTAGGCACTGGTGGAGGGCTGTGTATCCCTTCCTTTTGTTGATCCTGCTGTAGCTATTTCTGCAGGATCATATTATGTAGCATGGCAGACAAACATTTGTGCATATGTGGCTGAAGAATACCACAGGGTTCCACCAGATATATCAAGGCACTGCAACCATGAATTTAGCAGCCCACACACATTCTCTATGATGTTCCTATAGGTTCATAGGTGTTTACTAGGCTAACGACCACGAGGGCCTTTTTAAGCCTAGTCATGCAACCCAAATCTCTGACGCGTTCTGATACCTTTGATAAGTTTAAGCATGAGACTGGGAAATGAACCAATTACAGGTTACCTGTTGGCATTAGAGACATTGGTGCCAAACCAGGGATGAATTTCCAGTTTCCCATCCAATTATCCAAGCTGCACTTGACTTGGGTTAGGGAGGAACTCTGCTTCACATGGATGGGGAGCCTATTCCATAGACAAGGTAGTATCTGGGATACATACCTACGTCTACAGCAGGTCCTATTTGTATTCCAGGAAGTTTTTAGAATGGTTAATTCTGGTACTGATTATTTTGTGAATGTGCAGCAGGTCCATCAGAGTGGGGTCTGACAATGTCCTGTAAGCCAGGCATAGAGCTCCCCTCAAAAGTCTGTAGGAGACAGAATACACGGATAGGGCCTTGAGGCTGTCTGGATAGGACATATTACTTATGCCCCGTATTCTTTTAGTATCTGTGAACTGGATTTAAACACTGCATTATGTGCATTCTTTCTCTAACCCTGCTTCACTAACAACTTATGCCACGGAGATAATTTAAATCAATACCAGGCTAACTATTCTTGTGGGCCATTCCAAGCCCAGCCAATTACCTCATGTGAGAATTAAACCTTGCAACTTGTGCCTAAAAGGTGAACACCCTAACCACTATGCCAACCTCGCATCTTTAGTTTGTGCATTTGCCTCATTATAGCATTCTTCTGTGAGTGTGTGTGCATTTCTGATGGGTGCCATCATCCACGGTTCCAGTGCGCAGCCAGCATCTCCCAGTAAATGGGCCATGCGGGATATCTACCCCTAGCAAACATATGGTACAGCTGTGATGCATGCCAGACATGGGGAGTTGTGATAACTGCCAGGACTGCCAGCACACACATTCATGAAAATGCCCTGGGCATTGCACACGATCTGGCAGTTGGAGTGATACCCCTTTGTGGTTGACATAGATTCTACCCTTCTCACCAGGTGGTGCCTTGATGTGTACACGAGTGCAATCTATAGTACCCAGTACATTAGGGTAGTGTGCTACACAGTAGAAGTGATGGAAACCACTGGCCCTTCCCTCAGGGGTGTGGGGAAAATAAATATACACACTGGCATGTGGTAGCATAGCATCCAGGAACCGACGGAGTACCCTGGATGTTGATGCTTGAGAGACCCCCATCATGTCCCCAGTTGATCTTAGGAAAGCACTTGTAGCTAGTACCCAAAGAGCTACATATACATTTGTTTCCACTGGGATGGGTTCACCTCTGTTGGCTATGGGCCTGAGTTGAGGGCGGCAGAGCTCAGTGAGTTACCTGTCCACCCTGTAGCACTCTACAATCTCTAGCTCATGTAGCCTCTGGAAGGTTACCCTGGGCCTGAACACTTTTCTCCTTTTCAATCAAGGCCTATTGTCAGCTGCAGCAGCAGCACTGACCTCAGCATCTAGCACATACAGATGTAGCACACCTGCAGCAGCCCCTAGCATTCCTTCAGTTAAAATTCCCAAGTCTGCACTCCACTGGTGCAGAGTATGGGGGTGAAATCAGATTGCAGGGTGTACATAACCTTTATAGTGCTCTGCTGTAGTTGCAGCCTGTGTGATTGGCTACCTATGATGCATTCCACCTGCGGAGTACATCATTAAGAAGATTTAATGGCCCAACTTTAAGTGAAACAGGAGTCAATTAACATACCGTTGGCTTTCTCAGCCAATTTTTATTTTTTTGGACAGCATTCCTCACTTAGCACTGTGGTGCTCCTTGAAAACATGTGAAGCAAAGGTAAACAATGCTCAGCAGCCACAGCACACACACCCCTGAAAGGTCACGCTTAGCACAGCAGTGAGCCATGCAAACACTCTGAAACATGTGCCCTGAAGGTAAACAAAGCTTAACAGCCAGTGTACACACACCCCTGCTGAGCACATTGGTGCACAGCGCAAACAGGCGCAGCTGGGCTCCAATGAACTTACAAGTCCTCAGACACACTCACTCCCTTGATGTCAGCTACCTCTTCTCTGGACACCAACACGGTTCTGTGCCTACACAAATGGGATCTACGGATACCCATTTGTGCTATTCAGTAACCCCAACTCATTTACATAGGGTTCTATACAGATAACCTGGAAACTACACAGTTCCAGGCCCTGCCTTGTTAGCTACAGCACCATTCCACCATTGTAGATACTCCATGCAGGGTCCTATAATATATTACTGTCATATACTACTAAATTTGTTTTTTACAATCTTTTTTTTTTTTTTTTTTTTCATAATAGCATATTTTCGCACTGCGGTGCACTGCAAACATACACAGATCATTAAAAAAAAAAAAAAATATATATATATATATATATATATATATATATATATATATATATTAAAGTATTTTCCATATGGTTTTCGACACATGATGGATAAGTTGCTATCCTACTTCTGTCCATCAAACTACACTTTTACAGCTCCTGTTGTCTGTTTAAATTCCTGTACATGGAATTTTTCAGTGTACACTACGGACACCAGCACAGGGTCTGCAGGACTGCCAATCTGCTTGCTTTATCACTCTACCTCCCTCATTTGCATGCAATTCACCTGCTTATGAGGAGATATGCATGCCATGGATACTTCCGTGTTGGCACGTGCGTGCGCGCCGCCCAGCTCTGTTTACTGGATCACACACGTACATACTTTCAAGTAAGCAGTGTGCCACAATGCCTACATGGAAGAAAGTTCCACTCTGTATGTAAAAAACATTGAAAAAAATATATACTGGTCATTCTAGCTATTAACTGCTGTTATACTGTGCTAAAAATATCGGTATAGGCATTAACCGCATGACATGCTGTAAATGGAAACAAAGTTGAGAGTTGGAGTCATATAAAAGTATGGATGGCTATGGCACTCAGTAAAGGAATATATCTGACTTAATTGTGTGTTCATCCCTAATAGCACGCTTAAAATAAACTTGATGGTCACATGGTAGATTATTTTTCTAATGGGGAATGTCCCAGCTTACTGGAAATGATAAATATAATGTGTAGGGGATAGGTCTTAACTATAGAAGAGGAGAGGAATGGACCTTCGTATCACTGTACCTAAAAATGTTCTGTTTGCCAAGTATAGTACCTATTTGTAATAAAGACACTCATTAGTGCTAGTCATGAAATATGAAATATGACTAACTGTGGAAAGGTGTGAATTACACATGTCAAGTCTGCCATTACTGTGGCACCAAGTACTTGCTTTTCTTTGAGATATGGCAGTCTTGGTGCAACCCAGCACATTGTTGGGAGAAGTCAGGCTTGCTTCTAGAAAAAAAAAAAATTAAAGGAGATCAACTATTGTCGACATTCATTGTTCTCGTGCAGCTTTTTTCTTTAATTCCTGGAATAGCAACTAGAAGGCAGACATGAAGAACAAGTCACAAGACTGTTATTATGAAGACAATTTTTTTTCTGAATTCAGCTTGATGATTTGTGGATAGTATAGTGTGTTCTGTTTTTGACTTGAAGATCAATAAATATTTGTTTAAAAATGCATAAAAAGTTAACAGAACCTACAAAAATTTACAAAATACTTTAGAGTTAGCATAGAAAAGCAATTATGGGAAACTAGTTATAAAAAACTACTGAGACTACCTAAAGCCCTATTCAAAAAGTAACTTAAGCAATTACCATAACATACTGAAATAAAAACACTAATTCAACCCTAAAAACATTGAAAATGGACAAAAGCAAGTAATACTTTGTGTAATAAATGAAATACCTTGTATTGTAGGATTACTGTAAATTGTTCATCTCCCAGGCCCAAGCTTACACTTATCAAGGGTATCAGAACTTGTCAGGGATTTGGGATGCATGGCTAGGCTTAAAAAGGCCTTTTGTGGTTGTTAGCCTAGTAAATAGCTATGAACCTATTATGGAACCCACTTTGGCACTTTTAGATTTGTAGTTTTGCTAATCATTCTCTAAACCAAAAGCACAATATATTTCATTGATCAGACATGACACCCTCCTGCATTCCAACAAACATACACACACACACACACATACACACACACACACACACACACACACACACACACACACACACACACACACACACACACACACATTACTGCATATATGTTTGTCATCAAGTGCTTTAATACCAGAACATCTTGGAGGCATGCAGATTTGTACATAGCTCCTATTCTGTCCACTGTTAAAATTCAGTAGTTAACACACTCATCTGCATGAGGACAGAGTCTCATAAAAAGAGAGCACATTGTTTACAGACACTCAGCTATGCCCAGCAACTGTTAAAAATAAAAATATAATGGAAGCATAATTTGTCTCTACATATTAAGTCATGATGTTACTGTTCACTAGAATTTGTCATTTTCAACTGATGCTGATTCAAATTAATAACAGTGTAACAGAGAAACACAATATTATGACAATGTCATCATCAGACTGGTCCATCCTTACAGAGTGCTGTCTTTTTTTCCATTGGCACTGCAATCAAACCTTCATCTTCAATGCCAGACAAGTATCTATTAGTAGAGACAGTGATAAGGCATAAACCACACACTGTTGTCAGTGTATTACAATGGCATGCAGTTGTACATTATACAGACTATTTTCAGTTGTGAATAGTTACTTCAACTTTCAGTTACTGCTTTTCTTACTCAACTGGTATGCTGTAAAATGGAAAGATGCTTGGGTTCATAAGTTCATAGGTAACCCTGCAGGCCATTTCAAGCTTAGCCAATTTCCCTTTTTCTGCTTGAAATAACCTATTCCATTTAGTTACGGATAGGCCTTACCCATCTCAAGGTCGATAATTATATATAACCCCTAATGAGAATTAGTGGGATCACATCATTAGATAATTTGAAGGGACCCATGCATGGGATAAAGCATTCTGCAGCTGCATCTGTCCATTAGTAGTATAGGGGGCAGTTCTGGGGTAAATCTGACTAATTGTTAGAAGGTATTTGTATTTACAAAGTCTAGGAATCTATGTGCTTGTGCACTAATGGTAGTGTAGGTTTCCCAGTCTTGGATAGTTTACATCACGTAAGAAAATTGTATTGGGTTTAATACTGTTTCTATTTCCTGCACACAGGCATTGTGGCTTTCTTTGTCATCGAGGAAAATGGTACTGGGTTTAATACTGAGTGATTCTAGTTCCTGTAGATATGCACTGTGGCTTTCTTTTGTCAGAGGGTGTTCTATAGCAAACTAATATGTCATAAAATGGCCCTGAAGAAGCTCTACTGCATCATTCTGCTTTACCAGTCTTGATATGAATCTCTTCAGAATGTAGACTGATACACCTCCACCTTTTTCCCCTCCTGTGCAGTAACTGGTCTAAACGTGTGGAAGGTATTATAGCCCTGCAAAGTCAGAGTGCACTCTACTATTTTAAACCATGTCTCAGTCACTACACAGCTGTCAATGTCTTCCATTTACAGTTGTAAATTTTCATGTATACATTTACAAATTTTCTGCTTAAAACACTGTTTTTAAGTATAAATTATTTTATCCAGCTGCTTCATCATTTTTCTTTCTTTTTTTGTTTGTTTGATGTACTTGTGTTGAACTGCACACATATTTAGTCACTTTTTTCAAAATGTTCACAAAGTGTCCATCTGCCATTTACAAACCAACACCAGTATAGGCCAATGCAGAATTGCACTTAAAAGAACTCACAATCAGCTGAAATGCTTTTCAATGCAAATTTAAAAACAAAAAGGATATACATTTGCTCCATTTAGTAAACACTGTACTGAAGTTCAGGACTTGCCCTGCAACTAATGCTTGAACAAAAAGATCTCTCAATTCAGATGAAGAAGCCATTATTAACATATGATTCGGTTTGGCATAATGTAAATGCTAAGCATGTACTATCTCTCAAAATTAACATCCCTGTTACCAATTCTGGATATGAAGCCAAAAGGGACATAGCTCAGAGCAATGCTTGACCTGAAGACATTAAACAATGCCTACTTGTAGCAAAGACTTTACAAACAGTATATACCAGAACCGCCAGAAATTAGATGCAGCCATTTTAAGCCATCCAGAGCTGGGTTGATTGCCTTCCAATTCAGCACGAATGTACAAATGAGCAGCAATGCAAAGTGAGAATTTAATAAAGGTGTTTTATAAAGTTACAAAGTTCTATGATCTTACTGCTTACCACTTTATTTGAGCTGTGGCTCAGGCCACTACTACATGTATCATTTCTATGCCACAGCAAATGATCCTGACTGCACTGTTTTAATTCTCACAGAGTGAAGCTTTCAGCAGATGTTTGAAGACAGGACAAAATGTGAGCTATTTTGGCTCACCTCTCTTGTCTTATGATTACTTCTGCCAAAACAAATTTTAAATTCGGATACTTTGCATTCTTTGCAACTGAACATTGCTTGGTCAGCAATGCAGCTTAGAGTCTTTCAGAAGAAATAGATTGCAGTATCTTTATGAAGCTGACCCAGAGGGATAAACAGATCTAATAACTTGAGGGATTGACAGTAGAATTAATAATTCAGGGTCAAAGAATAAGCAACTTCAGATGGGTATAAACCATAGAATGACTGATGACCATGGATGCGCTTGGGGTAATACAACTACATGGGGGGGGGGGTGGATATGTCTCCATGTGAAGTTAGAAACAAGGCAGGTCAGTGACATATAAAAACAGAAGGGTGGGGGGTGCAGAGAAGAAGGTATGAAGAATCTAACTTCTGACTGATGGACAGCCAATAGAACTGAATGAAAATAAGGGGAAAAAGTGGAGACTTATGAGATGTTAGGAGATTACTTAAAAACATAAGCATAAGAAGCATTTCACAGAAACGTGCGAAGTGAAGAACCTGAGGCAGTGACTGTGTGAAGAAAAATTCTGAAGAAAATGCTTTAAATGAACCAAATATGGAAGGGAGTAATTTTAACATCAATAAAAGACCCAGGTGCTCTTAGAACTGGAAATTCTGTTACAACAGGAGTCAGACAGGACAGGAAGTAGGATGAAAGAAGACTGTTGTGGCAGGAGCCCGTGCCTCATGGCTGAACTTGGATACAGCAGGTTACGTCTTGCTAATGACTGCCAGCATGCAGAGGAATACCAAACACATCTGTGTGTGTACCGAAAATGACTTAGCAAAGGATTCTGGAAGTCTGTGAAGCCATGTTGCTAGAGTTGTACAGGAAAGTTTAGTAGTTTTTCTCTGAGAAGCTTCCAGCAGCACGTGTTAATCTGAAAAGCATTAAATAACGATTTCTGGTTAGGGGCTGTTCTAGGAAGAAATCAGCATAAAAAGACATGTTAAAAATGAGGATTACCTTCCTGAATTTGCATTTAGAAAGTAAACCATTGTTGAAAGAGGGGGGTGTTTACAAAAATAAACTATGATGTGTGTACATTGAAGGAGAAGGACCAGGGTCTACTAGAGATGCTCACGTCCTAGTAGCTAGCAACGCACTTCCTTATACATTTATAGGTTCATAGGCACTTATTAGGCTAGCTGCCCTTGTAGACCATTTTAAGCCTAGCCAATTTCCCTCAAAGATAAGACCTGAATCCTGTAACTTGTGCCTATGAGGTAAATACCTTAACCATTACGCCAACTAGGAGGTCAGAATCAAACCCTGTACCTTACATCTGAGAAGTAAAGACCTTAAATATTACGCCAAGTCCTACCAAGTGTAAATCCCACTTGGCTGATCTCCCATTTCTATGTAGTCCTCAAACTACACAACCCTGTAAAACTCTCTTAAACCCCACTCCCAATTCCCAACTTCAGTCCTCACTCTCTTAACCTAAAACTTAACACCCCTCTCCTTAACTCTAAAGTCTTGGTCATTCCCTAAAACTCCAACCCCCTCCCTAAACCTAAAGACCCCGATCGCTCCCTAAACTTGAAACTCCAACCCCCTCCCTGAACGTAATTTCCCTGAACACTCACCAACCATAAAACTCCCCTTCAACTCCCTAAGCCTAAAACACCCTTCCTGCTCTATAACCTAAAAGTCCCCTCCCACTCCCTTCCCACAGCTGCATGCCTGAACTCATATTTGAGTTTGGGCCCAAACAGTAGCCTATATGACCTACAAGTCAGTCAAGTCCCTGACATCCAGAGACAGTGGTTTGAAACTCGTGCACCTGTAGTGTTCCCAGAATACCAGCAGCACAAGTGATGACAGATCATTTAATTCAAATGCAGACATGGAAGGGAATGAAGGAAAAAATGGAAGATGAAATTATGCAGTCTGAGAAGCCAATGTAGTAAAACAATTCAAAATGCATATGATGATTGTGAAGATAAAGTAAGGAAAACCTCTTTCCCATCACATGAATAAAAGGCGATGTTAAAGCATATCTACCATTTCATCACTCGTACAAAGTATCCAAATCTTCATCAACTAAGGAATGGAACCTCCTATAACAACTGATTTATCTTCCAATGCTTACGCCATTTCTGCAACAAATTATTTGTATATTGAGCAGTGTGATACCCAATCTAGCTTTAAGAATATAGACAATTATATGAGTATCCATAAAGTCTCCCATTAGCCAAACTGTTTTGCACTCTTAGATGAAACACGTAGCCCCCTTGATGGCAGGTGCTAGCTGGGTATAAGTGGTCTTTGGACTAACTCTAATTTGTACTCTCTATAACACTATGTTAACTTGTTGAATGCAATATCCCTAATCCAAATTCCATGAATTCACTATTTCCTGAATGTTTGTTACATTAACTAATGATAAAGTGAGATGCATTTTTCACCCCTACAATTACTTATATTTGTTTAAATGGACAGTGCACTGATCAATACTGACCAATTTCAGGCTCAGCCCAGAAGTAATACAAAACATTTCCCAAATAAAAAGGCAGAAATATATGCAATAACAATGTAGTTCAAACTGGTTACATAGAAAAACTGTATATGTGCGTTACAGTAAACAAGCATGTGACTAAAGAGTTGATACATAAGTACAGATGGCTTCACATTTATTACTGTTGCTCCACCCATATAGACCCAAGCAAGCCTCATATTCTGTTTGTCTGTCCTAATATGAGCATTCCAACTCATGCTGTCCTGCTTGATCTAGTAGGTTTTTAACTGCTGCTTGAATGCACTTTTTTTACTCAACATCATAATGCTACTATGGGGCACTGGCTGAGATAATGAATAGTGCCCTGTCTGTACAATGCAGTCTGACTACCATGAGTCTATCACTAATTATGATTATGTCCCCTACTGCCTACAGGAGAATGTCTCCCAACAAAACTGCCACGCCATCTCCAGTCTGCCCACCCTCTGAGTAGTAGACTATGGATACCAAACAAAGAAGTTTGCTGCACTGCCATTCCATCAAGTCTCCTGACTACAGAGTATGTCCATTCTCCTTACTATCATGTTATCCACTTCCAAATGGCATTCTGTCAGTGATTCTAATCCTTAGGACAGCATTCTGTGGAGAAGTGACTTACTCAAACTCACAAAGTATGCAAATGGAGATTGATGGTATCAAACCTAGGGTAGCAGGATAAAGGTCATTAGCAGCTTTTACGCTTAATCCTATACACTAAGCTCCTGCTTTGTTATATATTTATGTTGTTGTTGTGTCTTTCGGCTTTTCCCGGTTAGGGGTCGCCACAGCAGAACTCCGGTCTGCTAATGATTAGCAGTTGATTTTTACGTGCTGAGTTGCCAGCCCTAACGCACAACCTTCAACGAAGGTAAGCCCATTCACGCATGTCTCCACGCAGAAGACACTCTTGCTGAGAGTTGAACCGGTCAGCGTCTTACTGTGAGGCGACAATGCTACCACAGCACCACCACCACGGATAACCCTTTGACATACTTAATGTAAGCAGCCAGTCCCATTTTTAGGTTTTCTTTAGCTTGTCGATAATCAAACTTTCTTTCATCATTCTCAACTCTTATGCTCCCATACCTTCTAATATTTCTCATAAGGAGATTCCTTGTCCATTTTCAGCCATACTTAAACTCTTGCTCTTCTTTCTTTCTTTTTTTTTGTTCTTCTCTCTATGCTGAAATTTAATTTTTGTTTATTTCTTCCTTAATGCATCTCATAGTTCCCCCACTGGAGTATTGCAATCCGAACCTGTAGTATTCCTTCGCACCATTCTGTAATCACATAACTCCAACCTACTTGTCCTTCCCCTTCCCATGGAACATTATATAACGCACTGTGGCATGGTCACTACTGCCTACTGACTACCTTAGCTATGACACAATAATCTTTTCATCGTTTAGGACAGATCAATAAAGTTGCTATATGTAGATGATGTCACGTTACAAGTAAACTCTGAACAGGAACTTTAGCAAATGGTACGCAAATTGAATATAAAACTGAAGGCATACAGGATGAACCTGAGTATACAACAACACAGATGTCACGGTAGTAAATGAAGAAAATCAGAAGAAGCTGAAAACTGAAATAGAAGGGAAATAGTGGAACAGGTTGACAGCTTCAAGTATCTGGGAGGGTGACTGAGGAAACAGGAAGTCTTAAATGAGGAGATCAAATCTAGACTCAAGGGGGCTGCAACCAACTGGCAGAGAGTGACTGGGTTAGAGTACGGCAAAAGAATGCCAAAAAAGCTGTAAGACAGAACATGGGCAGTGGAGACAGAGCAGTTGAGGAAACAGTTGATGAAGATGAGGTGCCTGAGATGGGTAGGAGGATGTCCACTGCGTTACAGGTGAAGAAATGATAACATCAGAACAGAAGGTAAGATAGCTCTAAGTGTAGAGATGGTCAAAACAAACAGATTATGGTGGTCTGGGTACATGTGCAGGACAGCAGTAGATGATCTGTAAGAGACAGGAAGAAGGCATGAAAAAATGAGGGCATTTAGGAAACAGATGACGGAATTGCATGAGTGAAGAACTGCCACAGTCAGGCATGACAGTCAATGAAGAAAGGAGAGTATATATATATATATATATATATATATATATATATATATATATATATATATATATTATATATATAGTGCTTGTGTGTGTGTGTATGTATACATAAGCAAACGGTAAATCTCCCGATCCTCACTGTACCCTCAACAACAGGTACAAATATGACTCTGTCATTGTACATGTGGGTGTGCATGACCTGAGACGTACCTCCCTGGACTACATGAAAAGAGACATGGAGGAGCTGTAGCCCAGACGGGTATGACCCTAGCCCTGAGCAGCATCTTATCATCACCCAGAATGATACCACAGTATAAGCAGAAAATGACTGATTTCAACAACTGGCTAAGTTTCTGGTGTCATTCTAAGGAGATCCAGTATCTGTCTGCCTGGGATGACATGACTGACAGACCTCGATGCTTTGCCAGAGATGGCCTGCATCGGTCACCCCTGGGCTTCCAGATACTAGCCATGTCTCTTGCCACCCCTATAGTGCCTTTTTAGGTGGTGTTCCAAAGACCAAATTACCACTGTAACATCTACAAACAAATGCAATATAAGGGTCATGCTGCTCAATGTTAGAAGTCTAAATGTCAAAATGAACTCGCTCGAAGCACTACAGATGAACTCTGTTTCAAATAACTGGGGAGCCTGTTCCAGAGAACCGAAATTCTCTCAGAAACACATCTGTCTCTCCAACATGTCCTATTCATGTCGCAAGCAAAATGTAGGTGTTTTAATCTAGTAGTTCTGATGCTGTTTGTTTTACGGATGTCCAAAAGGCTTATCAAAACAGGGTCCAGAAATGCCCTATATGGTGGGCAAAGATTCCCTCTCAGAAGTCTGTAGTATACTTAGTAAAGAGCCAGGGGTTTGATGTGATCAGCATAATGCATTAAGTTTACTCCTTGAATTCTTTTTGAAAGGAGCCTTTGTGGACATTCCAGTTGCTGCATGTGTCTGGTCAGGTACATACCAAAGGGGGGCATTATACTCTATGATGTGTCTGATGAGGGCCAAGTACAGCGGTATGATGACCTCTCTGAACCTAGATGCCATGCCCTCACTTATAAGTTAAACAACACAGAAGGATTTTCTTACTACCTTGGACACATTCTGGTTGCAGGCTAGGTTACTATCTACACGAGTTCCCATATCCCGTGAATCAACTTTTAAGGGTATTTTATTGATGATGTAGTTCCTCGGAGTGGCAGAGTCACAAAAGGTACTATAATGTACTTCTTAGTACTAAGTTTTAAGTCATGGCTTTGGCACCAAGTGTTTGTCAATATTAGACTTTCCTGAAGGGTGTTCTCATCTGGGGATAATTCAATGATTGCTCCCAGTTTGCAATCATCTGTGAACTTGGTCAGTCAAAGGTCTTTGACATTGGCTTTGACATCCAAGAAATGGATGCCAAAAAGAAGTGGTCCCAGCACAGAGCCCTGGGGTGCTCCACTGGTGACCAGCCTCTTTGTGGAGGCGGTGTCACAGACTCTAACTTCCTGGGTCATATCAGTCAGCCAGCTAGCTATCCAGTGTGTTATAAAGGGTTTTACACCTAGTTCCATAAGTTTGTTGACAATATCCAAGCAGGGCATTGTATCAAAAGCTTTAAACAGATCTAGGTAGGCAGTATGCATCGTTTTCCTCTCATATATTGCCTTAGTGACCTTTTCAAAGAATTCCACCAGATTCAGTAAGCATGACCTTCCTTTGACAAAGCCACACTGGGATGGATCCAGTGTGTGGAGGTCTTCTATATTCTTGTTGATAATTTTCATGATATTTCTTTCAGTGGCTTTGCAAATAAGACTAGTTAGACTAATGGCTCTGTAGTGTTCAGGAGCTGTTGAAGATCCTCCCTTATGAAAGGGGATAACCACTGCAGTCCTCCATTCACACAAGGGACAAAGCCTGTTTTTAAGGCTACAGTTAAATAATGACTCAAGGGCTCCTGATAAGTCATATTTTAAACTATTCAGGAGGCATCCTGGGATGATTCTGGGGCCCACTGAGGCTGTGTTCTTGGCTTTAGTGAGTGCAGGAAGCACATGTTCTCAAGTTATAGCTGGAGTGATTATGTTTGAGGGTATTTTTGAGGGGATGATTGGGGGACAGAGGGGGGTAAAGCTGGAAATGAATTTGTCTGCTAAGAGGCTTGCTATATCACTAGGCACAGTAAATGTGGCACCATTAACCACCAGTTTAGCACAATGCTGTGTGCTGCCCTTGAGGTTTTTGACATAGCTGTAGAAGGCCTTGTGGTTATCTTTCACACGGAGGATAACTTAACCTCAAAGGTGGCCTTGCTTGACCTAATTAGCTCTCTTATTTGCCTATTTACTTTGATGAGAGTTTCTATCTTTATAGGAATCACCCTTCCTGATTTTTAACATATTTTCTTTCTTTTGTTGTATATCCTGTTAAATCTGGGATGTCACAAGGGTAGTTTGTTTCTGGGACTAGTCCCAGGCTTACTTTTGGTAGGTACAGCAGCCTCTATGCAGCCACTGAAATGGTTGTACAGAGTTTCTGAGAGCAATTCAGCACAGGTTGCTGTGTTCTTTGGGTTTGGAGGGCCACTGAAATTTGACAATCCATCTCTAAATTAAAGGTAATCTGCCTTGGAATTAATACTGGTTTTAATGGAACAATGCAGTTGATTTTGAAGGAGTCAGCTTTATGGCTGGACCTTACCTGGATGGATGAGAAATTGGGGGATGCAGAATTCTCCCATATTTGTAAGCACTAGGTCCAGTAAGTTGATCGTCTAGTGGACATATTCACTATTTGGTCAAGGGTGCTGTATTTAAGAACTCCAGGAATCATGGTGCCTGTATATGTGAGGCCATGTTGGACTCCCAGTGTATAGAAAGGTAATTAAAGGTTTCCCATTAGTAGGGAGTTAGGTTGGATAGTAAGTGTCTCCACTAGGTCCAGGTATGCACTGTGAGCTTCCTGGGACATGGTGGGTGACCTACAGCTGACTAGGATATGGTATGGGATTATGTCTATGGTGATCTGCACATGGAAGAGCTCCAGCATTTCACGCAGTTTGACCACCTGAGAGGTATACTTCTTAGTGATGTATATTAAGACACATCCTCCTTTAGCTCTTGTCTGGGCATCAAATGGTTTAAAAGTGTTTGAAGTCATGAAACCTTGCACTGCCAGGGTACTCTCTGCCACTTTAAACCATGTCTTAGTAACAGCACAGATGTCTATACTCTTAAGTGTGAGGAGGGCTTGGAGGGAGTGTAGTTTTTTTTTTTTTTAGGCTCCTGGCATTAAGCAGCAACACCTTGAGGTTCAGTTGAGTTGATTTTGCTATGCCGGTAGGTTTGTCTATTTGGCATTGCCTAAAAAAAGGCACAATGGTGGTGGATAAAGCTTTTAGCCAATATTAAAAAGGCTAGAGGAGAGAGATGCAGGCCATCCTTGGCAAAGCAAGTGGTCTGCTGACAAATATTGGATCCCCTAAAAATGACACCAGAAAGACAGCCAGCTGTTGAAATCAATCATTTTTTTGCAAATATTGTGTCATCATCCTTGGTGATGGTAATATGCTGCTCAGTCCCAGGCTCATACAAGTCTGAGACACATAGTTTGAAAGCTCTATAATGTCTCTCTATACATAGAGTCCTGGGAGGGACATAACAGATCATTTACACCTACATGGACTATGATGGACTCATACTGGTGCTTATAGGTTCAGAGGTAGGTACTAGGCTATCGGCCCAAGGGCCTACGTAAGCCTAGCCAGCAAGGTTCCATTGCTTACGCCACCCAAGAAAGTTATTTTCCTGTGCCACTGTCCAGCAGACACACATAAGTGATCCCCAGGGTGTATTTCCTATTTCCCATCCACTCATCAAGATTTTTCTTGAAGAGTGCTAATGAAGAACTTTGCTTGACATGGCGCAATGACTTGAGAGTGCGTGATATGGTGGATTCTATCTCCAGATAAGCAACAAACAGTTTTCTTCTTCTTGTTTACCCTGATTAGAGAGACATCAGTGTATCCTACAATGGAGCCCTCCATGATGAAAGACCTGGGAAGTGTGTTTACTTGCCTTAGGGGCTTAGTGTTAAAGGCTCCACTGAGAGTGAAAGTATGTGTGGTGCAAGGTGATGTTTATTTCTGAATGCCTTTGGGTTTTTTGAGGCATAGCTTTGACAATTGGTGATCTAGGCAATCTTTGTTGTTTAGGAAAGTTTCTTTTAAGTACCTCAGCATATGTTAGTCTATGTGTGTACTGTGTACTCTGTGAGGTGGGTGTTTTGGGCCTGGTTTCGACAACCTGATGTGCACATGTATGCAAGAGCTTAACCTCCATGTCATTATGTAAGTACACCTCTCTCATACTGTGTCTGCTTCTTTAACAATTAAGTCATTGTCAGTAAACATGAGACAATTGATACATTGCCTCAAGATACCCATATCCACCAAGATGGCTTACAGAGAAGTTAGGAAATTGCATATCCATACTGCCTAGTCCTTTTTTTAGTGAGATACAAGGAGGTGGTGTATTGGGGTTAGAAGGCTATTAAAGGTGCTTTAGCAGAGCATATTATGCTAAACAGTACTAAATTCTACTAACATTAATGTTTACACAATACTGAATTCAACTAAATCTGTAGGTATTGCCACTTGAAAAAATAAAAAAAAATAAAATGACTACACTATGAGCCCTTTTGTGTATTTTCCAACTTAGATAGAGCAGGCAAGCACCTCCTGCCACAAGATGAACAAACCCAGTCTTCCTAATGTAAAAACAAAGTAGAAGAGACCCACAAGTGCAATGCTATGCTACCACAAACCACTTAAAACAACTAGCTGGAAATCCCTTGCTGAAGGCACTTTCAAGACAGTCTTACAGCAGTAACACTGAAAGGAAGAGCATTTTTTTTTCTACAAAAAGAAAAAAATTCAGTAAAATGCACACATAAAAGTAGGAAACAGTAGCGATCACTCAAAACAACTTAAGTGCGACTTAGCAATCAAAGGTACTGACTTTGCCTGGATGGCACCTGATACATGTATAACACTTCTGGAATGGAGGCGAGGACTTCAAGCTTTGCTCAGCTCCTAGAAAATGAACAGGAGACAATATGTAGAAAAGGAGGTTTACTCAAGAGGAATACTAGTTTGCTGGGTGAGGATTCAATAGCATGGATCTATGGAAAACGAGTGGGAGGAGTACATAAATAGCTTATACAGCAGTCAAAAGCAAAGAATGATGGAAGGGAGGGATTTTGGAAATCAGATTATCATAAGGGGTGGAGGACAGAGAGACATCCTTATTATAAAAAAACAGCATTAAGTGTGGTGGGGAAAAAGAAGCATGCTAGCTAGAAAGGCAATCAATCAAATAAAGGCACTTTTGGGGCTCCTTCATAAACTTTAGCGTAACATGGTGGGGGATGGGGCAGAGACAGAATCATACCTCTCACCATTCAGGGATAAATCCAGAAATAATCAGGGACACTTTTCAAATATTAGTACTATTAACTTGAGACACTGAGAGAATAAGACAATGTGAATTAAAATATATTTTTGAAGTAAAAGTCTCTAACCCTAATTATTGTCATGGTTTATTAAGTAATAATTCAACACATTTTCTTCAGAAGTCACCAGTTTTAGGAGGAATTAAGAGGGACAAAGCTAAACGTTTAGGCACCAGACTATGCAGAAATTTACCAGTAACACTGTTTATGGAAAAAAAAATGCAATAATAAATGACTAAGGGTCAAAATCTCAAAAGGGTATACGATTCTGCCACAATTACAAGACTGCGGGCCAGCAGGGTTTAAAATGCAAATGGATAGTTTTTAAACTAATTCTACTTGTGGAAATAAAAAGTGCAGAATAATGCATAAATACAATATGCCCATATCCGCTAATAAAAATATACAACTAATGTGCCAAAACAAACTTAAAAATGCAAACAGATGAGAGCAGAGCAGAAAAGTAAAATGTATTACTACGTCATTAGCTGTAACTTAAATATTTAATCAGAACTGAAATAATTTAAATAATTTAATTCTCTCTCTCTCTCTTTTTTAAACTAGTTACTCACAGTTCCACATCTCTCTAAGTCTTATATAAAAGATGGGGGTAGTCTGCGCTGGAAATAGGAGGCTAGCTAGACAGCAATCCAATCAAATAAAGGCAATACTAGAGCTCTTTCAGAAACTTTAGCTTAATGTGTTAGTGGAGGATAGGGCACAAAGAATGCAACTTTAACCAGGTAAAAGATAAGCAGAACATAAACTGAGGCTCAAACTGAAGCATACAATTTAAATATATGACTATGGACTCCAAACTGGTGAGGTAGAGCTTGGCCTACTAAAAGCAAAGGGTATTTTTTTTTTTGGGGGGGGGGGTTGGAATCTGTCGAGTGTGAAAGCAGAAATTAGTGACTATTGGGTACCAGAGAGTTTGAAGTTGAGACAGTTTTCATTCAGATTTATTACTGCTAGACACAGCAATGTGGCTAGAGAATAAAGTCATCCTATGTGTTGATGACAAGAACAGTGGTTAGTGTGGGGGAGTCTAGCCTCCAGCATGATGTAGTGGGGTGGGTTGCAAGTAGAGTCTAAGCATTTTGACAATGGAAAGGTATGAAAAGTTTTGCAGAACAGTAACAAGGGACACCACAATTACAATATAATCTTATTATAACTAGGATACACCCACAATAAATGAATTATATTATACAGTGTGACATGAAGTGGCAAGCAGATAACAGAATGACAGACTGCAGTCCAAACCAGACACTAAAGATGTAAATGCCATTTTCCTGTTATACATGGCTCTGGTTAGGTTCAACCTTGACTACTGGGTTCAGTTGTAGATACTATACCCAAAATGGTTCAGTTCACAGCAGAAGGGTATGTACCAATACAGGAAAACAAATGGGAGACAGTGTATGAACAAAGATAATGAGAGCTAAGAGTGTACATGCTGTTGGAGAGAAGAGAAAGATAAGGCTGATGTGTATGCACTATCACATCAACTGTTAGGTTACTGCTACAGCAAACACAGGAAATGAATCCACTTCAGAAAACAAATGATGTCGAACAATGCAGCTGCATTTATTCACAAAGCAGTTAATTTATTTTTATTAATTTATTTGCAGTTTGTTTGTCAGGATAGTCCATTGGGCCATGAAGAGGCCGTTTTCAATGGAGTCCTGGGGAGAAAAGCTCCAGAATAATACAAAGAATCAAAGTAAAATAAAAAGAATGAAAACAAGTACATAATATTAATACACAAAATGCAAAATACAAAATAGTAATACAATATATACAATTGATACAATACAAGATAAAATTGTTAGAAGCAAAAATACAGTTTTTTTTTTTTTTTAGCTAGAGCTAATAGAAACTCTAGGAGTTTATTTACATTATAATGTAGTAGCTGTGGAGAGAAAGCTTGTGGAGAGAGAGTAAGTTAAGGGAAGCTATGTAGGATGGGAAAAAGAGCATTCCCACTGTGAAGAGAGGTATAAGTGCAGTAAGGATTTGAAAGCAGAGAGACTGTCAGTGGTACGGATGAGAGGTGGGAGAGAATTCCAGTGTTGCGCTAGAGAAAAGGATAAAAGATTTTTACCTGGTGGATGAGCAGGTTTATGCAATTCTATTAGGTTTTGTGATTTAGACCTTAGACATCTGTTAGGTTGATGCATTTGAAAAGTAGAGGCAAGAGAAGGGCAGAGAGAGGGGCTAAAGATAATTTTGTGAGCTTGGATCAGTTGATTATAGGTGAGATAGTTGGGTAGCTCAAGCCAGTTCAATTGATGAAGGGAAATACAGTGATGGGTACAGGATCTTTGGCCAGTTGCAAACTTTGAAATTTTGTAATAGCAGGAGGTGAGTTTAGACTTAAGGGAAGATTGTAGGCTAGTGAGGATAGAGGCACTGTAAAGGAGGGAAGGGATAAGGTATGTAGTAGCTATAGCAAGCCTGGAGGAAGGAGAGATATAGCGGCTGTGGCGATAGAGCAGGCCTAGTTTCTTATGTGCTTTTTTGATATTTGCATGAATGTGGCTATCAAACTTTAGTTGATCTTCAATAAGGACTCCTAGTAGTTTAGCAGTGGGGACTATTTCGAGGAGAGTATTAGTTTGGCTAGTGATAGAGAATGAGGTTTTGTCAAGGGTGATGGCTCTAGATGGGGTAAATAACATTAGCTTAGTCTGGGTTGCATTGAGTGCCAAGTGGTTATCAAGCATCCATTGTTCAGTAGCTGTGAAGGCATTCTGGGTTAGTTTTGCTAAAGAGGAAGTAGAAGTAGCAGAACAGATAATTGTCCAGTCATTGGCATACTGGATGAGGTTACTGTTCGAAATGGCATGGTGCAAGTCATTTATGAAGATACTGAAGAGTACGAGACCCAGAATTGAACCTTGGGGTACACCTTTGGGACAATTTAGGAAGTGAGAACTAGCTTTTTTCCACTTGACTGCCTGTTGCCTGTTTGATAGGTAACTGGTGAACCAGTTGATAGTAGCGTGGGATAGGTTAAGTTTAGAAAGTTTAGTAAGGAGAAGGTTGTGAGAAATGGTGTTGAAGGACTTTGAGAGGTAAGAGGAGGGTGGACACAATGTGACCAGTGTCACGGGCCTTATTAAGAGTTTCCAGGAAGGAGAGGAGGGCAGTAGTAGTGCTGTGGTCAAGTCGGAATCCATGTTGTGTGGGAGTGAGAAGGTTATTACTTAGGAGGCAGGGTAGAAGTTGAAGGTGGATGCATTTTTCAAGAAGTTTAGAAATGGGGGATAAGATAGCAATTGGACGGAAGTGGGGGGATGTCATTGTTGTTTCCTCCTTTATGGAGTGGAATAATAAATGCTTTTTTCCAGAGCTGGGGGACATGGCCCTCTAAGATTGATCTATTTATTAGTATGGATATAGGATAGGCTATGGCGGGTGCTGCAATTTTTAGGAAGTAGGAGGGTATCTCATCAGGGGCATTGGAACATGCTTTCAGTTTTAGAAGTAGTTTCTTTATGTTGGAGATGGGGATGGGTTTAATGGAGAAAGGAGCAGGTAGAAAACTGGGGTTAGAGGAGTAAAAAGGGGTGTGGGTAGGTGTGTATGGGAAAGTAGAGTTATTAAAGAACGATGATGTTAGTTTAGCTATGGAATCAATGAAGAATTAGTTAAATTTGGAGGATAATTCTAAGTCGGAGGCATTTGGGTCTGGGCATGGGTTCTCTTTTTCTACCTGGGTTAAGGTGAGAGGAGATTCCATTCCAGAATTTTTTTGGATTAGTATTATAGTTGGTTTGGAGTGTGGAAAAGTAGGCTTTGCGATCTGAGATAAGTTTTTTTGCTTTGTTACAAAGCATTTTATATTTATTCAGGGCAATGCCAGTATTGGTTTTATGGAAGACTTTCCAGGCTTTATCTTGGAGCCGCATGACAAGTAAGGTACTCTTTGTTAGCCATGACACAGGGTTGCTTTTTGTGCGTATTGTTCTCCAAGGGGCAAAGGAGTCAAGCAGGTGTAAAAAAGTTGTATTAAAGTAGGTGACAGCATTATCCAGGGTCAGAGTTTTTAAAGGATTCCAGTTTGTTCTTTTTAGCACATCTGACAATTCATCAGGGTTAAAGTTTTTTAGGTACCGGGTAAAGGTATAGGTATGGGTTAGTTGTAGGGATGAGGGAACCCGATGGGCAAAGGTGGGAAGGTGGTCACCTGGTAGATCTGGAAGGATACCACTATTAGTGATATAGTGGGAATGTGAGACTAGAATCCAGTCCAGGGTGCTCCCAGAGAGAAGGTCTTTGAAGGTCTGGTTGTTGAGATAGTAAGTTGAGAGAATATATAAAGATTGATATATTTATGGAGTTGGTAGGAGATTGAATTGTGGCCCAATTAATGTTAACGTTGCCCAGAATTATGGTTTCATTCATAATGTTGGAAGAAACCCAGGAGAGAATGTCTTGGCACCTCAGCATTTCATCCTCTTAAGAGTTTATGCAAAGACAGCAGCATACTAAGTTTATATAAAAAATGTGTTACAAACAAGCCAAGCAATTACGTATATCTCATGAGACCTTAAAACTAAAAACTCATCCCCTTTAAAAATGATAAAATAAGTACATAAGCACATGTAAAAATGGAATTACATCTTGCTAATAACCAAATGCTTCAGTATTTCATTTCACACTTTTTATTATTCACAAGACCATTTCCAGCCCATATTTAGGAATCAAAGTATATATTTAAAAATGAGCTTTACTTTTAGTGAGTGTAAGTGAGACCCTAAACCTCCTTTTAATAACATAGGTGCTCTCAACAGATTCAATATTAGTATTTCATTATTCCCTGTGCACATTTTATTAAAATAAAATGCTACTGAATTAAATTCATATTTTGAGTTTATTCTCACAGCTGTTTTAACAGTCTTCCTTTAAATATGCTGATGAATCAATTTTTGGAATTACAGTCAAAACTCATGCTTACAATATTAATCTGATCATAGGTTAAAAAAAAATCAGTAATCCAAGAAAACACTATAAAGGCTGTCCCTCCCTCAACAATTGACTGCATGACAGTGTCAGCAGAAACATCAGTTCAAGTGGATAAAAACTGAAGTTTGGTTTGTGCTTTTGGTGATTTAAAAAAATCAATCATATACAGCTTATCATCACAGATAAGAAACGCTTCTAAGTTTTTGGGCCCAATTCCAAAATATTTCCTCTAGAAGTTACTTACCCAAGATTATTTTTTATTTTGTGAGGAATTGCTGGGGTTTTTCAAGTTGTGCTAGGTGTTTGGATGGGTACATACCAAAAGGTGCACTGTATTCTACTATGGGCCTGATAAAGGATGAGTACAGTGGGGATGATTAACTCTTCTAATCAAGAGATGAAGCCATTAGAAATTAGAGCTGAGTAAAGTAGAAGGCCTTTCTAGTGACAGAAGCTACATGGTGATCAAAAGAAAAGCTTCTTATCAAAAAATTGCCAGGGTTTCCAAAGAAAATGTCTGTTTTAAGGGGGTTATCTGATATGTACTAGGTGTGTGAGAGTTCCTGTTTCACAGATTGTACAATGCTACATATTTGGTGTTTAACTTTAAATCATGATCTTGACTCTATGTGTAAGTCTCTTTGGGGAAGTTGATGGTGGCTCCAGGCATGTTGCCATATATGAACTTGGTAAGCAAAGGTTGTTAAGACTGGACATCAGAGAAGTAAAGGCTAAATAGTAATGGTCCCAAGACAAAGTCCTGGGGTACAACTACTGGTGATAAGCCTCTCAGAGGACAGCATACCATTAAATCTAATAGTGTGATATCTATGGAGATCTACTACAGGGTTATATACTACGGAGAGTACCTTATACCCCCTAGTCTAATGTCCTGTCTGGTAAGGTCAGACCACAAAACAGTTTCCTTTGAAGGAAAAATAAAGTCCAGACCCCAAGCTAACTGGAGTGTTCAGAAACTACTCCAAGGTTAACTAAGTGATAACCTGGCAAAATTGCAAGTCCCCATAAACCTTGAGAACACTGCTGTCTACACGGACCTGTTCAGCGAAGCCCCATACAAGCATGTTAACAGCTGCATAGAGGCAGCTGTATCCAAGAAAAAGTAGTACACAACTAACTCAAAAAACAAGCCATCTTGGTGGAATAACATCATCAGTAGGGCTGTATAACAGAAGGAAGAAAATCATGGCAAAAATTAGGAAGTGTAGACTCCAGCAGGATAAAAGCAATCTCATCAAACTAAACAAACACCTCAGATGACAAATAAAGTCTACCAAAGACAAATTTGAGGTAAATACGGTCTCTCAACTACAAGGCATTCATTAGCTATGTCTGCGACCTCAAAGACAATACACAAGTGTGTGCAGAACTCACTGTTAATGGATATAGCAAACCTACTTACAGACTAATTCCGCTCTAACTTTACCCCTCTCTCCCCATCAACCTTCCCTCAGAAAATACCATCAAATATAACTCCCTCTACTGGTACTAAGGAACAGGTCCTCAATGCTCTCTCTAAGGCCAAGAATACTGTAGTGATGGGCCCAGACAATATCTCTGGATGCCTTTTAAACATGACATATCAGGCACTCTGGAATTGCTATTTAACTGTAGCCTCCAGACAGGCTTCATGCCTCATGAATGGAGAACAGCAACAGTCATCCCTCTGCACAAAGGTTGGTCATCTACAGACCCTGTAAACTACAGACCCATATGTCTCACTAGTCTCATACACAAAGATATGGAAAGAATGATCATGAAATGATCAATAATAACACAGGAAACCTCCAGACACTAGACCAAACCCAGTTTGGTTTCATCAAGGGCAGATCAGGCTTCCTCAACTTGGTGGACTACTTTGAGGTCACCAAAGCAATGGATGACGGCAAAAATGGTTCAAACTGCCAACCTTGAACTTGTCAAGGCATATGGCACAATACCTCACTAAGGCATTCTTGATAAACTCAAGAGGTTAGGTATAAACCCTTATATGTCACCCAGTGTACAGCTAGACGGCTCATACTCAGGAAGTTAGAACTGGTGAGTCCATATATACAAAGAGGCCAGTCATAAGCAGAGTCCCTCAAGGATCAGTCCTGGGACCGCTCCTTTTTAGCATTTACTTCTCTGAAGTCAAGGCCAATGTCAACTGCCTCGGACTGTCCAAATTTGCAGTTGATTGCAAATTTGGAGCGGTCACTGAATTGCCCAATGACAGTAATGGTCTCCAGGAAAGGCTGGCACAGATAACTTGGGTCAGAGTCATGAACTAAAACTAAATGCCAAGAAATGAATAACAGTATCCTTCTGGAAGTCATCCACCCCTATCATACTGGTAACACTCCCCTAAGAGTTGAACCAGTAGACAAGGGCTTGGGGACACACAGATTGTAATCTAGCCTTTGACCATCATGTTTCTACAGTCCCAATCCCTCCGAGCTACACGCTCTAGGGGCCTAAACCTTGTCACCACAATAAACAGAACATGCCGGCAGGATAGATTCCTGTCCCAGAGACTTCCCATACTCTGGAATATACTACCTATCTATATCAAACAAAGCTCCTCATTAGCACTCTTCAAGAAAAATCTTGATGATTGGATGGGAAATAGGAAATTCACCCTGGGGATCACCTCTGTGGCTCTGCTCGACAGTGGCACAGGAAAATAATTTTCTTGGGTGGCAAAAGCCAGGGTACCTTTTTGGCTGGGCTTGTATAGACCCCAGGGGCAATAGTCTAGTACCTAACTATGAACCTAGTGTGTAAATCATTCTTTGATGTGCAACTTATAAACAAAAGTTTGGCATCTAGATCCAAGGAGGTCATTGTTAGACTGTACTCAGCATTCATCAGACCTATCAATTAGTACAATGTCTCTTTTATAGTACGTACCTAACCAGGCCCATCCAACAACTGGAACATCCACAGAGCTTCATCACTAAAAGAATACAGGGAACAAATATCATGTCCTATGCAGACCACCTCGAAGCCCTATCCCTGTGTATTCTGTCTCCTACAGGCTGTTGAGACGAGATCTATGCCTGGCATATAAGGCATTGTAAGAATCCACCCTGATGTACCTCCTGCATATCGATAAAACAAACAGCACCAGAGTTACCTGTTCTAAAGACTCGAACCTTGTCTGTGATATAAACAGGACCTACTGGAGAGAGAGGTATGTATCCCAGAGACTACCCCTCCTCTGCAACAGGCTCCTCATCCATGTGAAGCAGAGATCCTCCCTAACGCAATTATTAAGTGTAACTTGGACAATTGGATAAGAAAGAGGAAATTCATCCCTGGTTTGGCACCTATGTCACTAACTACCACAAAAGCAGATATAGTCCAATACGCTGATGACACAAGCCTCATATGATTTGCACCCAACATCCATCTTCTACAACAAAAAGCCCAATTAGCCTTTACCTAAATTGAGAACTGGCTCAATAGCTCACAACTGATAAACACCCAAAAAATCCAACTCATGCTATTCCATCTAACGACCTCTATTTTTCCATATTCTCCACCAACAAGACCCAAATCAACCCTGTCTCAGAGGCCAAACTCCCAGGAATTACCATTGACTAACAGCTCAAATTTAATAAGCACAAATCAACCACCACTTCTAAAGTCCACAAAAAAACTAGGCTCCCTGCACAGATGCAAAAGGTATCTAACCTTAGAATCTTGTGTTGCCATAGCAAGAACTCACCTCCTATCCACACTTCTCCCTCACTAACAAATCTACATAAAACCGACTTGAATAAACTTTCCTCCTGCTATAACAAAATCGCTAGATTTGCCGCCAATGTCAAATCAAGTTCCCACCACTGTCATGCCCTACAGACCCTACATTGCCTAGAATGCCCCAATTGCCCAACCTGCTAAGTATCACCAACTCAACTTAGCCCACCAAATACTGTACTACTCTGAAAAAAACCCTGCCCTGACCAGCCTTCTTAACTTCCACAATTCTAATAGACAACTACTCTCCAGCAACACAAAGCCTTAATTGAAATTATCTCGTGCAAAAACAACTCTGGGGAGTCTCTCTTTGCCCATGAAATTGCCAAGACCTGGAACAACCTCCCTCCTGACCTTAGACTTCTAAAATGTGCATCCTCCTTTAGGAATCTCCTGATAACATATCTCTACTCCGACCATCTATTCAACTGCAACAAACCTCCATAAAGCCACATACAACTACAGGGATATCTATGAACAACACAAGTGCATGCTCTATCAGGTTTGCTAAATAAACAATTATATACTGTTCATGTTATGTTACACATATCTGACTGCCTCTATGTGCTTACTGTAAATATTGTAAATATTCTATAAAAGTCATCTGTTCATCTATCCTAAGAATGGGCAATGTTGCTAACTGATATGTTTGTTCTGGATATAAATGCCATCCTTTATCCAGCACATGAATATACAATGCTGCTAACTGACATATCTTTCTACCGTTGCATCCACCTGTAAATTTTTTATCTATGCACTGTCTTATTTTTTCTCATCTCTACACAATTTGTAATTTTGTATTTTATGTAATGTAACTTGCGTGCTTCTTCTTCTTCTATATTTTAGAGTTTTTCTCCTCAGGACTCCACTGAAAACGGACACTTGTTGTCCAGTTGGACTATCCTGGATAACAAATGTTAAATAAATAATACATAAAATTAAATAAATGGACAAAGGCAGCCTATAAATGGTTCACCTCTTAGGCCCCTGCTTATAAATGCTTCATTTCCCAAGTGCCTGCTTATACTTATCAAGGGTTCCAGAACTTGTCAGGGATTTGGAATGCATGATTAGGCTTAAAAACGTCCTTGTGGTCATTAATCTAGCACACACCTATGAACTTATCAGTGAGCCAGTTGGCATTCCAAAGGGTTACAGTGGGATTTTATTTGAGCTTGACCACTTTGTCGATGATGCCAGAGTGGGGTATAGAGCCAAAAGCGTTAGCTAAATCAATGTAATTTGCATGCAAGGAGTTACCCTCATGTAGTGCTTCTGTGACTTTTTCAAAGTCATCTACTAGGTTTAGTAGGTGTGTTCCTACATTTTACAAAGCCAAATTGGTTAGGGGACTAGGGAGTGTAGGGTGCTGATGCCCCTGTATATTAGGCCAAGGATGATGGGTGTCATCACCTTGCAAATGATGCTGGTGAGGCTGACATGGCTACTGGTGTCAGGTCTGTGGTGGAGATTTGTATACAGGATCTAATATGGCAGCTCTCTAAGCTTCTGGCGTGTATCCACAGAAAGTTTGTGGCTGAATAATTTAAGGAGGTGCATTTTAGGGAGTGTTTCTTATAAACCATGAAACAGTGATGTAAGTTACCTGGACCCACAGAGCCTGTGTTTTTAGTCTTGGTGAGTGCTTTTTATATTTGCATAGTGGTAACTACTGCAGGGGGGAGGGGTATGGGAAATGTCTATGGAAATCTGCAGTTGACAGAGAGGAAAAATTAAAACAAACTCTTCCTATAAAGATATTTGTTACATCAACAGAATTTGAGTAGTTGATGTCATTGTGTTGACTCCATTGGGACAACACAGCAAATAAAACAGAGTGGTGATCTGATTTGACTGGTGAGGGTATGACAATAGAGGAGGAATGCATATAAGGGCTGTTATTGTGAGGAGAGGACCGAGTATGCTGATCCCCCTCGTGAGGGTACTATTTAATCAATGGAGTTTTTAATGATGATGTCAGACAAGTACTGAGCATATTTATTTATAGAACTGCCAATATTTTAGTTTCCAGAGGGTAGTTTATGTTTCCTAGAAGGATGATGTTTGTGTTAATGGAGTGTGACTCTTATATATTAATATGAATCATTATGTGCAGACATCATTGACAAGGATCAGTATCTGGCCAGGATGTAGTATGACGTCTTGTTTCCAGATACTAGGATGAGTAGGAGCTGGAAGCCACAGTACTGATTTATTAGTCTCAAGGTGATGGGGCTTTGGATAAAACCAACAATGCCACCTCCTTAACTACTGCTGCCTGCACTTGTAAATCTAAAGGATTTGCAAGCACAGAAGCTAAGTAAGGAGGGAGTTCTGTCTATATTATACAGTTCAGAATCACATGCAGCAAAACATCTCAGTTTGAATCTCTATTACCGCCCTTCAAGAAAATAACAGAGGAGTTAGAAGAACAACATTAGAATCAGAACATAAGATATGCATTGTGATGATATGGGGAAGTGCCAGCATACCCAGTTCTAGTTTTGTAAAGAATGACATGTCCTTCAAATATCAAACTGAGTTATACAAGATGCTTGTGTTACAAAGGTATAAGAACTGTACGTCATTTGTATATCAATCTGATTTGTATAGAGATTTGTGATGAAAATGTACTTGTGAGGTTTGCTTCTGTTGAAATGTATCAACAGTGCACCCTGCTAAAAGGAAACGAATGTACATTATTGTAGTCAAATTAAACGTATATGTTTTAAAAGACGATACTGGGACAGCAACAGTTAACCAGCTAGCTTGCTTTAAGAAAAATAAGGACATGGAAATGAGCTGTTAAACCATTAAAACAGCACCCCACTGTGCTGAATAGCACTGGAGATGCTAGGTCTGGGGAAAAGCCTTTGTTCATTAGCTCATTAAAAAGAGGGGAAGCTCCAAGCATTGCCATAAAAATTTAGATGTGTATTGTAGCCGTCTATGCTAAATTCCTGTCTGAGCTTCAAAGGGGAATACTGCTAGAACTTAAGAGTCATGTGACTGGATGAGGTAATTCTGTTATATTTTAGATATTACAAATAGAAATCTCAGACTATTCAGTATTCTGTTTTGGGGAACCTGACTAGAAAGACCCTCACCCACAGTATCTTGCCTTGCGGTAGTAAGTAACTTAACTAAGGAACAGTAACTATTTTAGATTAGTCAGGAATATAAGTGAAGCTTAGTTTAGTTATTGTTTTTCTTTATTTGTCTGAGTATGTCCTTCAATGTTCTTTTTCAATATTTCTTGTGATCTGAACTCTCTGGTTTACTGTGAATATATATTCAGGATTTTCATGCTCTTTTATTATTTATTATTAAATATATTTAAACTTTTATGGTGGCTGGTCCTTGTAGAAAATATCTAACCTTTAAGAGTACTTATATTTATTCTGTGACACTGTGTGGGCCACTCCAGAAGGCCTAGCTGTGTTGGTCGATTACTCTCATTTGTATTAGTATTAATATTGCACCATATAATTGGATACCCTTTGTAAGAGCCTTATAGCAAATGACTGGAGGCTGTGAATCTAACTTACTGTTGGGCAAAGCTGGTAGAGGGGGTAATCTGTGCCAACCTTTCCCAGGCATGGGTGTGTGAAAACTATATCTTAAAGAGTATGTGTGTCAGCTACTTGTGGCAGGGACATGAAGCACTGGCTTCACAGAGAAGGTGCAGGAGGACTTAGCTTGGACACTCAGCTGAGGACCTAACCCTACAGCTGTACCAGTGGGGAGTCTTACTGGGGGATTTGGAGGGAGACAGATATACAGACATCCAGAACCTGGGCTGAGTGTGTTCCCCGTGTACTCTTAAGGGAAACTGTACTTGATGCAGAGAGGTCTGCATCTGGAAATAATGAATGTATCCATTTGTATTCCAACTGCATGTCCTTCTCCAGTATCAGTGGTGAGGATTCAGTCTCCTTGATTGGCCTAGCGTGGGGATGTCACATGCATAAAGGAAAATTAAGTCTTTTTTGGATTTAGAGGAGATAACTTTGGAAACTGGATAAGCTAGGTAAATGGATTTACTAATTATTTCTTCTTTTCTTCTTCTTTCGGCTTTTCCCAGTTAGGGGTCGCCACAGCGGAACTCCGGTCCGCTAATGATTGGCAGTAGATTTTTATGGTGCCGAGGTGCCATCTCGATGCCCAGCCTTAAACGAAGGCACACCTATTTCACGCATGTCTTTCGAATGCCACTCTACCATGGGGAGGACATGCAGACTCCACACAGAAGGCGCTCCAGCCGAGAATCGAACGGGAGAACCTCTTGCTGTGAGAGACAATGCTACCGCTGCACCACTGCGGCTGGATTTACTAATCACTACATAATGAATTATCAATTAGTTCCTAAATCTGTTATAACAGTCTTAATTGGATGGGTATGTCACCTATATGGGTATGACGTGAATATGTTTTGTTTACCAAAATGAACTACACTACATTTTTTTCAAGTTTAGCTTGAGACCATTGTTATTGCAACAATTATCAATCCTAACCCAAACTACAGCTATTGAGAGTCAGTCGAACAACAAACAACACCCAATTAATAGTCTTCCTCAAAGTGAAATAACCACAGGTCATAAATGTTAGCTTAAAAGTCTGTAAATATACCCAACAAAACTCTGGTACACCATTAGTAACTTTATTGCCTTCAGAAGTGGCAGGTCTGAATCTAAACACATAGGTTCTGTCAGACAACAAGTTAGCTATCCATCACACAACACACAGACTTACATTCAAATCTACAAGTCTGTCATTAATGCCTATAAAGGAACTAGTATCAATTGCCCTTAGCCATGTCCAGGTATAGTGTATGTACTGGAAAACTGCTATTCACTGCTTCAGTGACTTTTCAAGGAAATCAACGAGGTTTAAAATGCAAGACTAAATAGTTCTCTTCAGTGTATGATTCATTATTTGCATTCCTTCTAATATGTGAAAAAAATAAATAATACTACACACATCATATCAGAATTTTATAGTCTTCTGGCCTACTTCAGTGAATCATCTCAGGTTTAGTACATAATAATCTACTGCAAACAATGTATTGCCAAACATACGGAATTAGCTTTATGTCCTGAACAGGTTTTATTAAGCATGCCGAGCATGTCTCTGTGAGATCATCAATCTTGTTACAGCTCAAAGCAGCAGACAGCAAATCACTTGGTGTAGTTTTTCTGTTAACCTAGATGGAAAAAATGTGGCAAACATAGCTGGAGTCATTTGCTAAATTTTATTACTGTTTCTGATAATCCCCCTCTCTTTCTGTATATGAAGAATGACCTACTTCTGGTACAACGTGTTCAGATGTAAGAACAGAATGTGCTTCTCTGCACTTCTTCCTACTGCCTTGCATGAATGCTAAATACTTTTCAACTATTCTAGCATTTATTATGCTGAGGCACCAGAAACAGGAAGGGACAAACCATAATTTCTTTGGATTATTACTGAAGTGGTAGCTTTCAGGTCTGCCACTATTAAATTAATGCTTTTCAAAGGTTACAAAAAAGATCATATTACCTAAAACACAAAGTTTAGAAAGAGGAGATTAAATTATATAAAACAAACAGGCTTTGTAGCAGAAGGGACACACACCAATTAAAAATGTTCAGAATTCTTTACTTAAAGGATAACAATGATCAGTAAAAGTAAACAAATATTTTTATTCAAAGAACCATGGAGCACTTGCATCAATTTAAAGGGTTAGTACTATTTTATAATTTGTTCTGCCATAAATATGATTCTGATGTCTGCTGATATTCTCACACATTTTTGGTTTGTTGCTAAAGCTTCTTTATCCCACAGTACACAGACTATTTGTGCCTCTGCATGATGGTATTTTATTGGAGTTTTGTTGGCTTCAAGCTGTTCTTCTCATTCACAAAGAAGAAAAGAAAAATGAATTACCACTTACTTGGAGAAACTTTGATCACAGTTTCAGTAAAGTATTGCATTGGCTTTCTTTGTTTTCTGCCCACATATACTGACTTTCACACACCATTTTTGTCAGCTACAAAGTGAGATTTAATCAGAGGTTTGCGAGCATGGATTTCATAGGTGCCAGAACTCTACATTCATTCTCCTATCACTCATAAATATCTAGTTTCCTGTCATCATGCCTACCAGTGCTACCAAATATTTGCAGCTGACAGGTAACACCAAAAGATGCAGGGCTCCCTGTATATAGTAGTTTTATCCATACTGTTTGATTTAGCAAAAATTTGACTTAAAGGTCTAGTAGGAAGAATGCAAAACCTTTAGTAACCTTTTTTGAGTTAGATAACTGCAATGTAATGGACGAGAAGGTGCAAAAGCTGCTGAGAACTTACAAAAGAAGCAAGTATGAGAGTTTATGCAGGCCTAAGATGGTCTTATGAAGAGGCTGGGTGGCACACAAATGCCACACAGAGCAAAAAGTATCCTGCAAAGGATTTAACATCCTGTCAGTTTCAAAAGCTTGACAGCACCTTCCACATGTCAAAACTGTCACATGGCTTGAGTTCAGCTGACTAAAAGACAAGTTTGATTGCAAAGCCTATCAAAGCTTTCCTGCCAGCACACAGAGGGAGGCAGAGCCCTGAAAGGATAAAAAATAAATGTCCAAATCCTAAAAAAACAAGGGGGATGGAGGAAGGGAGCAGCTACTGCAGCATCGATCATTCAAACATCTCTTGTTTTCATACATTTTTACTTCCACAACTGTACTATGTTCATTATATTGATCAGTTTCTGCAGTACCCTTAGCTGTAAGGGTAGATTACCATAGCTAACTACATTTGGGAGGTGGAAGAAGAAGAAGAAGAAGGAGAAGAGTCTCGGAGCTCATGAAGAATGGGCAATCAAGTGTACAGTGCTTTGTAAAAGTATGCACAGAGGACCAAGTAGCAGCTTCTAAAATAATTCTAAAATACATACCCTTTCCAAAAAGCCATAGATGAAGCCAAGGCCCTAGTAGAGTGTAAGTTGACCCTGCCTGGAACAGTTTTGTTGTGGTAAGTATAACAAAAGGTAATATTAGACAACCATTTGGAAATATACTGTTTTGACAGAGGTTGCCCCTTCTTCTAACCTTCACAATAAATGAACAACAGATCAAAATATCTGAAACATTTAGTTCTGTCAAGATAGTACCTGAGTTGCCTATGAACATTCAAGATATGGAGTATACTTTCTCCCTCATTTTTAGGTTTAGGAAAGAAAATGAGGAGATGGTAGTTTGGCTTAAACTAAACTTGGATACCACATTAGGCATTAAAGAAGGATTGGTTCTTAAAAATGGTCCCTATAAAAATGAGACAAGGCTGAATCATCATAAGAGCTTGCAACTCAGAGCAATCAGTGAAACTGGTTTCAGTGTTAAGAACCAGATTAGCTGGTTCACATGGACCAAGGATAAGCTTGTCTAACAGAAAATTAAGATCACAAAGACAGACCCCCTGTCATTCTTGGATGCCTCTTTTGTAAAACACCTTTTGAGAACACTTTGACATGAGACTGCATTGAAAGAGGAGGATAAATAGGCAGACATATTAAATGGCCAATAAATGAACCTTGACAGAGGAATAAGAAAGGCCGTACAATAGTAATTTGCACAAATACTGCAAAACCAGAAAACAACTAGCCCACAATGGGTGCTGATTATGTCACTGGCAACAACTCGAAAATATTTTCCATTTGCTGATATATTATTTTCATATAGCAGGTTTTCTTGCACTGTTAGTACATTCTCAGTAAATAGATGCTTAAAAGGAATTAATACCCTATAATCCAGGCAGTCAGCTGAAGTTGACTGATGTCAGGGTATGACAAAACCCCCTGTTCTTGTGTAAGTAGATCCAGTCTGTGAGGAAGCTTGTGGTTAATTGCCCTAGGCCATTTCCAAAATAAGAGAGAGCCATGGTTGTCTGGGCCAGAAGGGAGTCATCACAATACTCGCGGAGGATTCCTTCTGAATCTTCAGAAGTATTCTGGATATTAGTGGAAAGGGTGGAAAAGTACATAGGGACATTCCTGTCACTGGAAAAGAAAAGGCATATGTCTTCCAGGCCTTCTTGCATGAAGTCCTCAGACATAATCTTGCCAGCTGATTGTTCAGAAAGTATGCAGAGAGGTCTACATGAACAACCCACAAATGGATCAAATCTTGGCAGAATGCTGCTCCAGTTTCCATTTGTGAGGGTTTGGCCTAGTCCTGCTCAGCTTGTCTGCAACACAGTTTTGCTCTGAAAGAATGTAAGACACCGGCAGAGTGAGACTGTGCTGTGAAGCTATATCCCAAGCGAACAAGGCCAGTCTGCAAAGGTGGTATGACCTGGTCCCCCCTTGTTTGTTGATGTAGCACATGACTGTGGTAGCTTTGTGAACACTCCTGATGCAGTGGATAGTCCAAAGTGCAAGGCAGACAACTGATAATCTGATCCAGATGCATAAGACCTTACAAAACATCTGAAGCCTTGATGAATAGGGATGTGCTGATAAGCATCTTTTAAGTATAGTGTTGCCAAGAAACTTAAAGGAAGAAGAAGAGATAACAGGCTGTGAAGTGACATCATTTGGAATTTGAAAGCTATTGCAAATCCAGAACTGGTCGCAAAGAATTTTCTTACTTTCTTTTTTTTTTTGGCACTAGGGACATCCTTGAATAAAAAAAAAAAAAAAAAAAAAAAAACCTTCCCCACCTGGGAAGGAGGGACTCGATTTATCTCTCCTTAGGATAGCATGTGATGAAGAACCTGTGGAAACAAAGACAGTCTGATTAGGAGGATGAGGAATGACCCCACTGGAAATGAGAAATTTCCACCCACTTCCATCTGTAACCTTGAGCAATAATTTTAAAAACACATTAATCTGAAACTAACTGTTAACAAAGATAAAAATGGAGATTCAGACTTTCTGGAAGAAAAACCGGGCCAGGGTGGAAGGTCATTTGAATTGTCATTCAGACTTGTTGGGCTGTCCATAATTTTTGGGAGGTTCAAGAATTATTTTTGGAACCCCCTTCCCAGTTCTTCTTAAATGTCTGTTTAACTGCATTTTATTGAGACTGTACATTCTGTTTTTTGACAAAACTGGATGAGGACATAAAAAATCCCTTGAAAATTTTGGAAAAAGAGGGCTGAAAATCTTAGAGATTCCCTGGATCAGCTTGCACCTTTTATCACACTTTTTGATCACCTCTGCAAATTAGCCAATCAATAAATCTCTATTCAAGGGGAGAATTTAAAATATCATTTTTATCAGCTGGGTGGTTCTGGGAATGCAGCCATGCAAACATCCTCAAAACGGGATCAGTGACCAATGGCCATAGCCCTGGAAGAAGTCACAACAGAGTTTTGCACACACTACAAACAATGAGTACTGACCTGTGCAATAGAAGGAACTAAGTTATTTAAAGCATTTTTCCTCACAAGAAGAAACTGCAAATAAAGCATTCCTCGTGTTTTCACAATTTGTCTGTAGAAACTCACAAAGGAGCCTGACAATTCAAAATTCTGAAATTCAAAGTTGCAGAAGTATAGACTTTTTACTCATACCTATTAATAATGTTCCCATTTTTATCAGGAAGAGTAGGACTGGAATTAACTAAGTGCTTAGCAATAGTGGGATCAACTAAAGCTGTATCTGCTGGGTCAAGTTTGGGAATAAGAAGTTATGTACTCACCATAATGTTCCATCTGAGTAGGTATCTTCATTTGTCTGCAACCTTTGGGATATGGATCCGAGCCGGCAACTTCTACCACAGCATAGATCCGAGCTCCTAGCTCCTCCCTTTATCCATAATCCCCAGCCAACCCTGACTGACCTCAGATCAAGTTTGCCCGATATAACAACTGTTACTGTGCCCCGGAAGGGGCTTATCTAAGACAGATCCTAAACAGAATCATATAGGTCAGGGGGAAGGAGGGGAGGATGGTTGCAGACAAATGAAGATACCTACTCAGATGGAACGTTATGGTGAGTACATAACTTCTTAATCTGAAGTAGGCACTTCATTTGTCAGCAACCTTTGGGACAGAGTCCCCAGCTACCTGAATCCTGGCTGGCCGTTATGGAAGAATATTCTGGAGCACTGCAGAGCCAAAGGACGCCCTACCTCTGGAGACAACATCCAGTTTGTAATGGCTGATAAAGTTATGAGATGAAGCCCAAGTGGCTGCGGAACAAATATCATCCAAGGGGACCCTAGATTTAAAAGCCGCCGAAGCAGCAATGGCCCTAGTAGAATGAGTTCGGACTCCCTGAGGTGCAGGCCTTCCCGAACTCTGATATGCCAAGAGGATACAACTAGCTATCCACCGTGACAGGGTAACTTTAGAAATTGACTTGCCTAAATTGGTTTTGGCAAAGGAGACAAACAACTGGTCAGATTGCCTATGACCAGCAGTTCGATGAATATAAAAGCGTAATTGTCTGTGCACATCCAATGAATGCAGTTTGTACTCTCCTTTGTTCTGGTAGTTGGGAAAGAACATGGGAAGATTAATAGATTGATTAATATTAGCTTCCAAAGATACCTTAGGCAGAAAGGACGGATTGATCCTGAGGTAAACTCTATCCTGATGGAAGGCTAAATACGGCGGTTTAACACAGAGAGCCTGAAGTTCAGAGACTCTTTTAGGTGGAGTAATGGCCACCAGGAAGGCAGTCTTCCAAGAGAGGTATTTAAGATCAACCGTAGCCACCGGCTCGAAAGGGGGGCTTGTCAAGACCTGTAGAACCAAAGATAAATCCCATGGGGGTACTACCTCCCTGACCGGAGGTCTGAGAAGGAAGGTACCCCTTGAGAAAAGCTTTACAAAGCTTGGAATTAATTAGAGGGCCCGCTTCATGCCCTACATGATAATGCAAAATCGCTGCTAGTTGTACCTTGACTGTAGAGCAGCTAGCCCCCTGATGAAAAAGGGTAGTTAGAAAATCCAAAACCGACGTAAGAGGCACCGTGAAAGGATCTAAGTGATGGTGCTCTGCCCAGATGGAGAAACGTTTCCACTTACTCCGATAGACACTTCTGGTGGAAGGTTTATGTGCTGCTACTAGGATGGCTTTGACTGGTGAGGAGATTCCGGGAGTCCTTATCAGGAGTGCAACTGGAGCAACCAAGCCGTCAGCTTGAGGTTGACCAGGTTGGGGGTCGGAAGACCCAGAGGTTGAGTAATGAGATCCGGGAGGGGATCCAGAATCCAGGTTGGATGAATCAAATGAGACTACAGGTACGGGAACCACATTTGACGAGGCCAGAATGGGGCAATGAGGATCATTTTGCTCCCCAGCCGACTGGCTTTCTCTAAAAGTTTCAGTATCATGGGCAATGGAGGGTAAGCGTAAAGGAGACCGGGAGGCCAAGCATGTACTAGAGGAGTCTCTCGGGGACTCCCCCTGAGGGGGGAATAGAGCGAAGTAACTGTTGCATTTTTTATTTGAAGGAGAAGCAAAAAGATCGCAACAGGGTTGCCCCCATTGGGCAAATATTTGCTTCGCTACTAGATGATTGAGAGACCATTCGTATGGGGTCAGAATCGAACGACTGAGCCTGTCTGCTAGAATGTTGGACCGTCCCGGAATGTGCGTTGCAATGAGAAAGCGGTTGGCGGATATTGCCCATTCCCACACTCTCATGGCCTCGCGACAAAGAGGTTAAGACCTGGATCCCCCCTGTTTGTTGATGTACCAGACAACTGACATGTTGTCCATATGTACCACAATCGTCCCAATCAGTAGAAGGCTGTGAAGTGCCTGCAACGTCAAAAGCACCGCCCTCATCTCTAGGACATTGATATGCAAGGAGGTCTCTATGTCGTTCCACGTGCCTTGGACCGTTCTGCCTGAATAGTGCCCCCCACCCCAGGCAAGAGGCATCAGTGGTCACTGTGGCGACAGGGGAAGGCATCGAAAATGTTCGTCCCACGTGAAGGCTCGGGGACTGGAGCCACCACATGAGCGACCCTCTGCAAGCCCTGCTTAGAGGAATAGGATGGGACAGGGGGTTGCGAGACAGGGACCATTGCACCTGGAGGGTCCACTGCAGGACCCTCATATTTAGACGGGCTAGGGGCAGCAGAGGAATTTCTGCCGCCATGGATCCTAGAGCCCTCAGGATCAATTCCGCCGGTGGAGCAGGAAGTTGGAAAATGGCCTGAACATGCAACCTCGGCCTGAACATGCAACCTCAGGTTCTGAAGCTGACTGGGAGTCAGGAAAGCAAGCATTAGTCTGGAATCCAATCTCGCCCCTATGAAATCTATTACCTGTGTAGGAGCCAGAGAGGATTTGACCATGTTGACAGTCAAACCTAGGCGTGGGGCAAGATTGAGGAAATAATCCCTGCCTGAACAGAGCAGATGCCTTGTTGGGGCGATGAGGAGCCAGTCGTCCAGGTACGGAAAGACCTGAATTCCCTGAAGCCTCAGGTGGGCCGCTATAACCGCCAAGACTTTGGTGGACACCCTGAGGCCTGAGGTGAGACCGAAGGGGAGGGCCCTGAACTGAAAGTGACTGGCTCCCAGCCGGAAGCGGAGGAACCTCCTGGAACGTGTGTCCACAAGAATGTGGTAGTACGCATCCTTGAGGTCTATCGAGCACATCCAGTCATTCTCCCGTAACAGGGGAAGAATAGATTGTAGCATAACCATCCGGAACTTTTCTTTGGGTACTGCCAAGTTCAAGAGAGAGAGGTCGAGGATGGACCTCAAGTCCCCCGTCTTTTTTGGCACCAGAAAGAACCTGGGGTAAAACCCTGATCCGAGTTGATCTGGGGGGACGGGTTGGATGGCTCTTTTTTGTAAAAGCTGCTGAATTTCTGTAGCAGCCGCCTCCCTCTGATTGGGTGATATGTCGGGAAGGCTTCTGGTTTTGGGGGTTACAATAAAGGGAATTTGGTAACCTCTGGATATGATGCGAAGCACCCAGCGATCTGTTGTTATGGCCTCCCACATTGCTAGGTGTCTCGAAAGACACCCCCCCGACTGCCTCCAGAGTGGAGCAGCCGGGCAACCCCTCAGGGGTTCTGCGTGGGCCTCTCAGAGAAGGGTTCTCTGGACCCAAAATTTCTGGGACCCCCCTCTGCCTCTAGGGTGGCATCCTCCCTGTCCTCCTCTGTCACGAGAGGACTGGCTGCCCGGAGCAGACTAGGACCGATGCGATTTCCGGAACCACATCTTCTTCTGACCCTTTTGGTTCTTAGAAAAGGACCTCTGGGGAGCAGAGAAGCGGACTCCGACAGCAGACAACGTCTTCCCGTCTTTCTCGCTCTGGACTAAAGTGTCGCGAACGGTTTTACCAAACAATGCAGAACCATCAAAGGGGGCATTCGCGAATGATGCCTTAAAGGGTTCCGAGAAGTCACAATGTCAGAGCCAGGCTTGGCGCCTCATTACCAGGCCGGCTCTGCCAGCTCTAGCGGCTCCTTCCATGGTGTGAGACAAGAGCCGCATAGAGGTGTTAGAAACAGAAAGTAGAGTGGACATTCGGGAGGAGTACAGCTGCTTGTCCCCTTCCGACATGGACTCTAGGGGGGAGGCAGTGTATTCTTTTATTAGATCTCGCTGCATCCGGATGACGTGTGCCATATAGCTCAGCGCCCTCATGGAGAAGGTTGCTGAACTGAAGACCCGCTTCCCAAGGCGGTCCATCGCCCGGGACTCCTTGCTTGGTGGGTGGACCGCGGAGCTCTCCTGAGCCACCTCCCTCTTGGTGGCTGCCACCACCAACATGGCATCCACGGGGGGACCTCTGCTCCAGTGGGTTCTTTCTGCAGGGGGCCTCAGAATCCTATCTGGGCGCTTGGGGACTGGCTCTACAGTGTCCGGCTCCTTCCAAGCCCTGGTGGAAATAAAGTCCACCAGGGGGTCGGGGGGATGGGACACCCAAGAGGTAGATGGCCCTGCTTTGAACACCTCTAGGAATACGGACACATCCGAGGAAGCCTGGGGGCAGACCACCCTCCCCTAATCCTGAGCATTTCCATGATGTCTCCAAAGGAGACATCCTCGGGGGGTGACCTTGGGGAGCCTTCCCCTTCATCTAAGTCCATATCTTCTGTAAGGGACTCGGGGGAGTCCATGTGCCTCCTCTTACACTTAGCCTTGTGAGGAACCTCATCGGGGGGGGCTGTCCGAGGAAGTCTCACCAGAAATGTCACGTTCCAAAGGAACACCCAGAGGCGCTGAAGCAGGCTGCCCCGAAGGCCGGGTGATGGGAGCCTGAACCAGCTGAGAGGGAGTGCAGGGGGGAGCTGAAGCCAGGACCGGAGGCCCGGATGCACTCAACAGTGCCCTCTCCACCACAGCGAAAGCCGAGGGGGAGCCACTCTCGATAGGAATCGAGAGTCGACTCCCACTCAGATCCGAAGCGAGGATCGGATCCAGGGCCGATACAGGACCTGTGTGCTCCGACCGGGACGGAGCCGAAGTCACACAGAATCCCTCGGATGTGAAGCTCAGTCCACGGCTCCAAGAGGTCGGATCCGACAAGCTCGAGGGAGCAGTCGGAGCCGAAGTAACCAGTACTATCGGCTCCGACCCACCCCCGGATCCAAGGCAGCTCGGCTCCGAATGCTCTGAACCCGGAAAGCGGGTCGAAGAAGGAGTGATTGGAGCAAAAAATGGGGTCGAGCCCCCCCCCCCGGAGGGGGGGGAGGCAAGAGCACTCCCATCTGCAGCTGGGCCTGGATGAACCTCCTCATCATCCGGTCTATGTCTGCATCTGACATGCTAAAAGTGGACCTCGAAGAGGCCACCGAGGCAGACCTAGAGTGCCGCCTCGATGACCTCGACGGGGACAGGGTCCCCTCCTCCCCGGGTCCCGGTGAGAAACAAGGGGACCGGAGCCAAGGAGGAGGCGATCCAGAAGCTCTGGAGGGAGAAGCCCGTTTGGCGGGCAGGGCCGAGGAGGAGTCCTCGGCCCGCTGCTTATGGTGCTTCTCTTTCCATTTGGCTTTCCCGGCTTCCCTCTCCTCCGGAGCCGAAGTGGGAGGTTGAGTCCTGACCGGAGGGAGGGAGGCAGAGGTGGCTGCCACCGAGGGCTGGGTAGCGGCCACAGAAGCACCGGAGGCCGGAGCCGAATCCGGGGTCAAAAGGCCTTCCAGAATCAGCTTCGACCTCCGGTCCTTAAGTGCCCTGGGGTTGAACGCCACGCAAATCTCGCATCCCGAGGAGAGGTGTTCAACCCCAATGCACCTAACGCACCGGGTGTGGCCATCCGCCGGTGAAAGCTTATGGCCACACTCGGTGCACTTTGAAAAGATGGCTTTAGGGGCCTCCGACATAGTAGCACAGAAAACACACTCACTAGGCCCCTACACATACCACAAACACACACTACGACCAGCAAGGGCAGGGAGGAAAAATAAACACAAATTAAGTTAAATAGAGAGATATATAGGGCTAAGGATACCTAAACACTCGCTCTCACTCACAAGAAAAAAAGGGGAGTAAAAATCTTCACTAAGTAGCAGGAGCTCAAAATCCAGCTTGTAGCTTGAAACGCGGCAAACTAGATCTGAGGTCAATCAGGGTTGGCAGGGGATTATGGGTAAAGGGAGGAGCTAGGAGCTCGGATCTATGCTGTGGTAGAAGTTGCTGGCTCGGATCCGAGATCAGATCCGTATCCCAAAGGTTGCTGACAAATGAAGTGCCTACTTCAGATCAGTGTATAAACATTTGAAAGACTGAGGAACTTTATACATCTTAACTGTCTTTTTAGGGGCAGCTGGATGACTATTAGGAAAACTGCAGGCAGTAACACACATATATAAAGAAAACAGAACAGTATGGGTTCTGGAAAATCCTTCTGTAACACCTCATAATATTTTCCGAAGGTGTGCTCCCAGTGAAAACACTGGCACATTCTAGCAATAGTCTCAGAGAAAGCAAACTCCCCCACAGGGAGAATCAGAAACTTAGCTCTCCTCTTAGTTTGAATCAGAAAAATTAGGAATAAACCCTGTATATATCCCTGCATCTTCCTGTTCACATTCAGAATCTTGAATTTCTTCAGGAAAAGTGGAATCCCTTTTTCTTTCACCAGAAACAACTTTACTAAAAGGATCAATAGCCTAACATAAATCCTAAGTCAGTCCCAGTAAACTACTCCTATTCAAAGAAAATTGAGAAGGAGTAGATACATGCTTGGTTTACTGTTTCTTTTTGACTGGAAAAAAATGGGTCTACCTATGTTACTAACAGTGGCAGCAGCTTTCCTAGCATGGGTGCAGCATTCAGACACAAAAGGGAAACCTTCCCTGTTCCCTCTCCCAGGACTGAAAAGAGTGGCTTTCCCTTGCTCACTAAGTGGACCGCATCAGCCGAAGAGGACATGGCTAACCCCCAGTGGCTGTACATGCTACATCTGAGGGATCCAGGGTAAAATATGAGGGGTCTGAGTTTCAACAAAAGGCTGTAGCAGAGTCACCAATCTGAGGGTGAGACAAACTGCTAGCCTACTGTGGCGGCAAAGGATGTTTGTCTGCTTTTTTTTTTTGTGGCTGGAAGAAGGGCTAACTATGGGACTGATAGTCTTTTCCATGGACAAGCCATAAATGATACTTCTTTACTGGGGAAGACAAGCAGCAATTGCTGGTAAACACTACTAGTCCATAAAGGTTACTTCTTTGACAGAAAAACACAATAAAAAGCACTTTAACACACTAGGCCAGCCCCACAAAAGTAAAATAAATACAATTTCTCCACCAAAAAATGTTTTCAGTTACTTTACACCACTTTTAAACTGACAGAAAAAATGAGCTCTCCATTTAAAACTGAGTTACAGTCTTCAGACAGTCCATTATAACACAAAAGCCCTAGCTTTAAAATAAATTTCCTGAAGATGAAAGTAATAAGACATTAAGAAAATTAACAAAATGGACCCCCCCAAGGTAACTTTTCTGCCAGCAAAGGGAAGCACAAGTTGGGCAGCACAGTGGCACAGCAGATAGTGTTGTTACCTCACAGCAAGAAGTCCACAGTTCAATTATTGGCTGGATGCCTTCTGTGCAGACTCTGCATATCCTCCCTGTGTTTGAGTGGGTTTCCTCCAGGTGCTCCAGTTTCCTCCCACATTCCAAAGATATGCAGTAGGTGGACTGGACCCTTTAAACTGGCCATAGGTGTGAGTGTGCATGTGAGTGCGGTGTGGAAAGAAATACCATGGCAGGGCTTGCTACCCAGTAGTGTAAACCTTTGCTCTAGATGATTGCCACCGTTGAAGTGACACCCCGACCCCATGTGTAAAAATGATGAAAGGGGTTGTAGATGGATGGATGGATAGATGGATCCTCGAAAGCCTTAGAGGACCAGTAAAGTTTTAAATAGCTTTGTGACCAAACTTGTCTTTTGATCAGCTCATCTTGAGCTGCCTAACAGTTTGGGCATGTGGAAGATGCCCTGAATCTTTGGAAGCTGGCCAGCAATTACATCCTTGGCAAGGCTACTGAAGAAGTAATCAATATGATGAATGTCTATTGCTCATTAGGATCTACAAGGGAAAGTAATCTGCATAATTACATCTTTTAATATGGACTGCCACACCGTGTAAAGCATGTATTCTGTCATGTTTTAGCAAGTAACTTCCCTCTGTACTTTTTGGGGACTACCTATGCTGGTGTCAGGATTGTTTTAGTACAAACATCTGGTAAGATGGTGCCATGATCCATCAGAAAGAGAAATCAAATATACTGCAATCACAGGTGCAGACAATAATCATAGTTCCATGCATAGCAACATGGATGAATGACTTCATAGCTCAGTGCAGTGTATGCCACTACAAAAAATATTCAGCTCTAACTGGGATATTGTGTTCAGCAATCCATCCTTATTACTTGCGACTATTTGTATGTCAATAATTTGCAACTTGTTCATAAATCAGTGTTTTAATATATACTTATCTTGCATATTTTGAATTGCATCTGTCTTAAAATTATAGTATTATTATATAAAGGCAGAGGTAAACCTTACTGAATTGCAGCTGTCTTAAAACTATAGTACTATATACTATAATTATATGCATATTTTGAATTGCATCTGTCTTAAAATTATAGTATTATTATATAAAGGCAGATGTAAACCTTACTGAATTGCAGATGTCTTAAAATTATAGTACTATTATATAATGGCAGAGGTAAATCTTATGACATCATATACCCTGAAATTACATTTTTTCTGCATTATTTTTGTCCTTATTTTTGACTGTTCTCTCCAGTCAAACACAGCCTTTTCTGTTCCCTCTCACCGGGGTATTCCAATGAGTACCTGGGTAAAAACTGCACAGAAGAGACTGTCACTCCGGGAGGCATAAGTGTGTTTTGTGCTGTCACAGGCATCCTGGCAGTAATGGCTTTATAATGGCCTAACCCCACCCCCGGATGGGAAGGACATGAAATTCATGTCACTGCAAATATCTAGAATATTGACCCAATGTGAGTGCATGCTTCCATGCCACTGTTTTGAAGTCCACCAGAAGGCATTAGCTTGGCAAGCCTAACTACTGTCCCCAGGATGCACATTTGCATTGTCCTCCCTCCTCGGAGGGATCATGGCATTACACATCTGTCTCCACCTCTATCACCTCATCCATTCTCACTGTCAGCTCTTCAGCTTTGTTACGTGCCCCAGACACTTATCACCTGGATTACCTGAGCTGTAGTATGGCCTTTTTCCCTCTACAGTGCTAGAACAGATGTATGGCTTGCAAAACTATTATCTAATTTCTGTAAATCTTGGCAGATCTGATGCGGAGGTAGTTCCGCACTAACATTTAGTAGGAGTACCCAAAAGAGTTCATTATGTACAGTATGTTTCCAGAATGGCTACATTTTTCTGATGTCTTATACTTGGTTTCTCTGCATCTCCCTTGTGGTTAAAATCTCATAAATCACTTGCGTGTTATGCATAATTTGCTGATGCTAATAATTAAAAAAAAATCATCGCAAAAAAGTATGAATAAAATTGAGAAGGTGGAAAAAAATAAGTACTCCTGAAGGAGACATCTTAATCCCCTTAAAACCGATTTGTTTACCAGGAAAGCCCATTGCACATAGAATCCCAATATAGCAGTGACCCAGAAGCAATGTCCACTTAAGCAAACAAAACGACTCAAACTCAATTTGCTATAGGCTTAAGGTCTAGCAGTACAAAGTTTAAACTTTTCTACCAAAATGCGTAATAACTAAGCACTCACTTCACAGAAAAAAAGTAAACTGGTACTTGGAACCCCAACAACACACAACAGAAACAAGGTGGAGGACTACAGGGAATGTTAAATCACAGATGACTAAAATAGTACTTATTTCAGAAAAAAGTAATATTTTCTGTCATTTAAATATTATAGCTAAAGACACAGATCTTACTGGAGCAGACAGACATCCACAATTTTTTTTCCAAATGCTATTGTCAGCTTTCTTGAGTGTTACTAATTCACACAATGTGTTATACAAAGCTGAATATACAGGTATCATGCCCTGATAATATGAAAATTTGAAACCAGTAGAGAGATAATGTTATCTGCAGGTACAGTTGAGTTAATAATCAGAATGGCCACTGCAAACTGATAAAGGGAAACATCTACAAAACATCCAGATTAAAGTAAAACAGCAGCTATCAATTATTTCACAGGAAAAAAACACAAAGTCTATGAAAAACAAATATTCAGTACTGAGGTGATGTCAGGCCTAAAAGGACTATAGGCACTATTCAGAAACGTGTAAAGTGCATGCAAAACTCTAATTAATTTGAGATAATGTTCTTTTAATTTTACTTAATTTCATATAATGTGGCTAGCTATGCATCACAAAAACATGTTTGTGCACTTAAATGCTTACCACCATCCCCTTATCCTCTTCTCTTTCCTGCTGGGGCATCCTTTCTACCATACTTTACCCCTTCCCATCTCCTCATCTTCTACAAATAGCCCTACCAAGTACTCACCTTCTTATATGCGCCCTGTCTCTATAGCCTAAACTATACTGCCCTTCTTGCATCAAGGGATGATCATGTGATACTGCTCCTATTTTCAGCCTTTGTCTCTATTATGCCAGCCATAATGACCTCACACTCTAAATTGTGAAGTTTCCAGCTTAGCCATCTTTCCACACAGAATTCTGGCATTGCAGAATACAAATTCTGTCTTTTTTTAACTCCTGATTGGCCACTCCCTTCTCCATTGCCCTCTCAGTTCAGGGTCACTATGTTCTTCCCATTCTCTTTTGTTTTCGTTACCACAATTTAGTCAGTTTTCTCCTTCCTGTTTGCCCTTCTCCTCTACTCTGTCTTTCAACTTACTGAACTTTCTATCTAGGCCCTCCTGCCCTTTTCCAATGCTTGCCTTCCATATCCAAGCCACCTTATACTCTATGTTACAGATATCCTCCATTTCTATGCAACCTTTCTTTATCCTCTTTGTATTCATATACTTTAAATAGCCTGATTTCTGAAGCTATACAGTTCCTCTGTCTGCGTGTTTCATTCTCAAGCCTTTCTATTAATGTGGCTATACTCTACATGCAGGCCCCCACTTTATCATAGACTCTGGCCTTTGTCACCAGGCCTTGTTCTTTTCCTATTTTAATTAGGATTAGAACTTTTACATGCTAAATTCTGGCAACTATACTCATAACTGTCTGATCCCACATATCCCTTATGCAAAGAACAACACAAGTGCTCTTCTCCTCCTGGTTTCAGCCAATAACTCTTCTAGGATGAAAGAATCCTTCATTCTGTTCTACCTGTTTACTGCAGAAGATAGAGTGCTCTAAGCTACCACATACGGAGTGAGGAATTCAATCATAAGTATCCTCTATGTCCTTGCTCTTCATAAATCTTGAACTTAATGGCAGTATAAATAAGCTTAAAACTGCATGTCTGAATCACAGACATCTACCATGACATCAGGAGATGACTTTGACAAATAGTTATTGCAGAGGGAGATTTGCAGTGACACTGAAATTGATTATTGGAGCAGTAGGGGTACAAGGAACTGTCTTATGAAGTGTAGTGTTTGAACAGGTTCAGTGTTTCTAGGCTCAGAAACTTATCAGAGGCCATCTAGGAATATAATGCAGAGTCATCTTTTCATAAAAGCATTATCCCAAAGAAAAGTTTTACACTTTTTTTACTCTAATAAAGTTCATGGTGCTTTTATGCTATCTGAAAGCTTATTCCACTGTCTAGCTTCTCTAATGGAGATGAAAAGTACAGTTTTGTACCTACCATAAATGTAGATGTTCGAAGATCCACATTGCTGCAGTCCTTACACTTGGGTAGTCCGCTGTCCTCGGTCGGCCCGAATATCAAAGTATAAGGCTGACGTCGGTCAAGGCGCATTAGACTGACATCAGGACGTCAGGGTACAAATGCGCATGACCGACGTCATATCCTCAGTCTTTTCTTGCCCCAGATGTCAGAAGACCCTAAAAAGAAAGGTCAAAACCAAAAGACAGCAAACAACCAACCAACCACCCTTGCACTAATAATATGTACAATATATACAATATACACAATATTTACAACCCAACCCACACAACCGCCTCTAACTACAGAGGGGAAGGAGGGAGGGTAAATTGGACTGCAGCAATGTGGATCTTGAACATCTACATTTATGGTAGGTACAAAACTGTACTATGTTCTTCATCTCACATTGCTGTAGTCCTTACACTTGGGTAGAATCCCAAAGCAGAGGTAAGGGAGGATGGCCAAACTATAAGGAAGCAGGAGCTGCCAAAATGCCCTGCAAAACAGCAGTGGCAAAACCAGCCCTGGATTTAGAGTAAAGTGGTAGGTGATAATGCCTAGAGAAAGTATGCACTGAACTCCAAGTAGCTGCCTCCAAAATATCCTTAGTTGCCACCCCTCAAAAAGCTGTCAAGTGGCAGTAGCCCTAGTGGAATGAGGCCTAATCCCAGCTGGAATCTCCTTGCCATGATGGGAATAACAGAAAGCAATGCAAAACCCAATCCACTTAGAAATAGTTTGTTTTGACACAGGCTTGCCCTGAGAACTCAAAGCAAAAGAAACAAATAACTGCTGAGACTGCCTGAACCCTTTAGTTCTGTCCAAATAATATCGCAACTGCCTGTGTACATCTAAAGTGTGCAAAATCTTTTCCCCTTTATTTTGGGGATTTGCATAAAAAGTAGGCAAATGAATAGTTTGGTTTAAAGCCACACTAGAAACCACTTTAGGCATAAAGGAAGGATTAGTACATAAAGATACCCTATCCTTATGGAAAATTAAGAAAGGCTCAACCGCCATAAGGGCCTGCAACTCAGAAACCCTTCTTGCAGAGGTAATAGCCAACAAAAAGCAGTCTTCCATGATAAAACTTTAATTCAGCAGTAGCTGCAGGCTCAAAAGGTTGTAGAGTGAGTTTCTCCAACACAAAATTGAGATCCCAAGCAGGAGTAGGAGCTCTTCGTGGGGGTCTTATATTCTTTGCCCTCTAAGAAATTGCTTGAACAAAGGATGAGAAAACAATGGTGGGTCACAATCATAGTGAGCGGAAATTGCTGCAGCATGAACCTTAATAGAAGAGAAGGACAAACCTTTGTCCAGTAACTCAGTAAGATATTGAAGAGCCACACTTAAATTAGGCTCAGAAACATCAAAATCCTTTGCTGCACTCCAAAATAAAAATCTCTTCCATTTGTCTGCGTACACTTTTCTTGTACTAGGCCTTCTAGCTTCCAAAATAACATTTAAAACTTGCTGTGGAAGTGGAGGCCCACTATGGTTCAAAACAGAATATGCCAGGCTGTTAGGTGCAGAGAGTGAAGCTTGACATTGAGCAAATGACTGTCCTCCTGAGACAACAGGTGTGGAATCGAAGGCAAAGGCCATGGAGGCTTCCGTACCAGGCTTCTCAGTAATGGGTACCAATGCTGTCGAGGCCAATCTGGAGCTATCAAAATCATCCTTGGCTTGTCTTGTCTGACCTTTAGTAGTACCTTTTGGAGGAGAGGCAGAGGCGGAAAGGCATACACATGAAGATTGCTCCAATTGAAAGAAAGAGCATCCACTTTCCAAGCTGTGGGATGAAACCTTTTTGTGCAAAACTTTGGCAGCTGGTGGTTTAGTGGAGAAGCGAACAGATCTATGTCTGGAGTTCCCCATGACACTGTCAATTTCTGAAATACATGAGGATCCAATTTCCACTCGTGGGGATCCATAATTTGTCTGCTCAACACATCTGCTAAGGAGTTCTGTGCTCCCGGCAGAAACCTTGGATGAAGATTTAGCTGTAAACTGAGAGCAGTCTCCCACAAAATCATTGCTTGCCTGCATAGAGGATAAGAATGTGTTCCGCCTTGCTTGTTGATGTACCACATGACAGTTGTGTTGTCTGTTAGAATCAACACCTGCCCTGGAAGAAGTAAATCCTTGAAAGCTATTAATGCAAACTGGACTGCTAACATCTCTTTCAAGTTGATATGTAGATGTTGTAGTCTGGCAGGCCACTTGTCTTGTATCCACTTTCCATTCAGATGAGCTCCCCAAGCTTTGTCTGAGGCATCTGTCGTTAGAATCTGACTCGCCTCTGGCCGGGTCACAGAGAGTCCCTTGTTTAGGTGACATTCCTGAGCCCACCACAACAATTCCTTTTGAATTCAAGGTATTATTTGAATGACAGTGTCCAAATCCTGGCAGTGCTGTGTCCATACAATTTTGAGATACCATTGTAGCTTCCTCATATGCAGTTTGGCATTGGGAAGCACCAGAATACAAGATGCCATGAACCCCAAGGCTTGAAGGACTGTCCTTGCAGTCAGCCTGGACTGATGAGACAACTGATGAAAGTAAAGGGAAAGATTCTTTTGTTTGTCCGGGGTCAAAAAGGCCATCTGGGATGCTGTATTCAGTCTCACACCCAGAAAGCACATGTCCTGAGAGGGTACTAGACTGGAATTTATTTCGTTCACAGAATACCCCAGGCATCTTAGCACTGCTATCACATAATCCAAATGATGAAGAAGCTCGTCCCTTCCTTGAGCCAGAATCAGGCAATCGTCCAAATAAGGATAGATCTGTATTCCTTGTAACCTGAGGAAAGCTATCACTGGAGCCAGAACTTTCATGAACACTCTGGGCGCAGTAGATAAGCCAAAGGGCAATGCAGAGAACTGATAATGAGAAGTCCCAGCTCGAAAACGCAGATACTTCCTGCAACTCAGTCTGATAGGAACATGAAGATAAGCCTCCTTGAGATCCAAAGTTACCATCCAATGATCTTTGCCCAGCAGAGGTAAAAGCTGCTGTAACGTCAACATTTTGAACTTGGGAATGTCCAGATAAGTGTTGAGGATAGATAAGTCCAAAATTGGTCTCCACGTGTTCCCTTTCTTTGGTACTAGGAACAGGCGAGAATAAAATCCTAGGCCCACTTCTGGCATAGGGACCGGCTGAATGGCCCCTATCTGGAGTAACAGAGAAATTTGCTTGTGAGCCTCTATTCTTTGTTGAGGAGGAACGTCTGGCATGCCTTTGAAAGGAGGCAAGGTATGGAAATAAAACCTGTAACCGTGGTGTATGATATCCAATACCCATCTGTCTTGGGTAATTAAACTCCAATTTTCTTTGAAAAGTGCTAACCTTCCTCCCAAAGGTGCTGCCAGACGAGAAGGCTCTGGCAGCTGAAAAGGTAGGTCATTGGGTCTGTTTACGAAAGGACTGACCCCTGCCCTCACCCGAAGACTGTGCAGGAGAACTCCCTGTTCGAGGCCTGAAAGAGCCCATGAGCTCTGCCCCTACCACGTCTAGATCTACCCCTAGACTGGGAATCATAAGAAGGATACGTCCACCCCTTAGTAGGCCAATTTCTACTAAACTTTGGAGGCTGAACCTGCAAAAAATCTTTAACAGTCTGCATAGACTTAGCCTTGTCTTCCATTTTCTTTAAAACTGCCTCAACAGGAGAACCAAACAACACATCCGATTGTAAAGGAGCATCTAAAATCCTTGTTTTAACATGGTCAGATAAATTCTGATCCCTCAGCCAGGCGTGCCTGCGAAGAACTGACCCAGTGGCAGCCACCCTAGACGAGGCCTGTACAGCATCAAAACCACATTGCAGAGAATGCTTACCCACCTGTTCAGAAACATGTACTAAATCTTGTAACTCTTTACAATCAATACCTTCCGCCAGAGCATCAACCTTAGACTTCAATTGTGAAAGGAGATAATTTTGGTATTTCAACATGTGGAACTGGCAATTCAAAGCCCTCATAGCTAGAGTGGAAGAAGTATAAACTTTCTTTCCCCATCTATCCAAAGCCCTGGCCTCTTTATCTGTAGGAACTGGATTCTTGACAACAGAAGCCTTAACACCTTTAGGCCCCTGACTAACAGTTTCTGGGTCTGCCCTAGGACTCTTAAAAAGATACTTATGAGCTTCAGGCACCCTGTAATACCTATCCGGTTTAACAGGAGCAGGAGGCAAAGAATCAGGATTAAGAGAAGCCTCTGTAAAAACATCTTCCACCACATCCAAAACAGGAGGTATAGCCAAAGGCCTATGCTGGGGTAAAAACAAAAATTCCCTAAGCCTTTTCCTGGAATCAGAGAAGTCCTGACCTTCCCACTTAAAATGCTCCCTCATGGAATGAAGAGTTTCTGTAAAGAAAAATCCTCAGGAGGAGAAGCAGAAGGAGTAGAATCATCCACATCAGAATCAGAATAAGGAGAATACTCCTGCAAGTCTTCAGCCGAAGACTCTGAAACATCCGAAGCCTGCTCAAAACTCCCTAGCTCAGGCTCCACCCTAGGTCTCTTATCAGGAGGGGCAAAGAACCCTAATCAAAGTAATCAAATCTTCTGCCATTTTAAGCATATGCTTCTTGGGCACAGTTCCTGAAGAACTAGGGGTGACACCAATCGAAGCTAAACCTGGCCTGCCTCTGGGAGAAGCCTTGGAAACAGAAGGAGAGGGCCTAACCACCCTAGGAAGGGAGGAGAGTATAGTAACCTGAGAAGCCCCTTCAGCCTGACCTGCCTCCTGAGAGGCCACATCCTGCAATAACAAAGTCTCTCCCTGGGATCCCAAAGAAACCTCCGGTGGAACCACCGGCTCCACCGACACCTCTAAAGAACCGGCGTCCGGTACGGACGGTTCTTCTAGCCTAGGCTTAACTGCTTTGTCCTTGCGCTTCTTCGAAGAAGCGGGCGTCGGAGCATCCGACGGCATTTTATAATTGCACCGCTTCCCGAAGACTAACCTGGCACAATCTAACCTTCTCTTTATAATAGATTATTGAATCTAGCACAAGAGCGACACCCAACAACGTCGTGCTCAGGCCCTAAACAAGGAATACACAAAGTATGATAGTCTCTATGCGGTATCTGTTTCCCACAAGAAATACAATTATTCACTTTTTCTGACATCCGGTAAACCACTGAGGCAAGAAAAAACTAAAATATTCCCCAACGGGGTACTTAGCCAACTTTGACAAGGTCTGAAACTCCGAAATCGAAAAATTTCAGAACGCCAACTGGCACTTGCAATGCTGCTTCTGCATCGGACCATGCGGCAAAAAAGACTGAGGATATGACGTCGGTCATGCGTATTTGTACCCTGACGTCCTGATGTCAGTCTAATGCGCCTTGACCGACGTCAGCCTTATACTTTGATATTCGGGCCGACCGAGGACAGCGGACTACCCAAGTGTAAGGACTGCAGCAATGTGAGATGAAGAACATGTAACATTTTAAGTCACTGTGATGTTCCTTAATAAAAAGAAATGCAATTTTTACTATTTTAGCTGTGTAAAACAAAATCAGTGTCCATTGTTAACATCATAGCCTTGTCAATGAGGCATTTAAAGATGCATTTCTGGTCCCTGTTGAGCAACCTGTAATAGACAGAATGCATCTCAAGACTAACCTGTCTACTAATGTATGACAGTTGATTCACTAAAACTATTTGCTTAGTATAACAACTATGAGTCTTCTCAAGCTTTAGATATTTCACATATAATCGCAAAACCCACAGCATTACATAATTTGAGGCTTTATTGTTTTAAACAGTTAAATTAAAACCCTTTTGTGTAATAATAATAATGGTCCGTCATAATGTCAATTACACAGCAGAAGTGCTTTTGAACTATTACATTTAAGTTAGCACTTAAGTTTAAATCAAAGTTGACCATTACCACACTACCTATTATACCATAAACAGCTAATGAGTAAATCATTATTAAATGCAAATGCATATATCTTTTGACAGGATCCCATCCACTCCCACAGCTTTGGTACAACAAAACTGTTTAAGCATTACAGTGACATCATCTATCAAAGTACATCCAATTCCCCTGTTTTCTGATCACAAACTGAAAGGTATGTTGACTAGATTAGAGTTCCTCAAAATATTCCTTCTATTTCTCAGTAATATCTCCAGCCAAGGACATCATTTATCCATCCTTACTGAGAACACCTTGCAGAATATCTCCACTCCCATCATGAGTTAAAGGCTGGTTTGCCAGAATGTTTTTAGGTTATCCAAATGTAATTCTCCATGGCCTCACCAAACTCTTCTACGTGTGAACCTTCACTTTAGCAACTACAGTAGTTGTTGACTTCCTTGTCTGTAAAAAACTAAACACCCTCCCATATAATACTGCAGGAAAGGCCTCTTTATTTAACTGCTTGCCTTCCTTCATTGCTGGTGTTTACCAACACATTCTGGGGTTACTGGCATAATAAAATGAAACTAGCATTTTCCCACTATTTCTTGCCGACACCTCAAGTACTGAGGTCTTGAAAAGAGATCAGTCTGATTCCAAAATCCCACCCTCTAAGGATTCATAGTACAAATTCTTCTAGACATGAAAACTGAAATTATCCTTCAAAGAAACATTTGCCAAGCACTTCAAGCATACCCTCCTTACAAGTTCATAGGTTCACAGGTATATACTTAGCTAACAACCACTATAGCCCTTATAAAACTAGACATGCAACCAAATGTGACCCACAAATTTGATTTATATAGAGGTGATTTACTGACTTCTTCTATCAATCAGAGACAAAGGTACCAGACTAGGTGCGAATTTCTGATTACTCATCCACTGATCCAAGTTGTGATGAAATACATACAGGGAGGAATTTGATTTATATAGAGGTGATTTACTGACTTCTTCTATCAATCAGAGACAAAGGTGCCAGACTAGGTGCGAATTTCTGATTACTCATCCACTGATCCAAGTTGTGATGAAATACATACAGGGAGGAACTCTGATTCACATGGATGGAAAGCCAGTTCCAGAGAATGGGAATTCTCTGAGAAACATATCTGTCTCTCCAACATGTCCTATTTATACTGCAGGGAAAAATTAGGTCTTTTAATCTAGTAGTTCTGATGTTTGTTTCTGGATGTGCACAAGGTTCATCAAAATAGGGTACAGTGATGCCTTGCACGCCAGTAAAATACCATCTCTCAGACGTCTGCATGATACTGTATAAAAAGACAGGGTTTTGAGGTGATCCGTTCAGCAAAGAACATTATATTTACTCCCTGTATTCTTTTTCTAAGGAGCCATTGTGGACATTCCAGTTGCTGCATTTGTCTGGTCAGGTACATACTGAAGGGGGCATAATACCCTATGATGTGTTTGATGACGGCTGCGTAGAGTGGTATGATGACCTCTACAGACCTAGATGCTATGCCCTTGCTTACAAATTGAGCAACACAGAAGGATTTTCTTACTACCCTGGACATATGTTGAAAAAAAAGGTTAGGTTACTACCTACATAGTACAGGGAAATAGGTGCTGATTTTAGTGTCTGCTTGAACCAGACATCCTTAGGAACACAAGTTCAACTTGGCTAGGATTGTAAAGGCCCTGGGGCCGTTAGTTAAGTAACTTCCTATGACCCTATTATCTTACATGAGTTCTCAGATCCCTGACTAATGAATCAACTTTTACGGGTGTTTTACTGATGAAGTTAACCAAGGCGGCAGACTACCCAAAAGGTACTAAAATGCATATTTTGATATTGAGTTTTAAACCATGACTTTGGCACCATGTGTCTGTCTGTGTTAAAACTTCCTACAGGGTGATCTTGCCTTGGGGTGGATTCATTTACCGCTCCCAGTTTGCAATCATCTGCAAATGTGGTTAACCAGAGGCATCTGACACTGGCTCTGATATATAAGTAGATACCAAAGAGGACTGGACCTAGCACAGGGCACTGGTGGACCCTCGCTGGTGGCTGGCCTCTTTGTGGAGAGGGCCTCACAGATTCTACCCTCCTAGGTCCTTATCAGTGAGCCAGCTAGCTATCCAGTGTGTTATAAAGGGGTTTATGCCTAGTTTCATAAGTTTGTTCACAATGCCCGAGTGGGGTACTGTATCAAATGCTTTAGCCAGAGCTAGGCACGCATCATCCAGTGATTTCCCCTCATCTATTGCCTTAGTAACATTTTCAAAGAAGTCCACCAAAT